>NC_081348.1:18318881-18674387 GCF_029784015.1 Lycium ferocissimum
ACGCTAGTCTTTTCATGGTATGTAGTCAATCCTTCTGATATAATTTCGATCTGCTCATGTATCTAGAAATTATCATCTATAACTATTTCTATGGGACATGCCGCTTTTGACTTGTTATTATAGGGCAATTTGGGGGACTGCCCTTGTCAAGCAAAGCGTCTTTAATTTTTTGCCCTCAACCGCGATTTTTAATTTTCGCCTTCGCTAAAAAAAAAAATTTTGATTTCGTAGCTCGAATACTCGCTCAATCAAAAATAAAATAAAATCGTTAGACGGATTGCATTTTTGATTTCGTGTATACGTAGTTTTGAAGGCAAAAATCTACCTTGCGAATCCAAACATCTACCTCGCGAAAATTTCTTCTTTTTTTTTTTTTTTTACCGAAACGCATTCGAACCTCGTAACTTCGATAGACATGCCGGGCGCAAAATTAAAGACCACCGATTTGAAGGGCACAAATTAAAGACCACCCCAAATGAAGGGTAATCCGCACAAAAAAATGTAGTTTATATCATTCAACTCTAAACTCTAAAGTCTCTACAATGTCCAATTTCTTCATGTTTGTTTCACTCTCTTTCACTAACTTACTGGCTGGGACTCTAGTTCTAGACTATTGACTTTTTGTTTTATTTGTCTTATCTCTTTTAAAAAAAAATACTCATTAATTCCTGTATAGTCACTTCAAATTTTTCAAATAAGCTTTTCATACCAAATAGTTCCACACTTTTGTTGTGGATTGATCTTCCAAGACTATATCGTTTAATTTTAATAAATATTTCTTTTAATTTTCTTCATCTCCTATTAAGCCTGCCAAAAGGGTCGGGCCGACCATTTAAACGTGGGTCATACCGGGTATGTTTCGTGCCGAGTTGGGGCCGGGCTTGGGAGAAAGGGTTCCGCCCCCCCCCTAGATGTGGTACATCGCGGGCTAATCGGGTGGCCGAGTTTTAATTTTTTATTTGTTATTTAAAAAAAAAATCTAATACTAAAATAGACATTTACATTTACTAATAATAATAAAGTTAACATTTACATCTAATAATAAAATTGTCAAATCTTTAACAAATAGTCGTTGTCCAATTCAAAAAGCTAGCCGTTATAAATTTTAAAAATTATAATTTTATTTGAACCCCTAAGTTTATGAATAAACTACACTTTGGCCCTATTTCCAAACTATAAATACCCCTCCATTCTTCTTCATTTCCACAGAATTCTTCCACAATTCTCTCTTTATCTAAATTTGCTATTCAACTAATGTATATTTCTACTTTCAACTTCCATGGATAATCCTTCACCTCAACTTTCTCATCGAGTTCGAATATCAACTTCAAGTGCGGTGTGGATGCATTTTGAGCGAGTAGACGAGGAACATGTTAAATGTCAACATTGTGGTTGGATATATCTCCATAATTCCTGAGCACCGTATAGTGAGGGGTACCGATTGGTTGCATAGACACTCGTTGAAAAGGCACGAAGTTGAACTTTGAAGTTTATCTCTTCTTTAAATTTCTCCATCGATGTTAGCCGTTTGATTTGTATGTTTTTAACTTTTGATATGCAATATGTTAGTTGTTCAAGTTTGTATGCTTTGTATTTACAATGTTATCAATCTAAGTTTGAAGTTCTATTTTAAATTATTTATTTATGTAGTCTTGTATCAAGCTCTCAACTGTTTATAATTTTTAGCACCTAACTATTTAAATGAATTAAAAAAATTTAAAAAAATCATTTTTGGGGTTTGTCCGTTTGTCCAACGGCTATTCTTGCTTAAATAGGCGTTGGGAATCTTCATTCCAACAACATATGCAACATATATATGTGTGTGCGTGTGTGTATATATATATATATATATATATATATATATATATATATATATATATATATATATATATATATATATACAAGATATACACAAAGTCACAAATATACGAACAAGATATAAAGTAGTTTTTGGGGTTTGGCCATTTTCAGAACGGCATGTCACGTCCCAGACAGACGTGAGCGGCACCCACACTAGTCCTATAGTGGGTGAACCAATCCCTTAACCCATTATCAAACCAATGTCAATTTCTTAAACCAATTAATAAACACTACTAATAAATAATAGCATAAAATGTCTGACAATAAAACAAATTAAATAGTAAAGTGCGAAGTCTAGCTATTACATCCCCCAAAATCAAAGTCACCTTACAAGGACTCTAACCAACAATGTCTAAAGTTAAGAATCATAAAAAGAACATAATGTCTGGGATGAAAATAGACATCTAAAATAAAGAAAGATCTTCAGGCGGCATGGCACGGATACGAGCTCACCCTAGGATCTTGATACGAACAACCTCAACTAAATGCGAGGTCTGGAAGACGTCTCCAGCTCAAAATCTGCACTCACAAAGAAAGTACAACAAGTGCAGGTCAGTACAAACAACACGTACTGTAGGTATCATAGGCCGACTAAGATTAGTATCATGCATACATACATAAAATAAGTGAAATAGGCAGACGGGCACAACAAACATGTAACACAAATAATATCCTCAAATAATCCACTTTCAGAATAAGTTACCAATTATCAACAATGAAACACCAATGCTCAAGCCAACAGAAATAAAATAAACAATGAAGTTCTAACTCTGTCACATATCTGTAAACACATGCTAAATGGTAATGTTTTCCCCAAATAGCCATGACCTGCAGGGGACCCATGGTGTCCATGTACCACTCATTCCGGAACGAACCTCGGACCACGAGCTTACACTAGGCTACATTGTCAACCCCTGTCAAATGTGCCTTACAAGATGTATATGTTCCATCTCAATCATCATCAAAAACATCTCATAATCAAATCACAAGGAATGACTCAAGAACACGTATCAAATCCACATTAATGAAATATAATCAAATAACATAATTCACAATAACACCCACAAATAGTCTGCCCAATGATAGTATAATATGAAGCTATCTCAATCAGTCTCTGAATGGTATATATGAACGCCTTCCTTACATGGTCTCAAGAATACAATTAAATTTTATCAACCTCAACAATGGGGAAACACTTCACACAATTTAATCATACAACTAACAACAATCACCCAAACTCCATGTCCGAAGTCCTAGACATCTTACTCTCGTAGATTCTACGACATATACAATCAACTAACCAAAGTTTAACTCAAGTAAACCGTAACCTACCTCGAAGCCAAACTGGAACAATGCACTCACTCCGCAATAGCTTTTCCTTTCCTCTACGCTTCGGAACGTTCAAAGTCTAGAATTACAATTTTAAGTAAGTAAAGGATCATCCACTTAACAATAACAAATTGGGGATGACAATTCCACCAATTCTACCCTTAATCAAATGTGTTAATTATCCTTAGGGTCATAATCATCCTAATGCTAGTCTCAAGCATCATACTGAATCAATTAATGGGTTCTCTAATCATTTCAACCCTACAGTTCTGTTTTTAGCCAAAGTTCCCATTTTTATTGGAGCCCTAGGTCTCAACAATCAATTTCCATCATTGAATAACAAGTTCTCATGCTATGAAGCGATAATCTCTACTCTTAGATGATTAAACAATCAATAAACAACAATAAACAATACCCATTAATATTCTAGGGTTTCCTTGGTATTTGTGTTCTACCCTTCAATTCCCATTAAATGTCTTTTAATTGAAACAAGAATCAACTAAGAACATTACACGTAGAACGTTAGTGATTAAAGACTACCTTTGATGGAGAATAGTGTCATAGCCTTAGAAAGTCGCCTCTATGCTCTTGGGAACTGCTTTTGGGATTATGTGAGGAGTGGAGTCGAAATAAGGTATTTAAATCGGGTTTGACTTCATCGAGGTCCATTGCAAAGAAGCAATCCCTTCATCGTAACGCTTTTTGGAAAACTAACCCTTTGTCGCCGCAATGGACCTTTCAAGTCATGCAATGGGTGGATTTTGGGCGCTAAAATCCTTTCACCGCCAGTTGATGGATTTTGGGCAGCGAGCACGAAAATTTTCACTTTTTATACTTAGTCTTTAAAAATTACTCTAAGGCCCTATGCACACAAGCCAACAAATAACCAAGTTAAAAACACACCACAGAGTTATTTATAAGTCACAAAACACAACGTAAAACACACCCCAATTTATTTAGGTCCACTCATTCCTAACCTCGAGAAAGTACTAGCAAGGTAAGAATGATCAATGCACGCATAATGACCAAGCGGGTCGTTACACGACAATTCTTGCTTAACTAACCGTTGGGACACTTTATTCCAACATGATATACACAAAGATACAATCAACATATACAAGATAACCACAAATATACAAACAACACATACATTTATTTTAATATGTCTATATATGTTTAAGTAATATTTACTAACATTATTGTTAAATTATTGCAGTGTTTGAATTTTGGTACTAAAATTAAACTTTGTATGACAGTCGAATTATTGTAGTCCCGCTTTTTCAAATTAAACAGCCTAAGACCCTTGAAATGTCTGGATATGTTTAAAGCGATGTTTGCCTTTTCAAGTTATTATAGTCCTGCAATTTTGGTGTCCATTTATTGTAGTCTCACGATTTTGGTGTCTTCTCTCGATCTCGTGGTCTTCCTTCATTTCTTCGCTTCGTTCCTTTATTTTCTCTAATGGGAAAAGGGTCAAATATACCTTGAACTTTGTGAAAATGTCTAGATATACCCCTCGCTAAAACTTTGGCTCACCTATACCCCTACCGTCCAAGTTTTGACACAAATATACCCTCATGGACTTTAAGTGTGTGACTGAATTTATAAAATCATTTTTTTTTATTGCCACATGGCAATTAAAACCCGACCCATCTGTTAAACCTCAACTAACCCCTTCCCCTTTTAACTCATCGATGAAGCCCTAAACTTATAACTCCACCATTCCTTAAAACTCTCTTTCCAAAGGCCAAGCTTCTCTTCTCTCTCCACCAAAATTACCCCCATTGATTTCATTTTCAAGTGCTTGTCATCTTCCACGATTCAGTTTTCAAAAAAATGAGCCAGAATTCGAATGTGTCTAATGGATTGAGGATGAATTGTAATTGTGCTATTGCAGCCAGGATTTCACGGCTTTCACTCATGTGAATGCTAGGATATGCTATTATAACTGTGCTAGACCTAATGTATGTTATATTACACGATTCCATCAATTTCTAATATTTTGCCATTGTTGATTTCATGTTGATTTTTTTATGCAAGATTTTAAATGTGGTTTTTGGAAATGGATTGATAAGCCGCTCCATCCTAGAGTTGCTGATCTCATCCACAATTTGAAGAAGGAAAATGATAGTCTTAAACGTGAAAAGAAAGCTTTGGAAATTGATCTTGAAAAGTTTTTGGCATCTGATATTGAAGAATAATGTGGTGATGAAGATGAAAATTGTGTCTCTCGGGGTAGGAGTTTGGTGTCAATAATGAAGAGATTGTTGTCGACAATGAAATTGTTAATAAGCCTTTGGCGATGTTCATGATAGGATGAAAAAATCGACGAAAAAAAGTGTTAAATTATGGATTGTGATAGCTATGTCTTGGTGTTGTTTTGTTGGATTCATCACATCTTGGGTGATCAAATTAGATATCATTTTCCTTTTCAATTTCAATGTGGCAGTTGTAATCTCGTTAAAGATATGTTTGTGTTAGTAGTTGTTTTGAATGCTATTGTAAAAACTGTGTCAAATTGTAGTTGTTTGTGTTAGTAGTTGTGTTCAATTTGAATGCAGTTGTAATTGTAGTTGTTCAATTTGCTTCTATCATTTCATTTCTATATACAAACTAGAAACAAAGTAGTTTGTGTCAAATTAATGTTGTTAGACCAATTCGGTTAAAAGAAAACTACTTACAAATCGACCAGTTGTCATTTCCTTAACGTTTTAGCATAACCAAAGGCTTCTAAAATCGGATTTGTTTTCTAATCTCATCCTCTATTCCACTACCACCTCCCAAGCAATCATATTGCATTGCTATTTTTGTTATTTCAGCTTTACCACCCCACTTCTCCCTATCGAGTATGAACAAAGCAAGGATTATTATAGGATACATATTATCTAAGATGGTCTAATGCAATAAATTAACACTAACGATATTCTTAAAAGTCAAGATATACCCACACGTACACAAAAAAAGACTTCATTTTTTCAACTAATGATCAACTAGGCAAACTGTGTACATTCAAGAAAACACAGAATAACATACACTCTTGATTCAAGTAACACTTTAGTCCAACACAACAAGATGGAAATTTCACAAACACCCATAAAAGAGTTAACCAAGAATTCACTACCATTTTAAAAGGCATAAAGTTAACATCAACATACTCTATTATTTAGGTGGATTTCACTAGAATTCCAAAAAATGCATAAACCCATTAAGTATAACAAACAACCCATTTAAGTATAATAAACATTCAACATAATACATAACCATTTCAACTCAAAATTTTATCAAAACACAAGAGACCATTCAGTTGTTCCTGTAACACAAAAGCTTAGCAACCTTTTCAACTAAAAACAACATTGTCATTCAACAGTAGCACAACCATAATACATCTAACATAAACACAACCAAAAGAAGGTGTCATTAATGCTATTAAACCAAGGCATATGAAAGTTTCACCATACTTAATCATCTGGTGCTTAAACAACCCAAAAAAAGGTTAAAACCATATTGTTTTTCAACCAAATGTAATTAACCACCAGAGGATTAAGACAAAAACTAACATAGAAAATACTAAACAATCACAGAAAGTCATCATCCGGTGCAGGGGTTCCTCTGCAATTAACTCCCATCATTTTGAGCCTTTTCTTCTTTGTGGCAACCATCTGCAATTGTCCAGAACAGCATGCTTCTTTTCCATTCCAAGTTGTCTTGACTGTAGAGTAAGGAAGATTAGTAGGAACTAAAACACCAGTGTGATCTCCTGTAAACTTGATTTGTCTTGTACCAGTTAGAACACTTCTCACTCCTTAACTGTGATTCAAAAATAACCATTAGCCTTAGGGCTGGGTCTTCTTTAATGCCAACATCAAGACCATATGGTTCAAACTCTTGTGTTGCGGTACTGATAAATGATCGTCGTGTAGCAAGCCATTCTCATTAGCATCCCCAACTGTTCACTGTGAATTGCTGCCAGTCATTAGCCTTTTTCCTTTCCTTGAGTTTGACCCCTTTCCAAAGAGACTTGTCATATAAAAAAAAAATGTTGTTAATAGTTATGGTGATAAACAAACTGAAAACTAAAATTGAAAGTAAAGAATTTATTGTTTACCCTGTAACAAACCATTGCATTATGGTTTGGTTCACCACAATTACCACATGTTATTTGAGTGCCCTTTATAGATTGAGACCACTCATCCTTCCTCTTTCTTGCCTCATCCGTGTCACGACCCGACTAGGGGGCCGCGACGAGCACCCGGTGCTACCCCACCCGGGTACCCATCATCATAATCACATAATACTTAGGTGAGCCATGATCGTTTCAAATATTATAATTATACACCGTAATAGTCCCATTGGACAACAGCCATCATATATCATATCACGGGCATCTGTGCCACAACAACGTACATGGGCCGACGAGGCCAGCAAGATGATATACAAAAATATAGGCCGACAAGGCCAGACATATCTATCCACATACACGTGACTACGAGCCTCTAAGATATGACATATCATATGAGCGGGACAGACCCCGCTATGCCCATAATTATGTACACAAAAGAATAAGTACCCAAAAGCTACGCTCCGAAGATGGAGCCTCTGCTATGAAATCTCTGAACAAGCAACTATGAGTCCAATCTGTCCCCGCACCTGCGGGGCATGACGCAGCGTCCACAAACAAAAGGGACGCGCACGAAGAATGTACTGAGTATGTAAAGCATGATCAACATCAATATAGCAACATAATAGGCAACGTACGGTAGCATATGAGGGGAGACCATAACATCATCGTCATATCACTTACCTGCACACATCGTCTTCCGTATCCCATAATGGTAACCGTACCCCTTTTTCTTGTGTTCGTTCTCACATACATGCACTCATCTACATTCCTTTACAAAGTTTTGCACATTCGCATTTGCATCACATACATAGTCATATCATACACATCGCATTTACATAGCCCTTACTTGGCACTTACATAGCCTTAACATATTCGTACTCTAATTGATGTCATATACGTAACTTAGCTCATTCGTACTCACGTAGATGTTTTACATTATCACTTATTCTTACTCATATAGATATCATATATATATAGCTTTTATATGGCCGTGCCCGACCACGAAGGTTCGGTGTTGCACATCTACTTGGCCAACCAAGGCTCAAGGGAGTCTCTACCTGGCCCTTCCGGGGCTTCAGGGTTGTATCTACCTGGCCTTACCAAGGCGTCAGGGTTGTCCGTACCATCTGCAGAGGTGTGCGCGCGTTTCGTAGTCGTATATATACTTTATTATACATATACATATACACATATTATTATACATATGCTCTTATACACATATTATTATACATATGCTCTTATACACATATTCCTACCCGGCACCACGAGCTCGGGGACTCATTATAGCCCTTCATAGGCACCCATACATATAATAGCTCGTAAGCATCTTTGACATCATTTTGCTCTCGTCACCATACTAACATCATCACTATCGTTACATCTACATTATAGACTTGCTAGTCGTATGAAGAACTTTGGTCAAGTAGTGGTACACATCATGGATTGTGAGCTTATGAGCTCGGAGTGTCAACCAAGTAGGCACAACATACTCATATAGAGGAATTAGGAATTTGGCCAAGAATCATGCCTTATGAAAGAAGGGTTAGCCTTACATACCTTTTTGTCGCACTATTCTATGCTCGTACGACTCCTTCCGATGATAGCGTTTTAAACCTTCATTAATATCATAACAATGGCCATTAGTCATACACATTATGCTCTCTATCTGTGTTTCTCAATTTGCTTCTAATCTACCCATAATCATGGTCATAATGCTCAACTTCATCCATTCATCTAAAGTGTCTAGTTCATGTTCTTAACACCATTTATAACACATTTATATCACAACCCAACAACATTCATGATTCAATTCCAACTATGCCTCAAAAACGTCACTATTCATCATTCACAACCCAATTTGCTATTCTCTTATAATGACCAAGTATTTCAACTCCCAAATACCTTAAACAACATATAAATATCATGAATCTTACCTTAGATGCTTTAGGAATAAGCCTTGGTTGCTAATGTACTCCTCTTTGTTAGCAAAACCCTAGTTTTTCTCCATTTGGATTTCTTGGGTGATCTTTGATGATTTCCTTTACTCTTGCTCCACTTATTTAGTGTTGTTGATCCTCAAATATCCTTGAAAACTTGTATAATAAAGGTAGAGAGAGATTCTAGAGAGAAGTAGTGAAATGATGAAATGAAATAAACAAGTCTTGGTCCTTATATTTAATGACTTGAAAATCTGTGCTGGGGGGAACAGTGGTCCATGGAGGTTTACGGTCCGTATTCCACTTTACGGACCGTCCCTCGCGTCGTCTTTAAGCTTAAGCAAACAAACCTTGGCAACATGCATGGTGATTTACGACCATGGTTTACGGGGCCGTAAATCACTTCACGGTCCGTCCACTGTGTCGTATTTAACCATTTCTACTTCGGCGTAAAGTCAAGTTTTTCATGCCGCGCTTACGACCTCCCGCTTACGGATCGTATACCCGCCACGGTCCGTATTTGCACTTTACGACCACCGCGATTTCAAACCCGCAACTTTTCATTTTTCCAAGACTTTTCGTTCTAATCGTCCTCATCTATTTTCATGCATTACTAGCTCATTTACTTACATTGCCCATGAAATATTATACACTCGCACTCCTCGCACTCATCACTAGTTCGTCCGCTTGCGTACCAACGGGAAATTTTCCAAGGTGTAACAATCTGGCTCCCTATTCCTCTTCTCTTTAGGTCTGCCAACTCGTTTCACGATATCAGGAGGCAACATTTCATGTGAAGCTTCAACTTCTCCTAAGCTTTTGGACTCTTGCTGTGTTGCATCTTGTGTTTGTAAGTTAGCATGTAAGCCTCCTTACTATACCACCAATGGATTTCAGTCACATGATCCACCTTCTTGTGCATCAATACTTTGACAACATGAGGGCAAGGAATACCTGATAAATCCCAAAGTCTGCAGATGCATCTTTTTTGCTCCAGATTGACAGTGTGTCTATCTTCACCTTCAGACACTTCATATCCCCAATCTCTATTGAATTCCACCGTACAACTATATGATATAGCCCTGAAATCATTGCACAGTTTCATGTAAGCTGGACTAACATCAGCAATCTAAGTCCTCAAGTTGTTTTCCTTGACCCATAGCATCTCCATCACTTTAACTCCTATGTCTTTTAACAACTTGATTATTGGTTTTTGTCTAGCCTCAAGGATCCAGGAATTGAATGACTCAGTGAAGTTGTTATCAACCATCATGTTCTTACATTGAGTGTCCAAATAAGCCCTACGCTATGCCCTTGGTGGATATTTCACTAAGTCCCTTGCAGTTTCTTCTGATAAATTTCCCAACTTTTTCAACTGGTCATTGAACTCTTCATCATATGTACTCCATGCACACCACCACATAAGCTTCCTCATTTGACCACTTCTCCATTTTTTGCACTAATTACTCTCAATATGCCTTACGCACTCCGTGATTAGCTTCGGGTAGAATTTGTCAACAACATCTACCAATCCCTTTAACAAGGAATAACAAACAAAATCAGAATCTGAAAATAAAATCAGAATAAGAACTTTGAATAAAATAAAAAAATTGCTGAATAAATCAGAATCTGAACTGCTGATCAAAATCAAAATCTGAAAATAAAATTAAAATCTGAATCTGAAAATAAAATTGGAATTTGAAAATAAAATTAGAATTTGAAAATAAAATCAGAATTTGAAAATAAAATCAGAATCTGAAAATAAAATCAAAATAAGAACTATTGAATAAAATCAAAAGCTAAAAATAAAATCAGAATCTGAAAATAATATCAGAATCAGAATCTGAGAATAAATTGATTACTGGCTTTTGTCTAGCCTCAAGGATCCAGGAATTGAATGACTCAGTGAAGTTGTTATCAACCATCATGTTCTTACATTGAGTGTCCAAATAAGCCCTGCGCTATGCCCGTGGTGGATATTTCACCAAGTCCCTTGCAGTCTCTTCTGATAAATTTCCCAACTTTTTCAACTGGTCCTTGAACTCTTCATCATATGTACTCCATGCACACCACCACATAAGCTTCCTCATTTGACCACTTCTCCATTTTTTGCACCAATTACTCTCAATATGCCTTACACAGAACCTGTGATTAGCTTCAGGTAGAATTTTGTCAACAACATCTACCAATCCCTCTAACAGTGGAATAACAAACAAAATCAGAATCTGAAAATAAAATCAGAATAAGAACTTTGAATAAAATAAAAAAATTGCTGAATAAATCAGAATCTGAAAATAAAATTAGAATCTGAACTGCTGATCAAAATCAAAATCTGAAAATAAAATTAAAATCTGAAAATAAAATCTGAATCTGAAAATAAAATTGGAATTTGAAAATAAAATTAGAATTTGAAAATAAAATCAGAATTTGAAAATAAAATTAGAATCTGAAAATAAAATCAGAATAAGAACTATTGAATAAAATCAAAATCTAAAAATAAAATAAGAATCTAAAAATAATATCAGAATCTGAATTTGAACTGCTGATCAAAATATGAAAATTAAAATTTGAAAATAAAATCAGAATCTAAAAATAAAATTAGAATTTGAAATTAAAATCAGAATCTGAAAATAAAACTAGAATTTGAAATTAAAAAACAAAGAAGCATACCTTTTGCATATCTGAAATGAATGTGATCCAAAGACCTCTTCAAAAGAGCTCACAAAACCAGCTCCATGTCTTGTTGGTTCCTTTGTCCACTATTGCCCAAGCTAATGGAAAGACACGGTTCATAGAATTTTGTCCTAGTGCAACCAACAAGATGCCCTTAACTCTACTTTTCAAGAATGTACCATCAAGGCCAATTAGTGGCCTCAATCCAAATTTCCAGCCTTTCTTCAAAGCATTAAAGCATAAGTACATCCTCAAGAATTTCCTTTTTCCTTCTTCTAGAGCATCTTTGGAGATATTTATCAATGCATCACTTCCGGGATTAGACTGTCTAAGATCTTGCCCATAGGCCTCAAGCTTGTTGTAGTCATCCATAAAACTACCCTCCAACTTCCCAAGAATCATAGACTTAGCCCTTTTCAATTTGGATTGGGATACATTCAACTTTAAACCAGTTTCAAGCTCTCCTCTCATATCTTTGACCTTATACTTGGGGTTATTTTGAAGCTTGTTCTTAAAGTATTGAGCCAAAGTGGTTGCATCAGCCCTAGGATTCAGAAAGACCTCATCACATGTGTGTTGTTTGATCAAAGTTTTGATCTTGAACCCTTTACTGTTACCATCTTTTGAATCAAACACCTAAATGGACATCCCTCCTCACAAGAGTCCATGACATTTTGCACCCTTAATGTGTGCTCTGTTTTGTGATTTTCACCCTATTCTTTTTTTTTTTTTTTATGACTTGCACCCTAACCTCTTTGAGCTTTTACAAAATAGTAAAACTACTCTTTTTTATAAATAATACATGAGGGCAAAATAGGGATTACAAATAAAAAATTATCTTTCTAAAATTTATTTATTTTAGCTTAAAAGTACAGATGCAACTGAAACTCTTCCTGCCATCTATCATTAAAACGTGGGTGAGATTAGGTTAAGCTCTCCAAACGTAAATATCACTGAAGACATCATCACTGCTAAATCATCCATGGATAAAAGCAAGGAGAAATTGAAAGGTCCATCAAAGAAGAAAATATTGAAAGGTAAGAAATTTAGGGTAGGTTCAATATTAATCTTTTTTAATTTGTCACTGGAGTATTGAATTACCAAAACTTCTCGTTTGCAACCCAAAAAGACAGGTTTCCAGCTCTATTAAACCTTCAAACAATTATGTTTTTTTTTTTTTTTGGATAAAAACAATTGTAGATACTATCATGTAAAACAAAAGCAACAAAGATCAATTCAATGTTTTAATTCTATTTTAGATAAAACTAGCATTACTGAAAAGCTACAAGTGTTTCTCTTCAATTTAATAAAGCATAATGAAAACTAGGCTCAATTACACACCACAGTCCACAGTTTCCAAGTGTTGTGTTCGCCAATTTGATATAAGAATAGAATGGCATAAAGATGTAACAATGTAACAATATGAGGAATTATAAGTTTGTGAAACTGAAAGCTAAAGAAAGAGAAACATTGTCTCTAAATTTTCTTGAGTCAATGTTGTTCCACTCTTTGGAACAAATTGAACAACAGACGATCTCAAGGAATCAAATGTTTTTTTTTTCTTGAGTCATTATTTATTAACTCCACCATTTGATTTCTACTCTGCAAAGAAAAAATATACTTGTTAAAGACTTGACATGTAGTGGACCTATGCTATTTTTTCAAGTTAAAAACAATAGATGTTACCTTGTGCCCTATTTGCAAGGGAACGAGAAAAAAGAATTGTTTCAGCTTTCTTTAGATTGAATATCATTTATTTTTTATTATTTAATAATTTTTTATTTGTATTCCCCATTTTGCCCTCATGTGTTAGTTATAAAAAGAGTAGTTTTACTGTTTTGCAATGAAGAGGTTAGGGTGCAAGTCATAAAAAAGAAAAGATAGGATACAAATCATAAAACTGGACACACATTAAGGGTGCAAAATGCCACGGACTCTCCTCACAATGATACCTAATTCTACTAAATCAACCTTAATTATTGTCAAAGCCCTTTTGTTAGCTAATGCATAATAGTTCACAACCTGCCTGCCTTCTTCCATGTCCTTAAATGACTTACAAACTTCTAACTCATTGTAGTTTTCCAACCTATCACCTACTACCCTTCCCCTTTCCTTGTTAGTAGCCTCCGGTCCCTGAAAATAATATTGCTCATCCTCAGAGAGATCCCATTCATCAGCAGAAACAAGACTATGTTCATAGTCTGTACCAACCCCCACATCTACAAGGTAAGTTTCTTTATGGTGTGTGACATGTTGAGCAAAGACTATCTCCTCACCCTCTAACACAACAAAGCAGTTGATGACTTTATATTCCTCACACACTAAGCTGAGGATGGCCTTAATACCATCATCCCCCTCAACTATATAATACTTACCAGAGGGCCCAGTCACAGCAATTATGTAACTTGAGAAACCCTAGCTTGGAAATAAACTCATCACATACATCCTTATGACTCAGCAAATCAAGGTCAAAAGAGCCACAAGTGCACCCGTTTTTTAATGTATACCAACTCAGGTGAAAAGACCCAACTACCCCCATGATTGAACACAATATCAACATCATCAATCATCCATCAAATTAACATAAAGAAAAAAATAAATACACAAAAAATAGAGGGACCGCATCAGAACAATCGCATTGAAAGCTACAAATATGGAATAAACAAAACCCAAAAATACTAACATCATATCAGGATGTCACGACCCAATTCACGAGTCGTGGTGGCACCTACACTATCCCTCCAAGTAGGCGAACCACATTACTAATAGCAAGTTAATTAAGCGAAAAATTAAATAAGAATAAGTTATCACGTCTTAAATACTTATCATAACTAGAAATGTCACGACAACCCCAAAATCTGGTCAAAGGGGTACAAGAGCGCTAACATAGTACGGAATATAAGTCTGAAAATACCCGAAGGCTACATATTGTCTGTCGAATACAAAATATATAATATAATATAGAGGAGGTCCTTATATATATATATATGACCAAGTAGCTCACTATAATATATATAAAGATGTCATATATATATATATATATATATATATATATATATATATATCGTATACTAATAAAATATATATAAGAGTAGTATATATACAACACTAGTATATATATATATATCATAGGCCGACAATGATTAGATAACGCATATAATATATATATATAACTAACAAGTAGCACATAGAGCAAATATATGGTCACATATAATATACACGTAAAGTGTAAAAGAATCATGAAATCAACCAATATATATAATTAACCACATGATCATATAAATGTATAGTGAATGAATGCAATGCAATGCAACAGTCACCTCTCTCACTCCACTCGTACACACACGCAAGGGCGGTTTCAAAGCCATGACCCATGGGGACCCGCGAAGTCCATGTACCACTCGTGCTCTCCGTAGAAACCCTGAGGCTTTTAATCACTCTCAATCTCCGGCAAAGATATATATATCTCTCATATATATATATAATCACTATATATCACCAATCATCACAACAATAATATGGAAAGCATATATGCATGATATCGTTGTCAACAATATCACCAATATATCAACAAGTACAAGTCATATTACTATCCACTGTTCAATTATCAATATTACCATTCTTTTTCATGCGATGAGTGAACTAGTATGTGACGGAAATACAAACAAGTGATAATCACATAAATAACACATTTGGCGACAAGCCCACATAACAGCTGACAAAACCAACCTAATTGGAATTCACCTTCACTTCATGCCCGAAGGCCTATCATGCTATCCCTGTCACTTTCTACAACTACATACGATTCTCTAATCAGAGTCTAACTAAAGTAGACCGTAACCTACCTCAATGCCGAGCGAGTGCCACGAACAATCAAACTAATGCCTTCCTTTCAGAGCTCTGAACGATTAAAATCTATAAGATATGCGATCTACGTTAGAATACGAATCTACGAGCACCCATATTGCTATATTTATATTCGAAACCCAGAAACGCACTCCAAAAAGTGGCATTGGGCCCACAAGGGCAAGATTGTAATTTTATTGAAAACCATACAATAGCCCAAACTTATGATTCTCAACAATCATCGATATATCACGAATCGACGTTCAATTCCACATTTTACTTGAAAACTCGTTTCCATGGAAAACCCACCAATTTCTATATACCATTATTTTATTGAATTTTTTTTTTTTTTGAAATATCAAGAATATGAAATATAATGGACAATAATAAATAAAATAAAAAAAAAATCCAAACACACAATATAGATGAAAGCATTCATAATTAAGACAAAAACATAATTTAATATATTTGAACAAGGGCTTCCATTATGTAATAGTACCAAAACTTTTGCATACTTATAAGAAAAGATTGTTAAATAGAAAGCAATTGCCAAAAAACAAAGACGTCAACCGAGGAAAAGCTCAACAAGCAGTATCAACATTATAAAGTCATTAAAATAGTCCAAATATACATTAAAAGAGTTACTTAGACCATGATGAATTATATCAAAATACAAAGGAAACATGCACCAAAAGAAAAAATTCTAACGCACCTATATATCATCCAAGAAATCCAACATCAATACTTAGTTATATTTCACATGATATTAAACAATTTAAATATATAATATGAACTAAACTCAAGTAAAAGAAATGGATCCATAATCATTACTAATACCATCTCATTGAACACTATAATCTTAATCACTAAACACATTTAATTATATTACACCAAGAATCAATAATTGGAAGATATCCTTATTGCACTATGTAGTTCCTATAATTCTTTTTGGAATGTTTTTGCTCTTCCTTTTGATATTTCAATTGTTCAAGTTAAAAGTAATTTGTGTCCACTTCAAATAATGGAATGGAGCAAGATCCGTAATGAGATCTTGGATTATAATATGATAATTTAAAAGAAGAAGAATTGGTGTATTACTACATAAAGGAGCTGGTGGTTACATTATCATTGACTTGTTGAAAAGGAAACATTGATGGAAATTATCCCTTTTTCCACTAATTAATTTTTCAATTAATAATAAGTACATGCACTAACTAACTGTGACTTTCCTTTATCTTCATCATTAATACCTACCTACCTAACAAATTTATTAGTCCCTCCGTAAGTCCAAATAAGATTGGCCCACTTCTTTTACCTTTTATTTAATAACCAACCAATGCATTTTAGTCCACAATAATCCATTAGCATATTAGCCAAATAATATATATAAATACTCTATATATTATATATATATGTGTATAATATATTTATACAATTTACTTATCCACTTAACCACAATAAATATAGTCATTCCATCAAATATTTTAATTACCAATTTAGATCTTATATGTGTGAAACTCATATTCTTATAAATAAACTATTCACACATATTAAATAAAAAGATATTTAAAAAAATATCCGCCAATTAAATCACCATGCCACCAAATTCCCGCAAATTAAGAATACCCTTTAAACTACGAAAAGGGTATTTTAGCGAAAACTAGTTCACAGGTTCTAAACGACCAAACGGGTCGTTACATCAGATACCAATCAAACAATCGCTCGTCCTCGAGCGACAAGGGTAAAGGGAGAGAAAATGAGGTACCTGAACTGTCGAACAACTGAGGATATCTACTCTGCATATCCGCCTCGATTTCCCAAGTAGATTCCTCAACCGGACGGTGCTTCCACTGCACCTTGATTGAAGCAATATCTTTGGACCTTAACCTTCTCACTTGTCTATCTAGGATTTCTACCGGCTCTTCCTCAAAGGATAGATTCTGATCTAGTAGTACCGAATCCCATTGAATGATATAAGACCCGTCTGAATGGTACTTCTTCAACATAGAAACATGGAATACCGGATGAACACCTGCCAAACCTGGTGGCAACGCCAACTCATAAGCCACCTCGCCAACACGACGAAGAATCTCAAAAGGGCCAATAAACCTCGGGCTCAACTTGCCTTTCTTCCCAAATCGCATCACACCCTTCATGGGTGAAACCTTCAATAGGACCTGCTCACCGACCATGAACTCCATATCACGAACCTTCCGGTCGATACCCTTCGCCTACTCCGAGTCGCCGTGCTTTTCCCCGAATAAGCTTCACCTTATCCAAAGACTCCTCAAAGAAATCTGTACCCCAAGGTCGAACCTCAAAAGCATCAAACCACCTAATAGGAGAACGACACCTCCTACCATATAAAGCCTCGAACGGCGCCATATCAATACTGAAATGGTAGCTATTATTGTACGCGAACTCTGCCAAGGGTAAGAATTTGTCCCAATGACCACCAAAATCAATAACACACGCCCTCAACATATCCTCAAGCACCTGAATAGTCCTCTCGGACTGACCATCTGTCTGCGGGTGGAACGCGGTGCTAAGATCTAACTGAGTTCCCAGTTCTTTTTGCAAAGTCCTCCAGAAAATGGGAAGTAAACTGAGTGCCTCTGTCAGAAATGATGGAAATAGAACCCCATGCAATCGCACTATCTCTCGAATGTAGATCCCGGCCAACTTCTCCGCGTTATAAGAAGTCCGAACCGAATGAAGTGCGCGGACTTAGTCAACCTATCCACGATAACCCAAATCGAATCAAACTTGCCCAGAGTCTTCGGAAGACCAACCACGAAATCCATGGCGATCCTTTCCCATTTCCATTCGGGAATGGGCATTCTCTGAAGCACACCACCTGGTCTCTGGTGCTCATACTTAACTTGGGCGGCAATTCGAACACTGGGCAACAAACTCTACAATGTCTCTCTTCATCTTACCCCACCAATAGTGTTGTCTCAAATCACGATACATCTTCGTTGCACCCGGATGAATGGAATACCTGGAACTATGAGCCTCTTTCAAGATCAACGGAATCAAATCACCAACTCTAGGAACGCAAATGCGCCCCTAATCCTCAAAATACCCTTATCATCAAGAATAGCCTCCTTGGCTTCTCCACTTAGCACCTTATCCCGAATCTTGCACAATTTTACATCCTCAAACTGTCGGGCCCTAATCTGCTCCAAAAGAGACGACCTCGCCTCCACACAAGCTAGAACCTTACTAGGTTCTGAAATATCAAGTCTCACCATACTATTAGCCAAACACTGAACCTCCATAGCTAAAGGACGCTCTTCCACAATCAAACGCGCCAAGCTACCCATACTCACTGCCTTTCGGCTCAACGCATCGCCTACCACATTAGCCTTTCCGGATGATAAAGAATGGTGATATCATAATCCTTAAGCAACTCCATCCATCTACGTTGCCTCGAATTTAGATCCCGCTGATTAAACACATGCTGAAGACTACGATGATCCGTGAACACCTCACAATGGACTCCATACAAGTAATGCCTCCAAATCTTCAAAGCGAAGACTACTGCAGCCAACTCTAAGTCATGAGTTGGGTAGTTTTTCTCGTGAACCTTCAACTGTCTTGAAGCATACGCGATCACCCTACCCTCTTGCATCAGTACACAACCCAAGCCAATCCGAGAAGCATCACAATAAACAGTAAAGTCCTTTCCCTCCACAGGTAAAGCCAAAATCGGGGCTGAAGTCAATAAAGCCTTGAGCTTTTGAAAGCTCTCTTCACACTCATCGACCACCGGAAAGGCACATTCTTTTTTCGAGTCAACCTAGTCAAATGGGAAGCAATAGATGAAAACCCCTTCACAAATCGACGATAATAACTCGCAAGGCCCACGAAGCTCCGAATCTCAGTCACCGAAGTAGGCCTGGCCCAATCTCTAACCGCCTCGATCTTCTTGGGATCAACCATAATCCCGTCCTTGGACACAACATGTCCCAAAAATGCCACGGAACTGAGCCAGAACTCACACTTGGAAAACTTGGCATACAATTTCTTCTCCTTCAATAGGCCAAGTACGATCCTCAGATGCTTCTCATGATCTTCCTTACTCCGAGAGTACACTAAGATGTCATCAATAAACACGATCACAAATGAATCTAAGTAAGGCTTGAATATCCCATTCATCAAATCCATGAATGCTGCGGGGGCATTAGTAAGCCCGAAAGACATCACCAAGAACTCATAATGACCATAACGGGTCCTAAAAGCGGTCTTCGGAATATCCTCCGCTCGAATCTTCAACTGATGATAGCCTGACCTCAAATCAATCTTAGAAAAGATTGACGCACCCTGAAGCTGGTCAAATAAGTCATCAATGCGAGGTATGGGATACTTGTTTCTGATTGTAACCTTGTTTAATTGCCGATAATCTATACACATCCGCATGGTACCATCTTTCTTCTTCACGAACAGAACGGGGGCACCCCAAGGTGAAATACTAGGTCTAATAAATCCTTTGCTCAACAAGTCTTGCAACTGCTCCTTTAACTCTCTCAACTCTGCCGGAGCCATCCGATAGGGTGGAATAGAAATAGGTCGGGTGCCCGGCTCCAAGTCAATGCAAAAGTCAATATCCCGATCGCGCATACCAGTGCAAATCCGTGGGGAAACCTCTCGAGAACTCACAAACAATCGGCACCGACTCCAGTGGAAGGAGTATCCGCACTAGTATCCCGAATATGAGCCAAATATGCTAAACATCCCTTATCCACTAGCTTTCTTGCCCGAAGAAATGATATGATCTTCTTAGGTCCGGACTAGAGTACCCTTCCACTCTAACCGCGAATACCTCGGCATAGCCAACGTGACCGTCTTGGCGTGATGTACTAAAATAGCATGATAGGGAGATAGCCAGTCCATGCCCAAAATAATATCAAAATCCACCATATCCAAAATAACCAAGTCTACCCAAGTATCATACCCCATAAACGTGACCACACAAGACCTATAGACCCGATCTACTATCACAGAATCTCCGACAGGAGTAGAGACGCGAATAGGTACATCAAGCATATCACAAAGCATATCCAGACCCATAGAGAAATAAGTGGACACATAAGAGAAAGTAGAACCCGGATCAAATAAGACAGAAGCCGATCGGTGACAAACCGAAATAATACCTGTGATAACCGCATCAGAGGCCTCAGCCTCTGGTCTACCCGAAAAGCATAGAAATGGGCACGTCCACCCCTCGGACCGTGTGCCTCCACGACCACCTCGACCGCCCGAGATCCTCCTCTCCCCGACCGAGTCCGCCCTACCGATCGACGACCACCTCTCGTTAGGCCGACGGCCACCCCTACCCAACCGCGAACCCCCTCTACGAATATCCTCCTCCTCTAGCCGGGCAGCCGGAGGCCTAGATGTCCGAACTCGGAACCCTCCCTGGATCTAGGACACTCTCTCGCGTAATGCCCTGTCTCACCACACTCAAAACATGCTCCTCTGGCCATAGGCTGCTGAACTGTCATAGAAGAACCAGAATACCCTCCGCGGTCTGAAGGTCGAGAGTAAGAACCTCGGGAAGTCTGCTCAGAATCGTGCCCGCTATAACCTGAAGAACCACCGCTAAAGCCCGTAGCGATGACCGGACGGGGCGGCCGGTAGGGATGATGACGAACCCCGTCATGGTGTCCCCCACCTCTAATGGTCAGACCTCCGAAACTCGTCGAATCTACGTGCTTTCTTGTCGCCACTCCCACCATGTGCCCTACCCATCTCTGACTCAACCCTCCTGGCATGCTCTACCACTGACTGAAATGAGGCCCCAGAAGCCTCCAACTGTAAGGTCGCCAGCCGAAGCGGAAGGTCCAAACCCTTCACAAATCTCCTCACTCTCTCAGCCTCTGTGGGAAGTAATGCCGTCGCATAACGAGACAAAGCGAGAAATCTGGTCTCATACTCCGCAACCGACCTACCCCGTTGCTCCAATGTCGAAAACTCATCCTTCCTATTGTCTCTCAGAGTACGAGGGACATACTTCTCCAGGAACACCTGGTAGAACTGGGTCCAGGTCAAAGGTAGCGACCCAACTGGCCGACACTCCATGTACGATCTCCACCACGCTGGCATCCCCAACTAACTGGAAAGAAACATAATCGACCCCGTGAGACTCCACTACACCCAACTTATGAAGCATCTCATGGCAGCTAACAATAAACTCATACGCATCCTCTCCAGGAGTACCATAGAACCAAGGAGGAGACATTTTGGTAAATCCCTCGAATAATTTTCGCTCCTCACTGGTCAACACTGGCCCATCCATAGGCCTTAGAGCAAAATCAGGCACTGGAGTAGCATCAATACGGGGAGCCACTGCTGCTGCCGGCAATACCCTCGATGTCCGAAATCCTGGAGCAACCGTAGCATCGGGAGTATGACCTCCCACTCTAGTCTGCGAGCCATCTGGAGCAACTGGAATCATGCCCGCCTGAGCCAAACTGTCAAAGTACCCCAACACTCGAAACACGCCTCCTCGAAAATCGGTAAGCCGACCCCAGTGGCCGTGCCTCGGCCAGGCCCTAATCTCCTCCTCCGGAATGTCGTCAAGCTCCGGAGTCAACTCCCTGTCAGGGTCCTGAGCAGGTGCTGGTGCTTGGTTCCTATCTGGATTAGCTGCACGGCCTCTGCCCCTGCCACGTCCTCTGCCACGTCCCCTACCCCGCCCACGGACACTGCCGGCAACCGGTACGGACGCGGCGCGGCGCGGGCAGCGTGCAGCCCGGCCTCCGCAGCGGTCGATCGCGTCCTCACCATCTCGTGAGAGAACATAGAAATGAGGTTAAGATACCAATCTGAACAATCTCGCACGAAAAGAATGAACCGTATACCAATCGGATTGAACTAGCACGAAAAGAGAAAAAGAAGTGGAGTGTTTCCTAAATGTCCTATAGCCTCTCGAGGATGGGTACGGACGTCTACGTACCAATCCGCAAGACTCTACTAGACATTGCTCTTGTACTCATTAGACCAATTAACCTAGAAGCTTTGATACCAACTTGTCACGACCCAATTCACGAGTCGTGGTGGCACCTACACTATCCCTCCAAGTAGGCGAACCACATTACTAATAGCAAGTTAATTAAGCGAAAAATTAAATAAGAATAAGTTATCACGTCTTAAATACTTATCATAACTAGAAATGTCACGACAACCCCAAAATCTGGTCAAAGGGTACAAGAGCGCTAACATAGTACGGAATATATAAGTCTGAGAATACCCGAAGGCTACATATTGTCTGTCGAATACAAAAACAAAATAACAGAGGAGGTCCTTCAACGGATGACTAAGTAGCTCACCCCCGAATGACCGAAAGATGTCACCCTCGCGTATCGCCACGGGGTGTAGAACCGGAGCCTCGGATCGTACTCGCACTCAACAAAAGTGCAAAGCAAGAGTAGTATCGCACAACACTAGTACCGGTAAGCATCATAGGCCGACAATGATTAGATAACGTATGAAGAAGTGGAAACTAACAAGTAAACATAGAGCAAACAGTATGGTCACATATAATATACACGTAAAGTGTAAAAGAATCATGAAATCAACCAAGACAGATATAATTCACCGTATGATCACCAAATGTATGAGTGAATGAATGCAATGCAATGCAACAACACCTCTCTCACTCCACTCGTACACACACGCCAAGGGCAAGGCCTCAAAGCCATGACCCATGGGGGACCCGCGAAGTCCATGTACCACTCGTGCTCTCCGGCAGAAACCTCGGAGGCTTTTAATCACTCTCAATCTCCGGCAAAGACCTCGGAGTCTCTCAATCAGTCACCTCACCAATCATCACAACAATAATATGGAAAGCATGCCATGCATGATATCAGTCTCAACAATATCACCAATATATCAACAAGTACAAGTCATATTACTATCCACTGTTCAATTATCAATATTACCATTCTTTTTCATGCGATGAGTGAACTAGTATGTGACGGAAATACAAACAAGTGATAATCACATAAATAACATATTTGGCGACAAGCCCACATAATGAAATTTACGACAAAACCAACCTAATTGGAATTCACCTTCACTTCATGCCCGAAGGCCTATCATGCTATCCCTGTCACTTTCTACAACTACATACGATTCTCTAATCAGAGTCTAACTAAAGTAGACCGTAACCTACCTCAATGCCGAGCGAGTGCCACGAACAATCAAACTAATGCCTTCCCTTTGCGTAGAGCCTCTGAACGATTAAAATCTATAAGATATGCGATCTACGTTAGAATACGAATCTACGAGCACCCATATTGCTATATTTATATTCGAAACCCAGAAACGCACTCCAAAAAGTGGCATTGGGCCCACAAGGGCAAGATTGTAATTTTATTGAAAACTGGCATACAATAGCCCAAACTTATGATTCTCAACAATCATCGAAATCCGATCACGAATCGACGTTCAATTCCACATTTTACTTGAAAACTCGTTTCCATGGAAAACCCACCAATTTCTATATACCATTATTTTATTGAATTTTTTTTTTTTTTTTTTGAAATATCAAGAATATGAAATATAATGGACAATAATAAATAAAATAAAAAATCTGATCCAAACACACAATATAGATGAAAGCATTCACAGATTAAGACAAAAACATAATTTAATATATTTGAACAAGGGCTTCCATTATGTACATAGTACCAAAACTTTTGCATACTTAATGAAGAAAAAGATTGTTAAATAGACCTCAAGCAATTGCCAAAAAACATCTTCGTCAACTGAGGAAAAGCTCAACAAGCAGTAGCTCAACATTATAAAGTCATTAAAATAGTCCAGTCATTAAAAGAGTGACTCTAGACCATGATGCATTCATGAGACAGCTCAAAGGAAACATGCACCAAAAGAAAAAATTCTAACGTACCTATATATCATCCAAGAAATCCAACATCAATACTTAGTTATATTTCACATGATATTAAACAATTTAAATATATAATATGAACTAAACTCAAGTAAAAGAAATGGATCCATAATCATTACTAATACCATCTCTGACATGAACACTATAATCTTAATCACTAAACACATAGAGGATTAATTATATTACACCAAGAATCAATAATTGGAAGAAATCCTTACTTGCACAGTTGAGTTCCTATAATTCTTTTTGGAATGTTTTTGCTCTTCCTCTTGATATTTCTGGTGTTGTTCAAGTTAAAAGTAATTTGTGTCCACTTCAAATAATGAATAGAATGGAGCAAGATCCGTAATAAGATCTTGGACATGGGTGGTGTCTTGATAATTTAGAAAAGAAGAAGAATTGGTGTTTGTTGGCAGATAAAGGAGCTGGTGGTTATCATTATCATTGACTTGTTGAAAAGGAAACATTGAGTGGAAATTATCCCTCTGTACTTCCACTAATTAATATGTTTTCAACTTAATAATAAGTACATGCACTAACTAACTGTGACTTTCCTTTATCTTCATCATTAATACCTACCTACCTAACAAATTTATTAGTCCCTCCGTAAGTCCAAATAGTAGATTGGCCCACTTCTTTTACCTTTTATTTAATAACCAACCAATGCATTTTAGTCCACCAATCCATTAGCATATTAGCCAAATAAAATAAAATAAAATAAATACTCTATCCTCATGCCTTATATATATGTGTGTAAATAATATTCCCCTTAATTTCTATAATTTACTTATCCACTTAACCACCTGTAGAAATATAGTCATTCCGCCAAATATTTTAATTACCAATTTAGATCTTATATGTGTGAAACTCATATTCTTATAAATAAACTATTCACACATATTAAATAAAAAGATATTTAAAACAAATATCCGCCAATTAAATCACCATGCCACCAAATTCCCGCAAATTAAGAATACCCTTTAAACTACGAAAAGGGTATTTTAGCGAAAACGAGTTCACAGGTTCTAAACGACCAAACGGGTCGTTACACAGGACCACCTAGAAACAATAGAAAGAACAGACCTTACAAAGGCAAAGAGAGCATAATCTTTAACATTAAATATTGGACTTCATTCATTTATGACAAGTACAATCAAACCATAAAAGAGTACCAACATGATGGGACCACACATATATAGCCAATACAAACCATACAAAGGCATAAATATTTAACATAAAACAACAAATTTCATTTGATTTTGGCATACATAACAAAATTCCCACATAACCCTCACATATCTAGAAAGCGTAAATAAATGAAGATATAGACTTACCTTGACTGGTAAATCAGTATATAGCATAGAAAATGATAAAACTTGTACTTGAAATCGAAGATCTCCACCGAAGAAACCCTAGCGGCGCTAGAAAGATAATTTTTTGGAATGGTGGAGTTATACGATTAGGGCTTAGTCGATGGGTTAAAGGGGAAGAGGTGGGTCGGGTTTAGCAGATGGGTCGGGCAGGGAGGGGTCTAGTACAATGAGTAGATGTGGCAATTTAATTGTCATGTGGCGATTTAATTGCCACGTGGCAATTAAAAAAATGATTTTATAAAATTCAGTCACACACTTAACATCCATGAGGGTATATTTGTGTCAAAACTTGGACGATAAGGGTATAGGTGAGCCAAAGTTTCAACGAGGGGTATATCTAGACATTTTCACAAAGTTCAGGGGTATATTTGACCTTTTCCCCTTCTCTAATTATTACTTATGATTGTATAGGTATTAGGGGTGGGCGTTCGGTTATTCGGTTCGATTTTTTCAAAGTTCGGTTTCGATTTTTTTAAAGTGGAAACCGAACACCGCACCGAATTAGTTCGGTTCGGTACGGTGTTTTGAAGTTCGGTTCGGTTCGGTTTCGGTTTTCTAATTCGGTTTTTTGGCATTGATTAAGCAATAGTCACCCGTTACTAAATGATTCATGATCAACAAAGCAGATGAAGAAATAGTTGCAAAGATCAGCAACACCAAGAAGAAGAAGAAGATAGTCCTAAGAGCCAGAAGAAGAATCATCCACAAAGAAGAACAAGAACCGAAGATTTATGTTTCCACCAAGAAGAAGAACTACAACCGCAAGCAAACAAAGACCAAAGACCAACAAGAAGAATGGCCAAACCTACCGTAAATAAAATCGGACCTTAACAGAGGAAACCAAGAATAACATTCAGCAAAAAACAAATACAAGACGCGTAAAAAACAAGCAACGCAAATAACATAAGTTTAAAACAAGTAGCATCCAAACAACACAAATTTCTTAAAATCTAGCTCCAAATATAAAACATTAGCTGTCACGAACTAAGTCTTAAATCCATCGTCTTAACACAATACTAGCAATCACAATTTGGTCCGAAATTCACCAAATTCAAAACATAAGCTTAAATTTGAAGGCGAATTTGCCTCTCTTGTTGACGCTTAAGACATTTCTCAATATGCTTCAACAAGGAACTTGTGCCAGTCACTCTTGGATTATATTTAAGTATCATACAGCATGTCAAGCACCTTACTTTACGCCCTTCTTCATTGTCTTGAACTATCTTAAAGTATTCCCAAACATGTGAACGAGCTTTAGGAGGCATGGTTGAACTTGAACTGTTAAACATGATAAGAAGTAAGATAAAACCAAAAGTTAGAATATAACTTTCAAGATATAAGAACAAAACTACAAAATAAAATATTGAACTTACCACTAGTAGCAAAAAATAGCAAATTGCAATCAAACATCAACAATGCAAGGATCTCTCCCACTATTTGCCATCTCTAAAGATAATTTAATCAAATATGTCATACAACATAAATAAGAATATGATTTTTGCACTAAAACACACAAAAATATATAAAACCTTACCAAGTTCAAGTTTCTCAAGATACTCCAAACTTTCTTCCACACTAACGGGTTTAGTCTCTTCTCTAAGTCAATATTGAGAACAAATAAGAGATTGCACATATTTAGGAGTTAATGAACTTCTAAATGGATCAAGAATACGCCCACCGGTACTAAACGCACATTCCGATGCCACACTAGAAATCGGAATAGCCAATACATCACGAGCCAACTCTGAAAGAACGGTAAATCTAGGAGCATTTACTTTCCACCAATCTAAGATCGAAAACTCAACACGTTTATCTTCAAGCTCTTGATCTTCACTAATGTATCTATCCAACTCCGATTTAGCACCCGCACACCTAATCTTCTTTTGTTTCTTCAAGTGAAGCTTAGCTCTCGGCTTTTTTTTTTTCAAAGAGGTGTCAGAATTAGAAGATACATCAGATGAGCATTGAGATGAAGAAGATGTAGATGGAGATGATTTATGATGAAATACTCTTGAATAATTTTTTAGATACTCTCCAAACAAAGATTTCATATAATCATACACTCCTTCGCTTACTTTCTTTCCTACTTCCTCACTAAATAGCTCTTCAAGCCCAAAGTTAACATACACAAACTTATTACGAGGATCCAACACGGAAGCAATAAAAATCATTTTGTTCATCTTTTCAGGATCCCCCAATACTTTTTGAACTTTTGTCTCATTCGCTCAGCCATTATACTCAAACTAACATCTTCACTTTCTAAACACACTTTCAAATGTACATCAAGCTCACATATATCCTCAAAATAAACATTAGAAGTAACGTAATGTGAACCTAAAACCTTTACGGTGAGCTCATGAAATCTTTCAAGAAACTTTACCACATTCCTTACATTTGCCCAATCATCACATGCGACAGGACCTGCAACACTTCCATCTTCAAGAACATGAGTAGAAAGATAATTATTAAAATTCTCATCAAAAAGATCAAACCTATCAAAGGCCTTCTCAAAGTGTTGTGCTGCATCCAACATCAAGTAGGTGGAATTCCACCTAGTAGGCACATCTAGCTCTAATGATTTAGAACATTCCACCTTTTGAACTTCACAACATTTCTTAAAGTGAGCTCCTCTTGCCGAAGATGATCTAACATACCTTACCATTTGCCTAACACGTTTGACAGAAGCATCAATTTCCTTCAAACCTTCTTGCACAATTAGATTAAGTATGTGAGCCATACATCTCACATGAAGATGCTTACCATCCATTATATTAGTTTCCCAATTATTTAACCGTCTAGACAATTCTCAACCGTAACATCGTTGGAAGAAGCATTATCAAGAATAAAAAAAAATCGATCCAAGTTCCAATAAAGCAAACAATTGCCAATAGCCTCTCGCCATATGCTCACCCTTATGACTAGTGATAGGGCAAAAATTCAATATTTTTTTATGCAAAACCCAATCTCTATCAATATAGTGAGCAAATAAACACATATAATTAATTCTTTGCAACGATGTCCATGTGTAATAGGTGTAAGGCAAATTTTTGCTTTTGCTTCGTAAAAGACTTCTTCAAATCTAGTCTCAATTCATCGTAACGTCCATAACAATCCCTTGTTCTTGTTCTACGGAAGGAACTTGAAATAAAGGTTGGGCTACTTGCATAAACTTCTTGAAGCCTTCCTTTTCTACAAAGCTAAATGGTAGTTCATCTATAATTATCATCTCAACTAAAGCCCTCCTAATTAATTGTTGATCAAATTCCCAACGCGGCTCATGCTCATCCGTAGATGCAAAATTTATCTTTTTCTGAGTGCTAGTTTCAATCTTGGCTTTATATGGTAGGCACCTCAAAGCTATATGTTGTCTCAATCTCGTTGTTCCATTTACGATGTATTAGCCGCATAAAGATTTTTACAATGTCTATACTTTGCTTTGCTTTAACAATACCATTTACAACAACCTTATCATATTGCTCCCAAACATCTGATCTAGATTTCATATTCTTTCTTTTCTTTGTTACAGGGGCTCGGTGTCAAGTGATTTGTCATTGCTATCATCCGTATTAGATACGCTATCGCTGAACCGCCAAACTTAATCTAGTTTCATCCGCCATCTATAAATTAAAAAGAGAAACTATAAGATAAAGCTCTATAACAGTAGAGCAGCTCAACAAACACTCGACAGAACCAAGCAAAAAGCAACAAATATGCAAGAAATTATCCTAAGTCCTAACCCACTGATAATTTAAGAAAATTTAACAAATCTGAAAAAATACCACAGCAAAATACCACAAAAAAAGACCATAGCATTTTTACAAACTTAGATATTGACATACCTATTTCTCTACGATATATTGAGGGAATTTATTGAGATTACAAACTTGGGGAAATTGTCACTACCATCTTGTACAAGTTAAAACTTGGGGGAATTAAATTTCGTCTGAATAAGAAATTAAGAATGTAAAGACACTGGTTTGTGGGAGCCTAAAAATGAGAAATTATAAGAAGGAAATAAAATTACCTTAAGTTTGTGGGAGCAGAAACGCTGGTTCACTGGTTTGGGAGCGTAAAACGCAAACCAGTGGACTGTGGAAGAAACGCAAACGCTGGTTCACTGGTTTGGGAGCAGAAACGCAAACCAGTGGACTGTGGAAGAAACGCAAACGTTGGTTCACTGGTTCGCTGGTTGATTGTGGAAGAAGAGCTGAAGCAGTTGTGGAAGAAGAGCATAGTCAAAGACGTTAAAGTCAAGCAAAACGGTGAAGCACCAAGTCCGGCAAATGGACTAGGGCTTAGATAATTAATTACTAGTGAAATGAATTTGGGCTTGGATAATTAATTTGGGCCTGATAGGAGTGGACTGAGAAGATATCTGTTGTGATTCATGGAAGTAATGATATTGATATATATTATATATTGGTATAAAAAAATATTATATTAAATTTTCGGTTAAATCGAAAAATCGAAAAACCGAAAATGCGAAACCAAACACCGAATTTGCTATTTAAAAACACCGGAACCGAACCGAAACACTGAAAACCGAAAAATCGAATTCATTCGGTTCGGTTCCGTTTTTCGGTATTTATGCCCACCCCTAATAGGTATCAGAGCTATACTAGGAGGGTAGAAACTGTAGAATGACTTAGGGTAATCTCACATAATTTTGTCATAGTTAAAGAATATATAGAAGGTGTAAAAGATAAAATCTAATAAAATAGCAGAATCGAAAATTCATTCCTTAGAAGAAATTTGTATTCCAGTAGATAACAAAGTAGTAACGTTATATTCTTTTAAATTAATTTTCTAAAATTCAGTTATTTTGAGAAGCATTGTTCTCAAAATAAATTATTAAAAAGTATTGTTGAAGAGTAATACTTTGCATTAACTCAATTGTGGAGCACTTTTGCCAGATATACGTTTATGAAAAAATTAAATAATTTTTTGCTTTTTAATTAATATTTTTTAAATAAATAAATATTATAAAACAACCAATTAGCTTTTCTTTTTACTTAGCCGATATAGGATAAAAATACTATACTGACAATGTAACTTAAACTCTTTAATGTTTATTATAATTGTATGTTTTTTCTAAACTATATATGACCTACTTAACAATAAGAAACAATTTGTACCTTGTAAACAAACATACCCCATTTCTTCACCCTCTCGACAAGGTACAAATTTAGTTTTGGAATGGTACAAGTAGAAGACTGTTTACAATATATTGACAATGTATCCCAAGAGCCTATTTGGATGGGCTTAGAACTTATGGTTTATAAGCCAAAAGTCAGAAGTTAAAAATCCTAACTTACGACTTTCAACCTATTTTCGTTAATAAAAACACTTTTTTTACCTTATACAAATACTAAAAAAGTGTTTAATAGCTAGTGGCTTAAAAACACCTAAAATAAGCCAATCCAAATAGGCTCCAAAAACTTTTTTTTTTCCTCTTTAATCTTATGCAGACTTGGAGTGACCACTCATTAAGTTTTTGACTTTTGTCTCCACTTAGGTCTCTACTATCGTCGTACTAATGCTAAAAACCCTTTGTTCTAAACTGAGAAGTCAACAACAGTTACTAACAAAAACCCTGCAACAAGTTCTTGGTTCCCCCTCTAATAATATTCTAAAACCCTACTACAACAGATTCTTTGATCACACCCTTTTTCCAGCTACTATGAAAACTATGGATGAATCTGATGTGGGTATTTCCTGCTACATTTCCAACCTCCCTGGCTTCCGTGGCATCCTCAAGCAAAGGTAGTTACACTCTATGTCTATTGGCCAAGAATATTTACTCAGTTTAGCCCACTTTTTCCTTAATTACCCAGTTTAGCCCAGTTTTTACTTAAACACCTTTTATTATACACTTTTATGCAAGGTGGACACGTTGTTTACTATAAGTGTATAATGTTGTATAATATTTGTATATTGTTGTATACAAAGTGTATAAGTACTGTTGGGAAAAAAATTGGTTATGCGAATGTAAACTGAAAATATGGCTATGTAGGTGTAATATATTATGTTGGTTGTATATTTTTGTAAAAAATGATCCTTTTTTGGAACTATTTGGTTGTTTGGTTATGTATTTGTATTTGCATGTGTATTTCCATATGGGGTTATGTCATTAATTGGAATTGGTAATAGAGTAATGCCCATGGAAATGAAAATGCTTTGAAGAGGATATAAGTTGGGAATTCTTTACTCTGATTTCTGTGAGCTATTTTATTCCAATTCTTGATTACAAAAAATGCGTTCTTTATTTTTAAAATGGTTCATCTTTATGGCTGTTTTGTTTTGTTTCTAGGTACTCCGACTTCATTGTAAATGAAGTGGACTTAGATGAAAATGTTGTTCATTTGATTTCACTGGAGGCTCCAAAGGAAGTGGTAAGTTGACTTTAATTTCTTCCTGGTGACCTTTATGTTCATTTAAAATTGCTTTATGACATGCGCCAATATCTTCTTCCAGTGTTCAGAGGACAAGGATGTAAATGTATCTGATCAACCGAATACAAGTTATGTGACTGAGATAGAATCTTTCAGATCTCTCGCTGGCAATTCTGATGCAGACAAGCTTAAGGCTCTTATTGATAAACATAATTCTGGGGTCGATGTCATTGATGAATCCATTGTCCTTTCACCAAGTTCAGATAAATCCCATCGGACTGTTAGTCCTTATCACATGCTCGTTGGTTGTTTCTTTTGGCTTCGTATGGTTCCTTTTGGAAGTATCCTATATCTGATAAGTTAATACGTTTCAGGCAATTCATAACTTTTTCAAGGAAAGGTTAAAATTCCTTGTAACAGATACTATTGATGGAGTAGAGGACCAATCAAAGTGTGTTCGTGTGAGATTGAATAAGGGAGGGAATAATGGAAGGGGTAAATACTCTAGAAAAAGGAAAGACCGAGATGATAAACGTTATGACAGTAGAGGTTCAGACAGTTGGCCAGAACATCGTGGCAAGTTCCTCAGGTAAACTCTAGTTGTTGCATTTGTCTCTACTTTTTCATTCAGATCTTTTTTTGAAAAGGTACTTTTTCTACAAATTTACAGCATTACGTATCTTTTTCTTGTTGTTCTGTGTAGATTTTTGCATCACATACAAAGTTAGGTTTTCTATTTATCAAAGAAATATTAATGGCCTCCATTTTCTTCATTCTAGAAGTCCATACTGCGCATTTGTTGGGCTGATGAGTATGTTCTGATGATATAGTCTAAAAATGGGACTAAATAGAAAAGTCAAATAATCTGGAAAAGAAGAATTGTGGAGTAATACATTTTTGGAGTGGTCAAAACACTTTTTTTGAGTGATAATTCAAACAGCTCTCCAAGATGGAGTCGAAGAATATGTGCAAAGTGATTCTCTATAAAAGGGATTCTCAAGTGAACGCTAATTATTCATACAAGTTTACTAACATCACAATCTTTAAGCATATCAATGGATTCAGTCAATTTTGATTCTTCCAGTTGCTGATACCTTATATGATTAGTAATCTCGAGTCACTTTTGGCAAATGCTAGCACACTGAGTGCTACAACTAGACGTGGAAATGATGGTAAATTTGATTCAATGAGACGGACCAACATTAGTTCCTTACTCCTGTTGTGCTGTAATGTAGTATGTATTAAGTTCTGATTTCTTTACTTACTCATACCATCGCAGGTTCTTTAACATCTATAAACAAAAGTTCTCTTTGTCTTACACATTAAATCTTATTGTTCTCACTGGATAATTTTTTGACTAATTGTTCTTGAACTTTCATGGTTATAGAAAGCGTTGTGTTGTTTTAACATCATATCGCTCTTGAATAGTATCTAAAATGGTGTTGTTGTTGCAAAATCTAAATTTTAGGTTTCATCTTTTCAAGGAGAATAAGGATACACAGGAAGCTTTAAACGTTATAGCAAAGATGCTTGGCGTTCAGGTTGGTGACACGCAATTTCCTAAAAAGAACTTACTTCGTTCAGTTTCAAAACCAAGATTCTCTTGCATATGTATGCTAGCTTTTCTAAGTTCTAACGGACGCCTGAGTTTAAACAAGAAATATTTAAAAGGGAAAAGTTCGTCCAGTTTGTATTGCTGTCAGATGTGTGCTGCAACATACAAGTAGTTCTGCATTATTGATAGCTTGATACAGAAAAGTTGTAAGACAACATTGATCTGATTGATTTTATGGATGATCTGGCAGCCTAGGTCCTTTGGATTTTCTGGTACTAAAGATAAGCGTGCTGTCACAACCCAGAGGGTATGTTTTCTTGTCATCATTTTATTTCGTCGTCATTTACTTGCATCTTCATCAGGAGTTAAAAACTACGTAAGTTTGTCGTCTGGTCAACTTTTTGATGTCATGTGTTTGTCTACCTAGTCTCACCACCACCCATTATTAAAAAGAACTTCCACGTGCTTGGTCCTGCCCGCATGTAAGGGGCGTGTTGAAGACATTTAAATAAATAAAAATGTGCTCTCTTTGTCTGATTAAACTTTTAATGGGATGATGCACACATTTTGACAATGTATCAACGCATGCGAAGGTCCTGGGTTCAAGTCTCACAACTGCCAATTATCAATTTGTTTGTTTCACATGCTTGGCCTATGAAAAAGAATCATATCCGAACATGAGGCTTGTTGAGCAATAATTTAATAAAAGTGTGCTTGCTCTAACATTTCAAGCTTTTAGATTGAGATACTCATCCACTTCAACATGATTTAGAAGCAGTCAAAGTTCTTGGCTTCAGGTCATATTGCCACGCATTATTAATTTTTTTCCCACGTGCTTGATCCAATGGAAAGAATTTGGCCTGCATCTGAGGAGTCGAGGAGACGTTTTGAAGGCAATATTAAATAAATAAAAATGCACTCTATAATAGTTCTAGCTTTAAGACGCAATGGTGGTATCAGCTCCAGGTCCATCGCTATTATTTGCTTATACAATATTTGGTCCCCATGTTATATTGTTCACACCCAGATGTCTAGCCTTGGACGTGCATGTATTGTCAAAGTGTCCCATGTTGGTTGAAGGGTGGGTTATTGTCTCCTTATATGGTCTTGAGTGATCCTCACTTCATGAGCTTTCTTTTGAGATTTAGTTAAGCCCAATGTCCATTTTCTTAACATGGTACTAGAGCAAGCATATGACTTGAGTTCAAGTTTTACAGCCACCCATTATCAAAAGCATTTCTACATGCGTGGTTCATGGAAAACAAATTAAGCCTGCATGTGAGGGGACGTGTCATAGACATATTAATTAAATTAAACTGTGTGCTCTCTTAACCACTTAAGCTTTTCAGTTACTATTTCTATCTGATAAAACATCATTAAAATGCTTTAGGTGAGATGATATATAAATTATATCATAATATATGAATAAAAACATATATTTTTTCGATTGATATAGAAAAAGTAATAACATAATTTTATTATTTAAATTTATAAATGTATTCTTTTAAATTGTTATTAAGATAAGGCATTTTAGTATGAATTTCTAGAAAATAGGCGATCTCTTTTTTCCAGCAAACAAAATCTTTTATCTAGAATATGTATGTGATAATTTTGTATCATAGATAATTAATGTTATTAGATATTATTGGTGTGGTTTGATTCAAAACTTGGTAGTGCTTGGACATGAAAATATTTATACACATCTCCTCATTGCCCCGTTTTTTTCCATTTCACACAACTTTTTTTCTTTTTCTATGTGGGAATACATATTTAGTGTTATCTCTTTCTATCACTAAGCTCTCACAGTTTTCACTATATAGGTAACTGTTTTCAAGCAACAAGCAAGTAAATTAGCAGCTCTCAACAGAAGATTGATTGGAATCAAAGTTGGTGACTTTTGGTGAGATCAATGCCTCTGTGTTCTATGGTCTTATGACAATCTCTCTCTCTTTCTTTGATGTAAAATGTTTCTGACGTATTGATGTTACAGCCATGTTAAAGAAGGGCTTATGCTTGGGCAGCTTTATGGGAACCGATTTACTATAACACTTCGGTATAGTTATGTTTTAATATTTCATTTGTCCATTTCTTGTGGGGTTCCAGATGGTACATGAATGCCATTTTCCTCTCTTTGCTCATGTTCCTCATTCTTTTGAAGTATGGCTGTAAAGTTTGCTGATTTTTATGTCATGTTATGTGATGGGTTGGAAGTGAAATCTTTTCAGGGGAGTGTCAGCAGAGTCTGAGGATATAATTAAAGCATCAGCAGTTGCCCTAGGAAAACATGGGTTTATAAACTATTTTGGCTTACAGGTACTACGTAGCATGCAGATCTTTTTATCTTGGTTTTGGTGGATAAGTTAGCTCTTGTTGAAATCCAGTCTAGGCCTTTCATTTTTGTTCTTCGTAAGTATCTCTTTGTAAAAGAGCTTTTACAGAAGCTATTTTTGATGTTTAAGATCATTGTGAAACTTGAGAGGGTTGGGAACTCTTTGTTCTGTACATTGTAATTTTTTTTTTTTTTTTTTTTTTTTTTGTGATTGCTCTAGAGTTTGGGCAGTGAATATATATACAAAAGTGTTACCTTCTCATAAAAAAAGAAGAGCTTTTACAGAAACTCTTGGAATACCTTCGACCTTATTTAGCTTTAGGAGAAACTCACTAATGAACTTCCTTTCTTCATTTTCCAATGTCTCGTTCACATACGCATATGGTTCCCTGATAGTACAGTTAATTCATAAGTATGTCTGTATGTGGGGTAAACATAAGCTATAATTTTGAAAATACTGCTATGCTTGAGCTTATCTTTAGTCGTGCATTGCATGACATTTTAATCACCAATAAGAAGCCCGTACTCAACATAGGCAGATCAGCATTCACATTTAATAACATATTCTGGTTAATGTTGGTTTACTCCTTGATATTCTTTCAATTTTTTTGTGGCTTTCATTTTCTCTTTGGATTTTGGAGAGGGCTTTAATGAAGTTCTTAATTGGAAATAAAACATGAAACTCATTTATTGCTAAGCCTGAGTTTGAACTGTGATTGGCAAGTGAAACTGTGAAAGTCACCAATGTGCCATAATTTTGATGGCCATGTTCATCTTGTTGTTTATGTAAATGTTGTAGCGGTTTGGCAGCAGTTCTGTGCCAACCCATCTAATCGGAGCTGCGTTGTTGCGTGGAGAGTGGAAAGCTGCTGTCAGCTTGATTCTTGATCCAAGAGAAGGGGATATCCTTTGCTATTTCACTTTATCCATAATTTTGCTTCTTTTTTCACTTTCTTCAACCCTTAAACATGAAAGTTCTCTTCCCAACAATTTGCTTTACAAAAATATTCACTATTATTTGTGTGTGGGCAAGAATTGTTCTCCTCAGCTTTAACCTTGAATACAGAAGAATGCCATCAGTACAGTAAGGGAGTATTACAAGGAAAGTGGTGACATTGATGGGACTTTGAGGCAGTTACCTCGTTATCTGGTTGCTGAAAAGGCGATTGTAAGTTCCAGTGAACAACACTACATATATCCCACTTGAGTCCTTTAGTTATTATTTGTAATTTAAAAAGAAAAGGTTGAATTCAGCCTCCATTGTTGTACCTCGAAGTCTAACTTCCCAAAAGTAACTGAATGTTTTGCTCATGATGAGTATTACTCCCTCCGGATCAAAAAAAGAGTCCACTTAGCCATTTGCACACCCCTTAAGAAAATATTAACTCCTAGACAAAAATAGGTAATTTGACTAAACTACCCCTAATTAAATAGGCATTGGGATTTGATCATATAACACTTAATAGGGGCAAATATGGAAAAACAAGGTTAATTCTTTCTTGATTTGCTAAGTGGACTCTTTTTTTGATCCAAGAAAAAAAGGCTAAGTGGACTCTTTTTTTGATCCAAGATAAGCCAAAACTTATTTGTTTTTGTTCATTCCTATTGCAACAAGACGGACTTTACCGAGGCTGAGAATGGACCAACTATTAAATCTTGGGTGGAAATTTCTTTTACCTATTTCTCTAGGTAATCTATTATTGACAACTTCGTCCCAACTTCTTTCACTGTAAAAGACCACAATATTCTAGATTCACGACTTGTCTCAAACAAGAGAAAGAAACAAGCATAAAATCTTTTTTATAGATATTCTAAATATGCTCCCTATGATAACTGAATTCATAAATTATGAACAAACAATACGGGCCGCCAGATACATCGGCCAAGGTTTTATGATTACCCTGTCCCACGCAAATCGTTTACCTGTAACTATTCAATACCCCTACGAAAAATTGATCACATTTGCCAATGAATGATTTCTCGCAACAGAATGTTGGAAATTTTAGGTTTCATTAGGGTAGACTGAAGACCAAGCCAATCTCGAAACAAAAAAGAAAAGGCTAAGTGGACTCTTTTTTTGATCCGGAGGGAGTACCATTTAATGACTTGCAATAATCTAAGTTTGCCTTGCTTATTTATCTATACGTCTGATTTTGCTTTTTTGACATTCTACATTCCATTATTTGTGCTGTCCTTGACTTCCCAGTATTTGTGATAGGCGATTGTGTTATTATGTTCTACAATTGACATTTCCTGTCAACATTATAAAAGTTGCAGTGCCTGAAAAAATCTCCTGGAAACTATCTGCAAGCTCTGAAGGCCATACCCAGGACTCTCCGAATGATGTAAGTGGCATTCATAGCAGGATTCACTATTTCTTCTTGTACGTTACATATTTGTCTGAAATTTAGTGATTGAAAGGTGAAGCAAAAAAGTGCAAATACATGCAACTCATTTTTCGTAGTCACTTCCCTTGATTTGAGTCTTTGCTTTTATGAACACATTTTATTTATCTGAGATTTGCATTTAGATAATCCTTTTCCTGAGCTCTCTGATCAAGGTGTCTTCATAGCATGCTCAGTTATCAGTTATCAATAGTAGGGCCAGTGCCTGTTCCTCGTTTTGTTGAACTACAGTTAGTTTCAAGTCAAAACTTCTTTCTTACTGCTAAAGCTGTTACTCTTGCCGGATCAAAAAAAGAGTCCACTTAGCCGTTTGCACACCCCCTAAGAAAATACTAACTCCTAGACAAATATAGGTAATTTGACTAAACTACCCCTAATTAAATAGGCATTGGGATTTGATCATATAACACTTTAATAGGGGTAAATCTGGAAAAACAAGGTTAATTCTTTCTTGATTTGATAAGTGGACACTTTTTTTGACCCAAGAAAAAAAGGCTAAGTGGACACTTTTTTTGATCCGGAGGGAGTATTATTTCTTAACCCATACTCGGTAGCAGCTTGCTACTTGGGTATCACCATAGGCAACTTCATCGTTAAAAAAATAGTCCTGCCTAAGCTTTTGCACAGCCCTCATTCCCCCTCTCTCCACCAAGGAAAAAAAAAAAAAAAAAAAAACACGTTAGCAGGAAAAAGACGTGAATAGTCTAAGGTAGTTGTTTTTCTTTTGTGTTTCCATTTTTGAAATCTCTCTTTCTTCTAACTCAGAAAAGTAAATCCACATAGAAATTTAAACGAAGATAATCACAACTTATGATCACTTTTTCCTCTTGCATCCCCTTCCTCAAACAAATTCAGTATATATGTGGGCCTTGTTTACCAGAGCCCTTGATTCGATAGATTCTTCTAGTTATACCTCCACAAGGATGTCATCCGAAAAATATGCATGATGAACACTTCAGGAAGAAACCCTTCTTAAATTACTTGTATGTAAATTCTCAAAAAGTTCTTCTCAGTGCCCGACTTCTCTAGAACTGTAATCTGAAAATCCTTTATACTTTTCTGTTTATGTATCAAACCTCTATCGGTACAGTTCAAAGAATAACTCATTGGGCCCTAAGGTAAATAATGTGAAACCATCAGCTCAATTCTAAACCAGAAATGCAGATTTAAAGAAGGTGAAGCATTCCAGTATTGAAAAGCTATCCAGATTTGTAGAACTCTACAGCTTCTTACCTGCTTCCAAGAGTGTAAAGCTATAAACATCAATTGATCATGAGATTTAAGGGGCTTAAAGGGGTTGGGAGTACAGAAAAGGGTCATGCATAACTTTTCAAGTTTGAGCTTTTATAATGATACAGATCTTCTCTTTTTAGGTATGTACATAGCTATCAAAGTTATCTTTGGAACCATGCAGCGAGCATGAGAGTGCAAAAGCATGGTTTGCGTTATTCAACTTCTATTAACTATTTTTCTTATGTATATATGTTGATCGGAATGTACTTATGGATACTTGAGTGTAACACTGATTCTCAACCATTTTCATTGCCCCATATCATAGGGTTTGACCAAGTTGTGTTGGGAGATTTGGTGTATTCAAAAGAACAACATAAAGAGAAAGAACCTTTTGTTGTTGAATGTGAAGACGTGAATGACAATAACATGGATGATTATAGCAATCTGGACGAGACCTCAGAGACTGATGTTCCTGAAGAAAGAAATATACCAGTCAAGGTTGGTATCTGGATTTTCTAAGAACAAGAGCTGTTCCTTAAATTTCTAAGCGAAGAGTTTATATGAAAAACATTGCATGACAGATGGGTTCATATGTCTTCCCTCCATCTCTGGGCAGAGCTCCATTTCATATTCTGAGGACATAGTAACAAGAAGTCAAGAACCCATAATAAGATTAAACAAAAGGGCCTTTTAACTCCCCAGCCCACTCTCTGGGTCTCCAGCTTGATAAGACTCAAAACAAGCCCGCATTTTGTGCAGAAGTTCCTCCCTGACAGTATGTTGTATAGGGTATGTCCAAATGAAATAAGCAAAGAGAGATACAGCCTATATCACTATAATTTTTCATTTAATGGGTAAAGTTACTATTAGGGTTATGAATTACAGGGTGCTCTGAAGCGGGTGGTATATCATATACATGAACTTACTTGCATGAACAGTTAGTGGCTTACAACATTTTGACTATAAGAGACCCTGCTGCTAAATCCCTATGCAACAACTACTACGCCTCAGTCTCAAACAAGTAGGGGTAAGCTATATGAATCCTCACTGACCATGTTTTACCATTTGAATTCATCTCAGGCCAACATTATACAAAATAAAAATAAATTAAAAAGTCCTAGAAGTTCTCTATATGTTCGACTTGCGTGATGCTTGTAAATCCCCATGCAACTGAAAAAAAAAAAAGGAGGATGCAAAGTGCAACTTAGAGACCTGGATGGCCACCATTTATCCAGTTGTATGGTGAAATGGATGGTGTTAATTTGTTATATATTCTGCAGGATTGTCAATTATCAGTTATTTATGATATGGGGGGAATAGTTTCTTTTCTGATGTTTAACACTGCGTCTATTTTAATTAAATGTTAGAAAGTACACCTAGTCGCTTCAGACTCATGCCTACTGAAGTTGCTGAGAGGTAAGGAAAAGTTAAATTGTTTAAAAAATTTCGATCTTGTGGTACCTCTTTTGTATTGAGTTTCCTCGTGTTGCTTGGTATTGAGGCATAGTTGTTTGGTACCTTTGCTTCTTCTGTGAGCAGTTCTCATCTGTCTAATTAAGTCAAGCGATAATTGCCATTTTACAGGCTATAAATGAAGAAGACCTTAAATCTGGTACATATACCATCGATGATGTACTTCTGCCTTTGCCTGGGTAAGATAATATAATGTTTACAATATTCTTTGAGTTATTGTTTGCTTTTGTTTGTGAGACATATTATAATGGCAGGTCTAGGGTTATTTATCCATCAAATGACATTGGTGAAGTTTACCGTGACTTGGCACAGAAGGTATTTTTTCTTCATCTAAAGTGCTGAGCTGGTTGATACATGTACTCGATTATGCTTTGCCAATTGCTACTTTTTCTTATGTATTTTGGCGGTATATTGTTGAAAGAAAAATGCATTGAGGGATTGGAGGTGTTTGTTCCATTATAAAGAAAGAAACTACATGGTACTTGAAACTAGATCGGTTTGGCAAGACCATGACATTCTACTGCTGAAGGCTATTTACAAGGACTTGACTCCTGTTGAACAGGCTCTTGTTTCTTTGAACATCCTTTTTCCTTTTCTCTGCGGATTGTTGTTCATCTGGCTGAGCTTCAGTCTGTCTGTTAGATTTGTCTTGAAATTGCGGCCAAGCTGCACAACTTTTTCTGTTCAATCTCTGCCTGAGTGAAATTTGTTATATGCAATACTTTATTTATAGTTTCTAGACAGCGTATTAAGTGCTTTAACAAAAAAAGCATGCAAAGCCGAACAAAGTTTTGCTCACTGTCTCATATGGTTCTCCGTACACCTACAATGACAATCATAACTTCATATTAAGATTATTAACATTCCGCTATTTAGTTCATATAACAATGTTTTGTAATTCATGAAGTGCATTTAGCTTCTTGTTTAACTTTTGAAGTACATGGGAAAGTTGAATGGTTCAAAGAGATTTGCTTCTGAAGTTATCAATACCTTTGTCCAGTCACTTGTGATAACTGTTATTGCTGTTTGTAATTTTATTCATATCTGCTCTCTTTTATTTACTGGTCAGGATGGTATCAGCTTGACAGAGACTGCACATAAGATCAAGTGAGTAAAACATTTTCTTTAAATGCGAATAATTGATCCACTTTTTCATTAGTTGCTCGATCCTTTTTTGTGTAAGTAATTTATTTTGTAGAATGTACGTCATGTTGGTATTATACTGTACAATAAATCAGAAACGTTATTTAGCTTGATAATAGCTACACAATGCGATATGCAAGGTATAAAAGACAAATAGTATCAAACAAAGTCATCTCTTTTGTCCCTTTTCCATCTTTTGTACAATCCTCTCAGGAGTGTCCTCATATCTGTTAATGTGAACTCCTGAATAAAGTTTACATGTAGAATGGTTATTATCTCAAAAGGCATGCCATATTTCATTATTGATTGCTACGAGGATTTTCACAACATAGGCAATTATTTCCACCAATTCTCCTCTCTCCCATGCTTCACGTGCTGGTATTTATAGAGCATTCTAGATTAAGGCTCTCAACTGTTACAGTTTCACTCTCATTACTCCTTGTAGCTCTCCTCGCTTCTCTCCACTAGTGCTCTTTATCTGATAAGAGATCTATTGCTCCCTCCTTTAACCCTCAAATGCCACCTCCACAATTTTTTCGAAGTCCAAAATTCTTTTCTCAAATCCAATTTAAGAGTTTTCTCTCTTCTCTCGCTTTCCCCAGTATTGTATTGCTTATGTTTAGTTTCTTTTTCATCCCATTGCTTTCCCCTGATCCATCTCCCTTATATCTCAGTTTCACTATAATTCCCCCCCCTCAATATCACAGGGGCCAATGGTATACAACTCTTAAAAGTCAACAGAATCGTTGCAATTAAGAGCCCGTTTGGATTGGCTTATAAGTTGCTTATAAGCTGTTTTCAGCTTTTTTGAGTGTTTGGCTGGCCAGCTTAAAGCCATTTTGTGCATAAAATAAGCTCAAAAAAATAATTGGGCCCATTTGGCTTAGCTTATCTAAAGCAGCCAAAAAAAATAAGTTGGGCTACCCCAACTTATTTTTTTTAGCTTATAAGCTGTTTTCAGCTTATAAGCTGCTTATTTTAAGCCCATCCAAACGGGCTCTAAGTCAAATGTCCTAAATTCATTCTAGATAGAATATATTCTTTCCTATATCTGTCGTAACTAGGAATCTCGGGATTTTGGTAATTTTCCTTATCACCTAATTTTATTTAAATCAATACTTTATCTATTTCTAGTAGCCTAAACTCCTATTATATAGGAGGCTTATCGTAAGTTGTGCATAACCGATTCAATATAAGAAATCTCTCCTTTTCTTTCTCCATGTGGTATCAAGACCTCCACAACTTTTCCTGACTTTCTTAAATTTGCTAGCTTGGATACTCTTTCAGTGACCGTTCTAGCAACACTGTTTATTTCATCGACAAATTAGCTTTATATCATCCTCTGCTGCCTGCTCTAATCTCCCAGAAACGGTTCATATTCCATGGATGGATACGAACCACTACTAGAATACCTCTTGTTTAGAGCATTACACTCTGTGCTAGCGGTCCATAGATCGAGAAACAGGTAAGAGTCCTTCAGCCATCAAGTTCCTTGTCCCAATCATGATTTGCTTCTTGATATCTAAGCAATATCGCGTCTTCTAGCCTGGCAATCTTCAATCTAGAGCCCGTTTGGATTGGCTTATAAGTTGCTGAAAATAGCTTTTTTGAGTGTTTGGCTGGCCAGCTTATAAGTCATTTTGTGCTTAAAATAAGCCCAAAAAAATAATTGGGCCCGTTTGGCTTAGCTTATCTAAAGCAGCTTATAAGCTGTTAAGCTGAAAACAGCTTATAAGCTGCTTTTTTTAAGCCCATCCAAATAGGCTCCTACTTATCTTCAATCCGGTTGTGGCTCCATCCCGAACAGCCCAATCGGCGATTGTATCTACCTAAAACGTCTGAGGATCAAATCCTTGAGAAGCATATTTCTAAGGAACTTCATTCTTCTGCTCCCTCACTCTCGTGATAACGAGAATACATGCTCACGTCCCGCGAAAGTCTGTTAAAGGTGCTGTTGAGGCAAAGCTCCATCTATAAAGTTCTCTAAAAGACCTTGCCTGAATCATGCCTCCAACCCTGATACAATTTGATTTATTTCTCTCTTTGCTGTACAGCGGGCTTATTTTTCTTTAGTATAATACATTTCTGGCACACACACACACAAAAAAAAAAAAAAAAAAAAAAAAAAAAAAAAAAAAAAGGAGATCATGTGTGGAAAAGATGATAGTTACCTGATGCTTTCATTATCATTAACCCTAGAGTGGACTGAAGTCTGAACTTATGGAAGAAAAGAATTATTTCTCTACTGTACAGTCTTTACAATTGCTGCTATAGATGATCTGATGTAATTTCCCGAACTTAAACCCTCCTCTTTGTTGCAGGGAATTCTCCATAACCAATATGACTGGAGCTTACAGACGTGTGTTTCAAAAACCGAAGGATTTTGAATGGTAGGTCAGACATGGTTGCACATACCTAGTTTCAGTTTTAATGCGTTGTCACGTTGTTCCATCCTTTCCAGGTTTGCTTGAATTCTGTTCAGCAGCCCAAAGACTTGTAACTTATCTTGTGTGTTTTGCTGGCTGCACAAGTGTTAGTGTTCGTTTGGACCTGGATCTGAGAAGACTTCTCAAGATGCCTTTTCTCCAAACTTTGAGTTTTCTGTTCATTCATGTGTGGACCCTTGGAGACCCACCTTGGGATTTTCCACCACAAGATGATGATAATAATAATAATAATTTTGTTAACTACTCTTATTATTGTTAACTATTTTTATTCATTATAATCATCAATATGAATGTATTTCAACATTATAAGTACTTTTGCTACTATTATCATAATGAATGCACTTCTTGACCCAAAAAAAAAAAAAAAAAAAAATGCACTTCAGTTTTTTAATTAATTGAAATATCAATAAGCTTTAACTTTGTTTCAGAGTTTTAATTGTGATTTGATGACTGATCTGATTAATATTTGCCAGTTTTCAAAAATGTTAGTTGGATATACCCTTTAGAATTCTAATTCTCGCCCCACCCTTGATAAACAAACTGTCTACATGAGATTGTAACTTGTTTTTGTATTGGACAAGAAGCTGCCGTTTTTGTCCTTTTGAAGCCGTTTATTGTTTTTTCAGGGAACTGCTTAGTTACACGGATGGAACTATACCTCTAGCCGAGACAGATTTTGATGTCATTTCCAAGTCAGTAAAGAAAAGCAAGGTCAGAGAGGAGGACTCTGCCAATGGAAGCGAGGAACTTCCTGCTGACTCTTCAGTAATCTCTGTAGGTGGTGACATGCTTCCAGAAAAAGGGCGTGAGGAAAAGATTAACAGTGAAGCAGGGATGCAATCAGAGAAATCTCAGAGTGGTGGTAATGCTGAGGGGAGCCAGATGGCTCTCAAGCTGAGCTTTACACTCCCAGCTTCTTGCTATGCGACTATGGCTGTGAGGGAGCTACTGAAAACATCCACTTCTGTATGTTACTTGACGATACTTGCCATTTTAGTGTGGATTTTCACTCATGGGACAAAATCAGTAACAGAAGCATATATTTCTCCCACCAAAAAGTTATCTTGATAAACCTTTTAATTTATGCTGACATAGGAGGTTAAACTTACCGGGGTGGGGGTGGGGGGTGTTAACGACAAAAGAAATAAGTGAATCAATCCTTTCGGGCTGACTTTTCCTCTATCCCTGATTTAGCTTGAAATGTGTTGTTTTTTCCGAGTTCAACAACTGCTGGCTGACTTTTTCCTCTATCCCTGATTTAGCTTGAAATGTGTTGTTTTTTCGTATTGCATATATTGATAGGTAGGCCTACTGATGCAGTGCATGGATGAAAACTGATATTTCTTACTTGCTATGTGCAGGTTGCATTTCACAAGTCACTAAATGATTAAGCAAACGCTCGGCTACAAAGAAAATCTTGGCTTTTGAAGTGGTTAACTTTGCTAAGTACCATTGTGCTATGGTAAGGGTTTCTTTTTCTCTTAGCTTTTGCTTTTGACTTGCGAAATAATGTGTTATATGTTAAAATGAGAGAAAAGATTCAAACAAAAGGGTACCAGCAGCAGCACCTAGGCCTAGTCCCTCTTCTAATTCCCTGCCCATTAGGAGGGAAAGAGAAACTCTGCAAATTAAAATTACTAGGATAAATGAAATTGACTGAGAAACTTGCATGAGGCTGGCTTCTCGCTTTTTTATTTGGATAATTTTGAAACCAAATGTATATCTGCAGGTTTTGGGGGAACATTGTGTTTCCTGTGATCAATGTGATGTTGCAAAGTCTTCCCGAAGGAAAATTAGCTATACTTTTTTGTCTCCGCCTTTCAGGCAGGGGACATATTATATAGTGCTTCCAGTTTCTTTCATTGTATTGCTATTCACCTTTGCAATAAGTTTTACTTAAGTTATAGGTTAGCGAATTGAAGTAGAGTATAAGAGCCGATTTGAATCGGATGTGCACCATTTGACGAGATACTTTTGATATAGTGTTTACAAGTGAAAATTCTAACTTGTAAGATGGTACTTATTTAACTGAACAATATGCTATGACCCCTTTTTTTCATGGTTGTTTAGCTGTAACCATGTAATCTACAATTTGGTAAATGCATGCGGTGGAATTACCCTCACTCTATGTGCTATTTTGCGATTTTTCAGCATCTTATAATGGCATTTATTTACTTATTAAGTGAACTACTATTCCCTGCATACTCGTAACTAAAGTGAAACTGCAGATACATAATTGAAGTTGCTCTACATCTCATCGAGTTTTGACTCGATGAACCGAAATTGTAAAAAAATATTTACAATACCGACGGTGCAACAAAATTCTACACTATCCATATATATATATATATATATATATATATATATATATATATAAGTTTAATTCATTTTTCCTATCTCTTATGCATAGAATTATTTATACAGCATATCCTTAATGTTACATTAAAAGTAGCCACAGTAGAAGACAGAAAAAGAAGACAGTTTTAACTCTTTTTAAATCTCCACCTCCTCAACATCCACCGCCTCCTCCTCCACAGCCACCGCCGCCTCCACCACCACCACCACCACCACCATCTCTGCCGCCACAGCCACCGCCTCCACCCCAACTGCTCGTCCCTCCAGCAGTAGCCCCTAGCATAGCCATTCCACCATGCCTCATTGCTGTGTCATTCCTGCGTGCAATTCCACCCCTTTCAACATCATGGTTCCCTTGGTGGCTTGTTTTCTTTCCGAAAATTTTGAAAAGACAACCCAAAATCAAAAATATTATGGCTGGAACGACAAAGAATAAGAGTACAATGACATATGGTTTCATGTTGTGAAAACTCGTTAATTGGTATTCAGCTGAAAACTCTCTCATGCTTTTATAGCATCACATTGCGTGACCAAGAGACTGCAACTTCTAACTTTTCTATACGAGTTTAATTTGCTGAACAAGTCTTTATAAGATTTGGAAACTAGACGGAAATTCTTAACAGTAGACTCTTTGCACCTTTAACAGTTTTTAGGTATGAAATTGTATTGTCTTATTGCTCTATCCATAAAATTACACGAGTAAGGCTATTTTTCTTTGCGTAGACCAAGACTTTATTTACTGAGTCGACATAATTTTGATGTTGTAGTTGAGTAGAAGAGAAGAAATCTAGCAGTTTGTTTGAATCTTTCTCTTGCTTAATCCATGCGTAGTACTTATTAGATGCATGAAATTATTTTATTGAAACTAGTTAAGAGTTATGAAATGAGTTATTGTCCATAATATACACTAGCATAACTTGCCTTTTTCTCTATTTTTGAAATGTTTTATGCGACGTTTTGCATAAAACATTAAAATCATACGTAAATGGACAAAGGAATTCAAAACAAATTAAAGCAAAGAGGTAACTACCATTTGAGAACATGGAACAACTGACAATTTTGCGGAGGAACTCTTCTGTGATCAGCTTCCATTACAAGAGCTACTAGAAGCTTGTTTGTGATAACAAAATAGTGATAAATTACAAATCTAAAACTTTTGAAACATTCCAGTCAATACATTTATCTAATCTATATATATATATATATATAAAATATTTTTAAAAACGTACAGATGAGAATAATAATAACGATGAGAATGAGAAGAATTCAAACATTAGACCGAAAATAGATAAGTAATGACATAAGATTGTTTTCCTGTCGAATATTACACGACTAACTTTCTTTTTTTATGAAGAAATTGCACGGTCTGTCCTTCAAATGAGTTGGTCTTTAATATATATATATATATATATATATATATATATATATATAATGTCAAAACACGATTAATATAACACGACATAGTTTAGATTCGGCTCCGTATCTAAAACTTTATTATATTAATGTTTGCTACGAATACAAAATCGGCAAATTTATTAATATTTTTAAAGAAGACTTGTTTAAAAATAAACTATTTTCCTCTCTTTGAGATAAAACAATAGCGCATTTGATACTTTCAATTTTAATTCTATTAATTTAAAGGTGTAAAATACTTATTATTTTTTATCAAATTTTGATTTGGATAATTCTAATTCAAATTATTAAATTAATTTTACTTGTTTAAAACGAAACAAAGTAATTGATTTTCTATTTAAACGAAGAAATATTATTTTTTAATTTTTGGTAAATATTCTCGATTACCATTACTTGTCATGTTGTCTTTTGCATGATTTTTAAGAACGTTGATTAGAATTATAATTTGACATTTACCTTATTCATTATTTGTCTTCATTTGGTATATTTTTTTACGACATTAATCTCTTTTCACATTTATTAGAGTAAGAATAAAAATAAAAAAAAAGTAATTAAATTCTATCTTATTTTAAAATATAAATATTTTAATATGTTTATTTTAAAACATAACAAATAAATCACATGGCGGAATAGCAAAAAAAAAAAAAAAAAAAAAAGAAAAATTGTATGGTTTGACTACTTATTTAAAAACAGAATTTCAGCCCGATTACCACATTATTGTACTTAATGAGATACTTTAGAAATTATATGAATATTGTTTGATTTTAATATAGGGTGCAATTTTTTTGGACATTATTAATTTGCACTTATTTTATGCATATATATATATATATATATATATATATATATATATATATCTATGAAAACACGAATAACGGCCTAAAAATTTATTATATTAGCAATACAAAGATTTTTTTAACATATATTTTTTTTAATATGGGGTTAATTTTTATATTGATTTTGTTAATATGGGAAAGAAATGAAAGATGGTGAGTTTCGTATTTTTTGTATTGCATTTAGTATGAATTACACAGAACACCTGTGGTCAATCAGTATGATTGGCCCTTGTTCCATTTAGACACTTCGAATAGGTCATTCATTCCACTTAGACACTTTTTGCAGATTATCAAAACTTAACTATGAAAGGGGGCATTACCTCATTGCACATCCAACTACATTGAAAAGCCCCCGATTTTTAATAAAAACTCCACGAATTTACAAATTAGCGAATTTACAGCAAAATGAGTTTCTTTAATTGAGTTGGTGCAATTTAAATGATACAGGTACAATTTAATTGGCCACTTAATTAACGTAGGAGACAATTTGGTTTTGGCCACGTGTCCCAGTGGAATAGGAATGGCCAATCTATCGTGAAAGAAATGAAAGGTGATGGGTCACTTTTTTTTTAAGGAGACGACGGACGACGAAGCATGAGTCTAAACCCATACTTTATATGGTTTCTTTTTTTTTTTTTTTTTTTTTTTTTATATTCTTATGGAGAGTATGGAGCATCAACATTATTATTTGCTTTTTTTATGCATATATATATATATATATATATATATATATATATATATATATATATACATTCAAAACACGATTAATATAACATTATAGTTTGGAGAGATTATTATATTAGTGTTTGCTACGAAACAAAGTTTACAATTTTTTTTTTACATTGTTTGTTTGTTTTTAATATAATTCACTTTTTTTTTTATTTGCTTGATTTGTTAATGTGTTCAAAACACGATTAATATAACATTATAGTTTGTGCTAGTATCTAAACCTTTATTATATTAGTGTTAAATACAAAGTCTGCAACATTATATTTTTTTTTATAGGGTTCACTTTTTTATTTTTTATTTTTTATATTGCTTGATTTTGTTAATATAGACTTTTTTTTTTCACATGAGTTCGGAGATGGTGAGTTCCACTTTTTTTTTTTTTTTTTGTATTGCTAAGTGTTATTTATGGGAATAACCTTTTTTTAAAACGTGAAGCAAAACCACACATATGGTTCTTGGCTTGTTTAGTATGGGGCAACATTATTAGCTATTTTTATGCAGATAATATATATATATATATATATATATATATATATTCAAAACACGATTAATATAACATTGTGATTTGTGCGTATCTAAAACTTTATTATATTTGCTACGAATACAATTTTTTTTTTTTATATTGTTTGTTTTTTAATATAGGATTAGCTTTTTTTTTTCTTCTTGATTTTGTTAATACGGGATCCAATCCTTGGAGATAATTTTTTTTTTTTTTTTTTAAATATTGGGTGGTGTTTTTTTTTAATATTGGTTGGTGGGTTTTTTTTTTTTAATATTGGTTGGTGTTAATATGCCACACTTTTTTTTTTTTTTTTTTTTTGGTGGAAAAATATGGGTTTTAACCCAATGATTGTAATTTTTTTTTAATATTGGTTGGTGTTAATATAGGATTTTTTTTTTTTTTTTTGGTGCTTATGCGAACGCCATTTTAAAATTGCACGGTTTGTCCTTCAAATGAGTTGGTCTTTAATTTTGTACGTCAAAATCGAGCTTATGCCAACGGGGCATAAGTTCAAGTTGGATTCGTCTCCCCTCCAGTGCCAATAATCTCCAGTTCCTCCAGTGTTATTCTAAAATTTTAACACGTGTCTCATTAACAAATCAATGGTTCTGATTTATTTTACCAACCCCTGTATTTTAACCATAGTTACAGAGTAATGTTTATTAGTTTTCTATCCAACAATTTAAGCCCAATTACCACTTCCGACTGGTGAAAGCCCGAAACTTGCCGAGAATACGGCCTTTTGCAAGCTTATGTTTGTTTCTTAATAATTGATCATACCGGAAAAATTACGTAATCATGGAATTACACAGAGAATCTGTAGAAAAACAATTCACATAGAGAAGTCCAACACCAAGTCAAACTAGAAGGGGCAAATCAAGATGGAAATTTTAAATTTCTAGTGGAATAAATGCTGAGTTTGCTTCCACGAAACGACCAATCGATCGTGAAAGAATTGAAATTGAGGGTCCTCGACACTATCAATAGCAATCCATGACAAAGTCAAAGAGCATCAATCAGTATGATTGCTTTCAAGTCAATAGATTAATAAGTTGTCATATTTAGATTTCACACTAGACTAGTGAAGTTATGGCTTGGAAGAAGAACTCGTTCAGCAAACTTTTTTTTTTTGATTTGTGTGTGCGCAGTGATTGATAGGACAATTTTTTACTTTAAAGGAGCCACGTCCACAAATGAACTAGGTAGGCATGGTGAAGCACACCTTCGTTTATGGAGAACGTGAAGAAGTGAGATATTTCGGCTGAGCAGAGCAAAGCAGATAAAATCTGACAGTAAAACAGAGGGAGAGATATGCGTGAGAAAACTATTAACCATGATTTAGATGTTTCAGTCAATACATAGTAGATCAAAACCATTGATTTGTTAATAAGACACGTGTTAAAATAGCACTGGATGGGAGCCGAGTCCGTTAGTAAGAATTATATGCAAGAATAACATAATTTTTTTAAAGTAACAAATACCACACATTTTATAACAAATATAGCATTTTAAAAAGAAAATAAATAAATACAATAATAAATTCCATTTGAAGTTAATTCTCTCCATTAATTAGTGAGATCTATTTTCATCAATACACTTTTACTTATTTATTCTTTTCTCTCTCTTCCATGATGTTCTCTCTCTCCTCCATTTCTGATACTTTTGTTTAATTTTTTTTTTTTTTTTTTTTTTTACGGAAAATATGTTATATATATTTGTGTTGGGTTCATCAATTGGCTCGTTTATCGAACTAAAGCTATCGAGAAATGGGCTCATCCATGCCCTTTTCATCAACGTTTTTACAATCTGATATGACACTTAAAATTAAATGTCGTTTAATTAAACGTGTAAATATTTGTGGGTCGGGTTTTAGAATAATTTAGGATTTAATTTGTGTTGGGTTAATTAAATGGCCTCTAATTGGTACCAAGTGTCATATACGATATCAAAATCGACTTTATTGAAAAATGGCATAAATGAGCCATTCTAGTTGATAAGCATAAAATTTTATAAATGAAAGTATTTCAATAGTTTGATGGCATATTTGAGCCTTTTCCCTTTTTTTTATGCTGACAGTTTTTTTTAAAGAATCATTTATATATTTCAAGTATATTATAATGTAACTATTTTATATTTTGCTTATATATCACCAATATATTATATATATGTTGTTCATACATTTATTATACCAAATATACGGCTTGTATATATATAATGTTAATATTCCATCAATATTATATATTGTTCATACATTTATTATACCAGATATACGAATTGTATTTATAGTATAAATTTAATTACAATAATATATATTTCACAAATTAATTTTTCAAACAGTAAATTTTTTATTTTTTTTAAATTCTAAATTAAATCTGTAACACGTGTAAATAATGTGCATTCTACAAATTTGAATTCAAATTAAAAGAAAATAGATATGGGCCAATTTTTCCACCGGGCAATTCGCAGAACTACCCTTCTTTTGGGGTGGTCTTTAAATTTTTCCCCTCATATTTGAAATCTTTAAATTTTGCCCTTCGGCTAAAACCCATGGGTTCGAGGTTCGAAAACCCACATTTATAAAATTTAAAAAAAAATTCGCAAGGTGAAGTTTAAGATTTAGCAGCGCCCCACTGCGCATACACTTGTGAAGGAATTACCAAAGATTGTCTTGGGACTTGGCATCTTACGCCTTGCTAAATGACTTAGCATAAGTTCTGGCCAATAACTTCGATCATTCCTTCACAAGTTTATGCGATCCGACATAAAGCTTTGCCCATTAAAAAGTTTGCCCGTAAGTATGCCCCCACGCATAAGGAATTATCAAAGTTATGCGGACCCGATACTTACGCCAAGTCCCCATAAGGCACGAGTGTCGGTCCCGCGTAAATTTGGTAATTCCTTAACAAGTGTATGCTGTGTCCGCGTACACGCGACCCAAACCTTGCCTTGCAATTTTTTTTTTTTAATTTATGCTTCGAGCGGGAGTTCGAACTCGAACTCGCGGTTTATGATTTCCGTGAACGCTCAAAGTTGCAATGCGAAGGGCAAAAATTAAAGCATCAAAGAATATTATGTGGGCGAAATTTAAAAGCCAAATATGAGGGGTAAAATTTAAAGACCACCCCAAAAGCAGGGCAATCCGCGCAAAAAAAAGCCCAGTCTTCAGAAATAAAACAAATTAAATTAGCCTTTAAAATTAGCATGCATTCAATTCCTACGTTTTAGGCATAGCTTATGGGATTTGTTTTGGGTGTTGTGGTAGTTTTAGGGGATTTTTCCGAAGGTTTATGCTATTTAGGTAATCTTGATAATTATGCCAAAAATTAATAATGGTTTTCTGAAGATTGTATTCTTACGAAACTTACTCAGATATAAATTTATGTCATGCGAAGAAATTATTTATCTGGAGTAGCAAAAATTAAAGACCAGCACAAAAGAAGGATAAAAGTGCAAATGACCCTTTTATGGATCGGCAATATGGATATAGTGTAGCCCAAAAGGTCCACATCTCAAGCCCAATTGAGATGACTGTATACTTATCTTATTCCCTTGAGGGAAATGATTTCTATTTATTAGATTCCAAAATTTTCTGGATCTTTATACAAATAGGCTTCGAATTCACTTTTTACTTTTTCTAACCAATATATTTCCAACATCATTTATTTGTTATGATGTAATTGGATATTTGGTATGCGCATGGCAGATTTTAGCACCTATGCCCTCACTAAGAGGGAGAGGGTGGGTGGAATCTCCCTTACTTTATGTGCTAACAGCGATTTTTAAGCATCTAATTATGGGATTTATTTATTTACTTGATAGTACTCAAGTGAAGAACAATTTCTCAAATTTGTGTTGCCAACATTAGAATTTACTTCGAAGTACTGAACAATTGAGATGATGATATGCCCTTTTTGCACCAAAAATGCCCATATATTACCAATTATTAACTTTTTTTTTTTTTTTTGATGATGAGATTGTTTTCATTTTGTAATGATCAGCATTGCCACGATCTTGCATGCGTCTTTTATAGGATGGAGATACGTGCAAATATGTTTTGCAGCAATCATGGTTGTTCTGTAGGGGTGACAAACAGGTGGGTTGAATCAGTACGCGCTGATCGTAATTGGGTTAAAAATATTCGATCCATTCATATTTAACACTAAAAATGGATTAACCGGCGGATAATATGAATAACTATATCATTCGTGGTTTAAAAAATAGTCGAGTGAGCAAAATTAAAAGTCAAAATAAAATAGCTAAACTCTCGGAAAATAAAACTCGTGAAACGAATGGATATTCGATAATATGGATATCCATTTTTAATGGATAATATGAGTAATATTCATATTTTGAATCATCTTTAAAGTCACTATTTAACCATTTTGTAAGCCCAAGTTGTTTGTAACCACATAGTGACATGCGTTTTCAGGCATGATAGTCTTACACATTTTTGAAGTGTCTCTAAATTTTTTTGAGTTTTACCTTTATGCATTGAAATTGTAAAATATTTACAATGCTGGTGGTGAAGCAAAATTTCACACCGTATTTAGTTTAAATTTGTAATTCACACTATATATGTAATTTAAATTCGTTTTTCCGATCTCACGATACATAAAATTATTTACAGCATATCCTTACGTAGTTACATTACATTAAAAGTATTACGTAGTTACATTACATTAAAAGTAGCCACAATAGAAGACATAACATAGAAGACATAAAAAAGACGGTTTCTCCACATCCTTAACATCCACCGCCGCCGCCGACACATCCACCTCCACCTCCACCGCCACAGCCACCACCTCCACCCCAACTACTCGACGACAATCCACCACCTCCACCCCAACTGCTGGTCCCTCTACCACCACCTCCCCCTCCACTCTGACTGCTGGTCTGTCCACCACCACCACCAATCACATTTTGAGTCACATGGTCGTCTCTTTCCTCTAGGAAATCCACGAAAAATTGCCAAAGGATATACAAAAGCATAAAGAAGGCTACCGTAGAGCCTATGACTGTCATTACAATATCATATGGTTTCATTTTGTGATAACTTGTTAATTAGTACTCAGCTGAAAACTCTTTCTCATGCTTTTATAGCATCACATTGCGTGACCAAGGCACTGCAACTTCAATTTTCTATACAAGTTTCTTGAAGAAGGACTATAAGATATGAGTTTGGAAATTAGATAGAAATTCTCCAGAGTATACTTCATTTGGCAACCTTAGAACTTTTTTTAGTATATATATATATATATATATATATATTTGTTAATTGCAGCAGAAATATAAAAGAGAGGGGTAATTCGCTATCTTATTTGCGTGGACAGTGGACCAAGGCCTTATTTTAAGTCGTCACTAATTGTGATATTGTAGTTGAGTGGAAGAGAAGAAATATGGAAATGCAATGTGGCAGTTCACTTGAAAAAAGGCCTTAATTTCATGCTTAGTACTACTAATTAATAGATGCATGTAATTCTTTTTATTGAAACAACGTACTAGTTAGAGTTCTGAAATGTGTATCGTCCATAGTTTACCAAGTATACGTGCCTTGCCTTAATCTCACTTTAGTGCTTGCACGCAAAATATATTAGTACTAACTTTGTTGCATCTCAATAGAGAAATGGTGTATGTAAGTTTAAACTCTCATATATATATAGATATATACTAAATCCATATCTAATCCACAAATTTAAACTAAATCGTGCTCAATCTTACGGTTTTTAGTATTGAACTCATTATATTTTTAAAAATTAAGGGTTATATATCTACCATATAAAAGAGGGTTCTTATTTAATAATTTTTACCCCCTAATTGTTTGTAGTAGAGTGGAAGAAAAATGCCCAAAGTTGGGGCTTAGTTACAATTGAACTCCTACTTAATAGGCTAGATACGTCCATATATATATATATATATATATATATATATATATATATGTGTGTATGTGTGTGTGATATATGATATATCACAGTTAGTGTACCATTCAAAAATTTACTGAAAGATAAGTTGAATCAGAAATCAACTTAGGAGAACGAGCAATGAAAATGAATTTAGCGAAAACTCCAACCCTTTTACCTGGATTTGGAAGTCAAATACCCCTAACAAAATTAAGCATTTCCTGTATATGGTTGTGCCTGCACGATCGTCTGCTCACCGGTGACTATCTGACTAGGATTGACCTTAGCATTGACCAAAACTGTAAAATATGCCACCAAATTATAGAAGATACAAACCACATATTCTCTGGCTGCAATAATGCAGACTTTTTTTTTTTGGAACAAGCTCGCAACTGGAGGCTTGAATATCAACTCATCCCCTAACTCTTCAGCTTCTGAACCGATGAATGGGCTAGCACTTGGCAGTCGGCAGACCCTAAAAAATAAGAACTTTAGCAATCACATTACTTGGAAAGGTATCTTCCCCTTGTCTTTGGATTTATTTTTAAAAGCCATCCACCCAAGCTTTCACCTCTCACGTGGGGGGTTTGGCCTGGACTACGATACCGCATATATGTATTACAGAAATCATGGTTGTTTATTACCACAACATGACATGCATTTTCGAGCATGATATATAGTCTTTATACATTTTTTGAAGTTTTTAACTTTAGATACTGAAAATAAAAAAATATATTTACAACACAGTGATGCTGCAACAAAATTCCACACTGTATATGGAGTAACTAAAATTCGTTTTTCCAATATCATGATACATAGGATATGTATTTACTACATATCCTCATGTTACATTAAAAGTAGCCATAGTAGAAGACATAAAGAAGTCAATTTAAATTCTTTTTACACCTTGTTTGGATGGTTGTTATCGTTACATAACGATACGATACGATACATTTTAAGTAAATCAAAACAAACATTATTTTTTAAGTAACAATATGATACAATACAATGAGTAACAACCATCCAAACAAGCTCCACCACCTCAACATCCACTGCCACTGCCACCGCATCCACCACCTCCACTTGAACTTTGCTCGTCCCTCCACCACCACCACCTTCTTCATCCTTAGACGTCTTGGGCCTGGTAGCCACAGCCGCGTCCCCTCCATTCAGGTCCGGGCCTGTTCCACAGTACTCATCCAACACCGCCCGGATCTCCTCCGCCCGGCGCAAATACTCGGTAAATTTTTGAGAAATCGCCTCCTTAATCTTAGGGTTCTTCTCGTACTTCAAATGGGTTTTGAAGTACTCCAAAGCGTTCATGTAAAGAGGAAATGCTTTTGCATAGTTCCCAGCGTTATCTTCTTGTATTGCTTGCTTCACATACTCAATCGCTTCAAAGGCGAATTTAGGATTTCATGAGGATGGGTTCACCATTACTTTAAGATAAGATATAAAATTTTATAGTGACATCGATTTCTCGTCGTAGATTATCCAATGGAGTTTTTATTTTTTTATTTTTTTATTTTTTTTGCCTTTTGGGATTTGGTATAATTAGAAATAAAGAAAAGAAAAGTCATTGCAATCTATATCTATATATAATATAAAGTGCAGATAACCAATCCCATGCCATGACCTCCCTGGTATAATTGACATTTATCTTTTTTCTCCTTTTTTTGAATATTTCTTGAATTTTTATATACATAATCTATTAACTAAATGACTTTAAAAAGCCTCACAAAATAAATGTTGAATTAAAGCCCATTTTGACCGATTAAGGTGAGGGCAGTTAAGGGAGTTACAACGTGTGAGTAATTAAGGTGAGGCCACATTTGATTAAAATACAAGGAATGCCAACAGATATCAATTAAACTTTGCACTTTGTTTTGTGGGTATACTTTCTTTATGACATTTATTATTTAACATTAAAATTTCATATTAACATTAAATTTTCCTACCCGTGTTCTATAACCTGATGAGTATCTCATTTACCTTACACACGTTCCTTTAACATTGAATTCCATTACCAAGGCTATAGATTACGTCAATTTAATTGCAACCATCTTCAAACCTATAAATATTACTCCTGTTGAATTTTGATTTCAATCACACATTCTGTTCACTTCCAAACCAGCTTTGTTTCCAACTTTATACATAGGAGATTTTTGTTTCACTTTTTTCTTTTTTGTGTGTGAGTCTAAACCTTCAAAGTATTAGCAAGAAGATAGGAAAAGAATCCCGTGTAGAAGATTCACCATTATTTTTAGGAAGCTTGCCTTTGAATGCTGCTTCAACGTTATTTTATGAATATGAATATGAATATGAAATAAAAGGTTTGGCGAGGAAGCTAGACATGAGTTTGATAGGGTAGCGAAAGAGAGTATTTAAATTTTGAAATTTCATGAGACATTTTTTTGTTTTTCTATTCTCCTCCTTTTTTTTTTAACTCCTGAATGTTATACTATATGTGCTGAATATATAGGGTGATTATGGAAGTATTTAGATGGTAAAAAAAAAAATTAGAAAAAGTAAGAGGAAGAATTGTGGGGGTTTTGCAAGAATTTTTGAGTAAAATAAGAATTTGATTGATCTTACGTGAAAATCAAGACGAAGAAATTAAGAAAGGTGATGAGTGATTTTGAGAAAAGAAAGGAAAAATAAGAAAGAAAAGAAGATAAATTTTACAAAATTTCCCCATCTTAATTCCATCATCCACGTCCATTTGTGGTCAACACTTGTGCTTGTGCATTCACAAATTTGGGAAATTTATAAGTAGTTAAGTATTTTTCAGTACACTTTCCTTATTTTGTTTTGTGTCTTTCATTTTGCCTTAATTTTATTCTTAGATTATAGATTAAGTAAATTTGAAGATAATTATATTTAACTTACATCAAATATCAAATCTATATATTAAACAGTACTATCATGTACACTAATATGTTTACCTACATTATTTAATATATTTCTGGCGTGAATCCGGATATAGTTGGATCCCAATGCGGGTAACGGCATTGGTTGGGAAACCAAAAAAAAAACATATACATATATTTACAAAAGAAGATATAATAATGAAAAAAAAGTAATTTCACCTATAATTAAATAGTTAATGAGGTTTGAATATTACTAAATGAGGAAGATTAGAGGAAATATTAGAATTTTCTTCTCGAAAGAATATTTCTAATGTCAAACAAAATTCTTACTGTGATGTTGTTATGCTAACTAAATGAATTAATTTATTCCAAACATTTGCAATAAAGCCTAATTAATAATTTTACCTGAATCAACCCACGTATAGTATAACACGACCTTAATGATAAGTTTTAATTCTCTAATTAAACTGGATAATTAATGCATATTGAAGGTCTATTTTTCTTCATCTCCCCCTCCCGATGAGTCCCATATAGTATGATTTGAGATTATTTAGTAACGTTTTCAAAAATAACAATAACTCTTGCATTAACTTTTCTCATTAACTTTTGGAACCAATAATCTTTTCAATATTTTTCTTGCATATATATATATATGCTATTTATTCCTTTTCTACAGCACTGCATACTCTAATCATACGAGAGAAAAAATTAGTACTAATAAATTTGTGAATTCTGAAGTTACATGTATACATATATAGTGTTCTCCATTTTAAAAGATCATTTTCCTTTAGCTTATCCCAAAAGACGACATCTTCACATATTTAGAAACAATTTGATTTTAAGGATGATTTACAGCTTCACACAAATATCTAAGACACGTTGGATCACACATTTTAAAAGTCTTCATTTGTTTTCTTAACCGCGTTAAAGCTATCCAAGACAATCTTTTCGCCACTTTATGAAAGAATGAATTTAATTGGTGATTCCTTTTAAATTATGATGATGAGTTTTGAGTGGTATCCATTTAGTTAATTATTTTTCTTCTGGTGGATTCTTAATTTCAATATGCAAAAGGAGGAAATTCCAATCGAGGCTTTTCTTATTTACCCTTTTTCTTTGTACATTTTTTTTTTTGATCGGTTTCATTTTTTTTTTTGGAAAGATGTAAGTTGATATGATGCATGGAAAGATGTAAGTTGATATGTGAAAGTAAAGAATTCCGCTACGATGGTAATGTGACGTAGTATCTGTTTCTATTCTGGTATTTATATTTATCAGTTGTCAATTTTTTTCTTATTATATGTTTGTAATCCTGATATTAGTTCATGGACAATGAACCACATGCGTTAATGTTTGTATGTAAATGTATAAAAGGATAGTAAATATATTATCAATCCTCTTTTAACAATTTCTAGGTTTTGTTTTCTTTCGCAACAAATGTCATGAATACAAATTCACCAAGATAAAAAATCACAGAACATTATCCCATGGAGTTTTTTTTTGCTTTTAATTTGGTATAATTAGAAATAAAGAAAAGAAAAGTCAATAATATAAATAAAACACGTTTTTACTTGGTTATTAATATAAAAATGAAGGTCAAAGGCAGCTTCGGTAAATAATAAGAAACATGCGTGTTTTTGAGATTGAACCTGCGTGGACTCTCATGATGTAAACATAGCCTCTTCCCAATGTTCCACTCAACCTATTTTGATCATATGTTCCTTTAGTTAATATTAGATATATTTTTAAAATTATACACAATATATCGAAATTTTACCGAGCGTATCACGTTGCTTAGACGCGACCAAAAATTTACGTACAACGTCTCCTCGAATCCTTTGGTTCCTTTGAAATTACTTTACATCTTCGATCATAGTACTACAAATAATTCAAATATACAAACCTTCTTGCACCTATCACTAAGTAAAAAAGATTGTGGAACAAGATATGACTTTAAGAACCAGATATGAAGTTCTCCACAGTAGACTCTTGGCAACCTTAAAACATTTTAAGAATAGTACTATATTTTTATATTTTCTTATTAGTTGCAGCAGCAATATAAAAGAAAGGGATAAGCTACTTTATTTACGTGGACGGTGGACCAACACTTTATTTAAGCTGTCATAATTGAGACATTGTTGTTGAGTGAAATTTCTAATCTAATTCTAATATGTATAAGTGGCTCAGGGGGTATGAACATATCTGCTCCAACTTGTACCAGCAGCTTAACAAATTATACATGCAATGCATGGTTTTGCCATAAGCTATATAACTTGTATCCTTTATCCAACTATTTTTTAAATTTCACGTGACATACGCGTACTTAATATTTCTATTCTCTTTCTTACGTATAAGATTGCATGTACTTTACCAAATTCTCCATACATTTATCTGCAATTTCTTTACTTGTTCATTTTTTATTTTTAATACTTTTCTGTCAATATTTATTTTCCATGCATAGACGATGCGCTCAATTTTAATTCTCCTACATAAAATTTATTTTCTTCGTGCACTTTTACTTGTTCACTTTTTGACTTTTCACGTTCTTTAAGAATTAACAAATCCACGTGGATATATGTCATAGTACCGAATATTTATTTTCTTTTCATATATACACGCGCGCACTTCAATTTTAATTCTCCGATACATTTATTTCTGTCTACCTTTATATTCTGTTTTATACTTTCACTTTCGTCGTCTTTAATATTTATTTCTTTCCCCACGCATACACGAAACACTTCAATTTTAATTATCCGACATATATTTATTTTCTCCGTGCATTTTATTTTGTTCACTTTTGACTTTTCTTATTGTTACTAAGAATTCAATAAAAGAAGTAATTTCCACTCCACCTATTTTCCTTGGCCACATTATATTCCCTCTTCTCATGTGTAGTACGTATGCACTTCAATGTTAATTCTCCGACATATTTATTTCTTCCGTGCACTTTACTTGTTCATTTTTGACTTTTCACGTTCTTGGTGAATATTTATCTCTTCTTATGTATAGACATATGCAGTTCAATTTTAATTCTCCTACACAAATTTATTTCTCAGGTGCACTTTACTTATTCACTTTTGACTTTTTCATGCTCTTTAAGAATTAACAAATCCCACGTATATATGTCATAAGTGCGAATATTTATTCTCTTCTCATGTATACGTGTGCACTTCAATTTTAATTCTCCAACACATATTTATTTCCTCCGTGCACTTTTACTTGTTCACTTTTTGACTTTTCACGTTCTTCTTTGAATATTTATTTTCTTCATATGTATACGTATGTAATTTAATTTAATTATCTCGACATATATTTATTTCCTCCGTGCATTTTTGCTTGTTCACTTTTGAATTTTCACGTTATTTAAGAATTAATAAATAGTACTCCTCCGTCTATATTTCTTGGTTCTACATTCTTGACTTTTTAGGGTTCTTTAAGAATTAATAAATAAAACGCTCTTCGTCCCATATTACTCGGCCACATTACTATACTCGACTTTTCACGTTCTTTAAAAATTAATAAAAATGAAGTACTCACTTCGTCCAATATTACTTGGCCACATTACTAAAAATATATGTCTATTTTTCTTCTTCTTCTTCTTCTTCTTCTTCTTCTTCTTATATATAAACACCCAAGGTGAACGAACACAACAACAATAAGTTGTACAAAAAGCAAGCGAAAATTGTACTCTAAAGGTGGACTAACATGTGTACATTTGAAGTTGAACATTTATTCTACCTCTTGTGTGTTTACCTTTTAAGTCACTGCGCAGTCCCAGCTACTTAATTATCCTTTCATTTCTTCATTTGGCATGTACTCCCTCCGTTTCAATTTAAGTGTCTACGTTTGACTAGACATGGAGTTTAAGAAATAAAGATAGACTTTCAAATCTTGTGGTTCTAAATTAAAAATGTGTATAATATAATAAAATATCCACAGAATCTTGTGATTATAAAATTGACATGTAGGATATTTGAGTTGTTAACTTACTAAATATAAAAAAAAAAGGAGGACATAACCAAAAACAAGACAATTTTTTTTTTTTTTTTTTAACAACAAACACCAGTGGACGAACACAAAGAACAATAAGTTGTACAAAAGCAAAGTTTGAAATTGTACTCTAAGCCAGATAACATGTGTACATTTCAGAAGTTTAACATTAATACTACCTCTTGTGTGTTTAACTTTTTAAGTTCCCACGTGTCCGTAGTGTCTCAATTGTCCTTTCATTTCCTTCATTTGGCATATATTCCCTCTGTCTCAATTTAAGTGTCTACGTTTGACTAGACACGGATTCTAAGAAATAAAGATAGACTATCTTGTGGTCCTAAATTAAAAATGTGTATAATATAATAAAATATCCTTTGAATCTTATGATTATAAACTTGACACGTAGCATATTTGAATTGTCAACTTATTAAATATAAAAAGAGGCGAACATAACTAAAATAAGACAAATTTTAACAATAATTGAGAAATTAAGGGAAAAATAAGATGAAAAGAAAAAAAAATATAGAGACTCACTAAGGAGAATAAGACTGTGATGCTTTGCATATAAAGACTAACTAGGTGAAAGAACCAAATGTCAATCACGTTGGGCCCGTGCATCGCAGTAATATATAGTTACTAGAGAAGAAATATACGTGGCTGTTCCTTTGAAATCTTATCTTGCTTAATTCAACTGTTAGTACTCCCTCCGTCCCTAAAAGATTGTCCTCTTTTGACTTGGCACAAAGTTTAAAAAATAAAAAAAAACTTTTAAAATGTGTGGTCCAAAACAATTAGATATTTGTGTGGTTGTAAATCATCTCATAAAATTAAATTGTTTCTAAATATAGAAAAGTGACAATCTTTTTGGAACATACTAAAAAAGAAAGGAAAACAATCTTTTTGGGACAGAGAGTGATCTTTTGGTAGATGCATGATTTTTTTTTTTTTGAAACTACTAGAAACTTAAAGTTCTGAAAATGAGTCATCCATAGTGTACTAAGTATACCTTGCCTTAATCTCAACTTTAGTTCTACGACGCAAAATATATTAACTTTGTTGCATCTCAAAAGAGAAATGCAGTAAGTTTAAACATTCACAGTTGGTGTATCATTCAAAAATCTACCCAAAGATAAGTTGAATCAGAAATCAGCTTACCTTGTAATATAGAGGAGAACAATCAATGAAAATAAACCTAGTGAAAACTCGGGGCGGCTCAACGAGAACGGTGGCCTAAAGCTAAACTTTCATAAGAGGCCCAAAATATATTTGATAAAATTTTATATATTCTTGTTCTATTTTTTTTTTTTGGGTAATGACCGGGTAGTAACCATCTTGTATGTATCTTGATTATTCACTTAATTACTTGCTAGCTTTCACAATTAGAGATTTTTAGTAATTCTACTCAGTAGAGTTTAAATATATTTATATACAACAACAACAACATACCCAGTGTATTCCCACATGGTGGGGTAGGGAAGGTAGAATGTACGCGATTACCCACGCGCGAGAAGCGGAAGGTCGTTTTCGAGACCCCGACCAAGTAAAGGTATCAGGACAACAATAATAATAGGCAGTAATAGCAACATATAATAAGATAAATGACGTTAAAGAAAGAAAGAAAGAAACAAGCAAGCTATATGAGAGATCTAAAAAAATAAGCGAGTGAACAAAGATAATAATACTCCTAATGCGGAAAAGAAATCCTTGCGGCCCCCTACTAGCCCCTCCACCCCCGATACTCGACCTCCACTCCCTCCCTATCACCGGTCATGTCCTCGGTAGTTCAGGCAGGGCCATATCTGCCGAATCACCTCTCCCAAAACTATGCTTGGCCTACCCCTCCCATTCTCGGAGTCCATCGCTAGCCTCTCACACCTCCTGGCCGGCGCATCAACGCATCTCCGCGTGCACATGGCCGAACCATCTCGGCCCCCCCCTTCCCCGCATCTTATCCACCACCGAGCCACGCCCACCTTGTCCCGAATCATCATTCCGAATCCTATCTCTCCCCGGTATGCCCGCACATCCATCTCGCATCCGCATCTCTCGCTACCTTCATTTTCCGGACATGGAGCTTTCTTCGGCAGCTGTATTCCGTCCCGTACAACATGGTCGCTCTAACTACCACTTTGTAGAACTTTCCTGAAGCACAAATGCAAAGACTCTTGCTCCGTGTAACACTTCCGACGCGAGCTTCATTTCATCCATCTTGCTCCAATACGATGTGTGACATCATCACTCACCTCACCATTCCACTTGGATGATTGGTCCTAGGTACTTGAAACTTTTCTTTGCAGGATGACTCGAGTATCAGGCTGCACATCTTTGTCCTCTACCCGAATCACATCACCGAATCTTGCCTTTCTAAGTACTTTCGCCTAGTCTCTTCTAACTTGAAACCTTTCGAAGCTCCAGGGTCTTGTCTCAAACCTCCAATCTCGTGTTAACAAAGCTCCGGCGACTCGTCGATAAGACAATGTCATGCTCATGTCAGCACGCACCCGACACCTCTCCTTGAATGTAGCGGGTCGCTTGCGTCCATCGCCAAAGCAAACAAAAACGAGCTAAGAGCGGACCACGGCGTGCAGCCCATCGTGATGGAAGTGTTACGAGTCACCCAACCGTCCTCACCCGGTCTTGGTTCCCATCATGCATGTCCGTAATCGCTCGAATGCAGCCACAAGAACACCCCACTTCCCACATCTCCACAACACCTCCCTTGTGACTTTATCGTAAGCCTTTTCCAGGTCAAAAAACACCATGTGCAAGTCTTTCTTCTTATCCCTATAATGCTCCACCAACCTCACAAGAAACATATATCAACGGTTAAGATAATATTTTTATAAATTCTCATAATCTAACAATCTCAATTTTGTACCAGTATATGTCAAAATAATTTCATATATTTAGAATAATTCAAGTCTATTTTGACGTAGAAAATGGCTTAATCCACTCTTTATAAGAAATAATTGACTCTATAAGAGATTTCGTTTATGAGAAAATGGTTAAATTAAAGTTGTCTCAATTTTTTAATTTTCAGGTATGACATGTTTATTATAAAATTTAAATTATTATCTAAATAACCTCTATCACATTTTAAAAATAATCATTAATCTAATATGCTTATCCATAATTTTATAATATGTAATATATAAATTATAGAACATAAAATATTTTGGGGCCTTCAACTTTGGGGGGGCCTAAAGCAATCGCTTTAGTGGCTTCCCCCTCCAGCCGGCCATGTGAAAACTCCAACCCTTTTACATGGATTTGGAAGTCAAACACTCCTAACGAAATTAAGCATTCCTTATGGTTGTGCCCGCACGATCGTCTGCCCACCATGATTAATTATCTAGAAAATTGGTCTTAACATTGACTAAAACTGTAGAATATGGGGTATTGGAAAGACATTCCAATTACTACAAATAATTCATGTGTGAAATAATGGCAGTCCTCTAGTAAAGTCACTTACTCTACTTTCTTAACTCAACCTCACTTTGCCTTGCAGAATTTGCACTATGTTCACACACCATAGGAGGGACATAATTTAATAGTGCATACTTAATCAACTAATGACTTGTTATTACCCATATGAACCTAATTCATGAGATCTACAATCACATAGATTGGGTTATCATCATTGTTGATCTTCTCGAAAGGACAAAGGTCTTACTCCCCTAGATGTTTCTTTTAGTCTGTGAATTGATCAAGTTGGCCTCTGACTTCACATAATTTACGTAAAAAATTTCATCTCACAGCAGTTGCTTTAACACATTATGTCTCAAATAAATTAATACTATTTTACATTGAAGAATTTGGATTGGAGAAACCATCCATTTCCTTCTATTTTCCCCCAAGTTACTACGTTGATTAGAGGACATGGCATGGGTTAGAATTAATAACTAAGATTTAATTGATTAAAATAAGGCCCTGACCATGATTTACATAATTAATAACTTATCCATAAATATATTAAAAATATTTTCTCTCTCTTCCTATTTTAATATTTCATTTTTTTCAATTACGACAACTCTTTAATGATGATATTTTACAGAATATAGACAACTCTTTCAGAAATATACAATTACCAATAGAACAATGGGGTCTATATTATGTGAATTACTAAGCAACATGATTGAAAAAAAATGAAAAATATCACCAATTGAATAATGGGGTCTATTTCTGCGTAGCGAAAAAATTAAGTGGGAAAATTTATCGGGTAAAAAAAGATATTTTACTGCGTAGAAAAAGTAAAATAGGAAGAGAGAGAGAATATTTTAATATATTTATGGATAAGTTGTTAATTATGTAAATCATGGTTAGGGTCTTGTTTTAATCAATTAAATCCTAGCCATTAATTCTAACTCATACCATGTGTCCCTCTAATCCAAAGTAGAAAACTTAAAAATGAGGAGGAAATGGAGAGGAGGCCAATCCAAATTCTTCAATGTAAAAAAGTGTATGCCGGGTCCGACATACACTTTGGTAATTCCTTATCAAGTGTATGCCGGGTCCGGCATACACGCAACCCAAACCTTGCCTTGCAATTTTTTTTTTCTTTTCTAATTTATGCTTGAGAGGGGTTCAAATCCGTAACCCATACGATTTCTCGCGCGAACGCTCGTAGCCTGTATAAAGGGCAAAATTAAAGACATCGTAATTACGATGAAGATAATTTAAAGAATTTAAATAATATGCAAATCTAAAGACCACCCCAAAAGAAGGGCAATCCGCGCAAAAAAATGATATGGATATAGTGTAGCCCAAAAGGTCCACATCTCAAGTCCAATTGAGATGACTGTATACTTATCTTATTCCCTTGAGGGAAATGATTTCTATTTAGATTCCAAAATTTTTTGGATCTTTATACAAATAGCCGTTCGGATTCACTTTTTACTTTTTTTAACCGATATATTTCCAACATCATTTATTTGTTATGATGTAATTGGATATTTGGTATGCGCATGGCAGATTTTAGCACCTATGCCCTAAGTGAGAGGGAGAGGGTGGGTGGAATCACCCTTACTTTTTGTGCTAACAGCGATTTTTAAGCATCTTATTATGGGATTTATTTATTCACTTGATAGTAATCAAGTGAAGAACAATTTCTTAAATTTGTGTTGCCAACATTAGAATTTACTTCGAAGTACTGAACAATTAAGATGACGATATGCCCTTTTTGTACCAAAAATGCCCATATAATACCAATTACTAATTTTTTTTTAAATTTTCTATGATGAGATTGTTTTCATTTTGTAATGAGGAGCATTGCCACGATCTTACATGCGTCTTTTATAGGATGGAGATACGTGCAGATATGTTTTGCAGCAATCATGGTTGTTCTGTAAGGGTGACAAACATGTGGGTTGAATCGGTATGCGCGAATCGAAATTAGGTTTAAAAAATGGATAAAATATTCGATCCATTCATATTTAACACGGATAAAAAATGAGTTAACCGACGGATAATATGAATAACTATATCATTCGCGGTTTAAAAAATAGTCAAGTGAAAACACAAGCTAAAAGTCAAAATAAGCTTAAACTCACGGAAAACAAAACTTTAGAAACGAATGGATATTCGATAATATGGATATCCATTTTTAATGGATAATATGAGTAATATTCATATTTTGAATCATCTTTAAAGTCATTATTTAACCATTTTGTAAGCCCAAGTTATTTATAACCACAGTATGACATGCGTTTTCAGGCATGATAGTCTTACACATTTTTGAAGTGTCTCTAAATTTTTTGAATTTTAACTCTATGCATTGAAATTGTAAAATATTTACAATGCTGGTGGTGTAGCAAAATTTCACACCTTATTTAGTTTAAATTTGTAATCCGCACTATATATGTAATTTAAATTCGTTTTCCAATCTCGTGATACATGAAATTATTTACAACATATCCTTACGTAGTTACATTACATTAAAAGTAGCCACAATAGAAGACATAACATAGAAGACATAAAAAAGACGGTTTCTCCACCACCTCAACATCCGCCGCCGCCGCCGCCACCACCACATCCACCTCTACCGCCACAGCCATCACCTCCACCCCAACTACTCAACGACAATCCACCACCGCCACCCCAACCGCTGGTCCCTCCACCACCACTTCCACTCTGACTGCTGGTCTGTCCACCACTACCACCACCACCAATCACATTTTGAGTCACATGGTCGTCTCTTTCCTCTAGGAAATCCACGAAAAATTGCCAAAGGATATACAAAAGCATAAAGAAGGCTACCGTAGAGCCTATGACTGTCATTACAATATCATACGGTTTCATTTTGTGATAACTTGTTAATTAGTACTCAGCTGAAAACTCTTTCTCATGCTTTTATAGCATCACATTGGGTGACCAAGGCACTGCAACTTCAATTTTCTATACAAGTTTCTTGAAGAAGTTCTGTAAGATATGAGTTTGGAAATTAGATAGAAATTCTCCAGAGTATACTTCATTTGGCAACCTTAGAACTTTTTTAAGTAAATATATATATATATATATATATATATATATATATATTTAGGGGTGGCCGTTCGGGCCATCAAATTGGATATGAAATTTTCGTTTTGGATATTCGGTTTTCGGATTGAAGAAATTACAATCCAAATCCAATCCAAATAAGTTCAGATTGGATTAGATATTTTAAATTCGGTTTCGGATTATTCGGTTTGGATATTTCGGATTTGACTCTTGAGACTTAAGACAAACTTATTAGGAACAAAATTCGTGTGTTAGTTCTACAGAGATAAATCTAAATCTTAATTGCTTAGTAAAAAAAGCCTTCCAGTTCAAATTAGGATTAACAAATCCAAGTCATGTCACATAGTAAATCCATATCAAATAAAAGCATTCTGGAAAAAGTGGAAATGAACAAATAAAATCTAAGTAGGCATCCGGAAAAATAACAAAGAACTCTGACGTGAGTGACACTAACGTGGGACTTTTGAGACTTGAGAAGTAAGAAAACTCTATATTATATTGGATTTAGTAGAGAATTGTATATTGAACTTAATATTTTAATGGGTAGGGCCTTAGGTATTAATCTTTTGGACCTTTAAAAACTAGACTTATTAGTACTGGACACATATGATATAGGTAGGGCTAGATATACGGTATAAAAAATTCAGATTTTCGGATATCCAAAAATCCGTAGTACTAAATCCATATCTAATCCGAAATCCATAAATTTTAAAAATAAAATCCGAAGTCCAATCCATAATCCAAATATCCAAACTAAATATTTAAAAAATTCGAATTTCGGTTTGGATTTCGGGTTACCCCAAACTGTGCCCACCCCTATATATATTTCTTAATTGCAGCAGAAATATAAAAGAGAGGGGTAAGCTATCTTATTTGCGTGGACGGTGGACCAAGGCCTTAGTTTAAGTCGTCACTAATTGTGACATTGTAGTTGAGTGGAAGAGAAGAAATAAGGAAATGCATGTGGCAGTTCACTTGAATCAAGGCCTTAATTTCATGCTTATGTCACGTCCTTAGTCTTCAACTAAGCGCACGTGCGGCACTTGACAACTCGCTCACGTTCTTGCACAACTTGCTCACGATCTTGCTATGCCAAGTCAGCCTAGTTTACTACACTCAAGATCGCTAAGGAGATAGTAATTGAGAAAGACAAGAGAAATTTGCTAGAAGGAAGCTTTTTATTATAGAAGACTTGATTGATTCTGCTTGATGGTTTACAAAAATGAATGACCCTCTATTTATACTACTCACCTAGGACTAATATGTAAATAATAATTATTATACAAATCCCTACATATTTACTAATAAGCCCCTATTCTAGAAATCTCTATACAACTAGAGTATTCCAAGGACCTTCCATGAAAATCCATGAAATTCTAGGGTCTTCCGAGGAAACCTCCCTATATCTCAGAATCTTCCCATAATATCTACTTTTCCTCTTATGTAATCATTCCACATGGCAAATATATGTGCCAAGTGGCACCTATGTGGCATGATGACATGGTGGGTCCTCACACTCTCCCCCACCTGATGGTGCGACGACCGCGACGCACTGCTGCTGTGTAAACTCTCGAATCTTGTCTTTAAACTGCCACAAGTCTTCACCGCCCCCACGCGGCCTCCTCTCCATGATTTCCCCTTCCAATATATGAGGAGCATGGCAAGTGCCTTTTTGCCCTCGTTTCCGCCCCCCCTGCCTAGTAGTCAATGACAGCTTCTCCCTATCGTGCGAGGCGGTGATGGTAATCGATGCATAACTTGACCCTTTCCCGGTTCATGCTCCAACCGGCCTTGTGATCAGCTCACACCCAAGAGGCAAGCCCTCCTCAGGGGCAGCTCTTCTTGAATACCATCTTTGTTTTCTTCGAGCAAATTATCTATCCAAGGCGGCGGTGTCTTTGGGGGTACCATTATCTTCTCCAAACTTGTAATGGTTTATATGAATGTTGGCTCCTCTTTCTCGAGCCCCTTGACAAGTCGCATAGGCCGCGTTGCGTCCGCATGGACATAGTCACCGTGCAGTATAGTCACCGTACGCAAGCGCCTTCTCGCTCCATGACCAAGAGACGTTTGGAGGTGGATCGATCATCGCGTGGCAATGTCTAAAGAATTCTTGCCCCAAAACAATGTCAAAGATATCCATAGTAGTGGCGGTAAATTTGTCGTACCTTTCCAATCGCCCAATTTGACACTAAAGCCATTAAGCCACACCACGAGCATTTCTTCGGCTTAGCATTCACGGTCTTGACGAGGCGTTAATCGGGTATTTGAGCTTCAACTCTAGTCTCTTCGCTACGGCCTCGGTCACAAAATTATGAGTCGCCCCAGTGTCTACCAGTGCACGAGCGGGCTTGTTATTGATGGTAAGTGTCACACCCCGATCTCGGCAAAGGGTGTGATGGGCACTCGACCCCGTAACCGGAGCCGAGCGAACCCACTGACTCTTACTACGTACAAATTTTTTTTTCTACGTCAAGTGTGCATACTAAGATTGCTGAAATATTCCTTTGTTGCTTTTAAATCAAATAAAATATGTAACTGTACAGAACTTGTATCATAGTACAAACTGACTCTCGAAACCCGCGACCGTGTACGCAAAGCCTCCCAACTTCAAACAAGACATCATAGCATAGCACGCCGACTCGGCGACACTCCGGAACAAATGGAGTTTGCCAAACCCCCGGGAACATCTTCTATAATGGCGTCCGATCGTACGGGTGTACCCGCGCGGCATGAAACGTAGCCCCGAAGAAAGAGGGGTCGATCGAGCATTGTCCGAGTATGTAAGGCATGAATAGTAACATAATAGGAGATATAACTATGAGTAGCAACATAGTAAAAGCTCTGCTCGTGAGTGCCTCTTAAGGCGGAGTCGTACGGGAGCCATTGTTTCTGCTTACATACATACACACATAGATACGTGCATCACATAAGGCATCATAGCTGTCTGAATCACATAACATCATTAGTCCGCGTCCGGACAAAGATTAACCGATATGGGATTTTGCACCGAACCAATGCGGGATTTGCCTAAACCAATGCGGGATTTGCCTAAACCAAAGCGCGGGATTTGCCTAAACCAACGTGGAGTTCCGTCTCATCATCGGGTTGCCCCACCACCGGGGTTTGCCCCACCATGGGTGGCCCACCATCGGCCGCCTGACGCCTCACCTTGAAGGAACAATTAATTTAAGGCGAGACTAACAACGGAGAGCAACATCAAAAAGAAAAACATGGAATAGGATCGTAAGGCATCGTTTCATATACTTCTTCTCGTATCGTGCATCATCGTTATCATCAGAACCATAGTTGTCGTTTTAGTCATAAAAACTTTCAAAAATCATAAAACTTGATTTTGGAGAAAAATGAATATTTTGGGAAACATTTATAAACTTTTAGAAAAGAAAATCATGTTTTGAAATCATAACCTCTAACTTTTGAAAATAAGGACGTTATGGAAGCATTTATAAAATCGCAACGTATGATTCATGCCATAGAAGGAAAAGGGACGAGCCTTACATACCTGCGCCGCGCCTTACTAGCTACGCTTATTCGTCCAACTTGTTAGTCTACATTCAAGAAGATCGACACTATCGTTAGATTCATCGACATATACTTGTCTTAACCTTTCAAGTACATTCACTTATGGTCCGCCGAAATTTCGCAAGATCTCCCCCCGTAAATATACCACCCCGAATATGGCTCGGCCCAATTTATCCATTAACAACAATCCAGAATTCAACTCGCCAAACCAACAACAATGCCAACAATCTTACTAACAACATTCCATTCATATTCAATTCAATTCAATTCAATTCAATTTAATTCACATAATCTTTCAACAACTCAATCAACATTTTACTTTACCCGAAACCTTCCAATTCCACAACAACCATGTATTTCATGATCATTCGTACGCATTAACTTCAACAACAATCTTCATTAGACATTACATGACCCATATCGACAACAACTAGAATATCAAATTACATCAATTTACACTAACTTACCAAAACACCTATTTCGACCATAATCACTCCTTACATGTCTTCATTCATTTTCATCCATCTCTATACAATATAACAACCACATAACAATCAAACTACTAAAAATAAAAATTAATTCATCATTTCTACACAACACCTACTCCATTCGGCCAACACCATGTATATACAACTACACTCCAACATGGATGATTTCATAATTTCCATTTTCATCCCATAATTCTTAGCAACGACAACTAAAATAATAAGAAACATTGATTCATTTCTTGCATACCAAGCAGACCCTACACACGCCATTCCTCATTATTCATCATTCTATGAATTCCATTCATTTTCTACATATTACCACACACACAAACATGTTGAGTTCCATTGATTCATTACTCCAACACAACCTTACATACACACTCATGCACGGCCAAACACACCATACATACATATTTCATGAATTCATTTACTTCACACACCACAACACAAGTAAACCTTCATAACATATAAAGGGGATTAAATCTTACCTTTCCTCTTCAACTTCTTCACTTGGCTAGAATGCGGAAACGACGAAACGGATGGCCTATCTCCCGAAACAATTATACCACGTTGTAGAGGACCTTCCATTTAGTAGAAAAACTAGGAGAAAATAATTTTCCTTGATCAATTTCCCATGGCTCAATTTTGAGAGCCATGGCCGAATTCCTCTTGTTCCACTCTCTTCATCTTTTTTTTTTTTTGTTCTTGTTTTCTTGAATTAAAAAGATGACTTCCTATATATACTTGTATTCCACCAAGTTTCCTTATTTATAATTTGGCCCCTCAAGTTAAGAACATGGCCACATGATCCTCTCTCTAGAGAATTCTTGAATTTTCTTAAAAATTAAGGAAGACTAATGTCTTCTTAAACAAGCTTTGGTCCATAATTTTTATAATTTACAATTAGCCCCTTTAATTAAAAATAAGGGCATGTAGTGCACGGCCAACATACGGCTCCCCTTCATGAACTTTCTTGAACTTTGCAAAATTCCCATTTTACCCTTAGTCCTCCGCAATATTTTCCATGAACCCTTTTCCGAATTTTCCTTTTTACCCTTAACCTTTCTCATTATTTCCATACTACAACGTCCGTAAATATGTGCTCATAACCTACTAATGCATTAAAATAATTTTAGAACATAGTCTTGTCCTTAACTTCTCCTCTAACGTCCGCACGTCACGAAGTAAGCACCATAACATCCTCTCTTTAGAACATTCGTCCTCGAATGTTCAACTAACCTTGGGCGTCATAATACTACGAAGGTTAAGGGTAAAGTAAAATGTTGATTGAGTTGTTGAAAGATTATGTGAATTAAATTGAATTGAATTGAATATGAATGGAATGTTGTTAGTAAGATTGTTGGCATTGTTGTTGGTTTGGCGAGTTGAATTCTCGGATTGTTGTTAATGGATAAATTAGGGCCGAGCCATATTCTCGGGTGGTATATTTACGAGAGATCTTGCCGAAATTTCGACGCCATAAGTGAATGTACTTGAAAGGTTAAGACAAGTATATATCGATGAATCTAACGATAGTGTCGATCTTCTTCGAATGTAGACTAACAAGTTGGACGAATAAGCGTAGCTAGTAAGGCGCGAGCGCAGTATGTAAGGCTCGTCCTTTTCCTTCTGGCGTGAATCATACGTTGCGATTTTATAAATGCTTCCATAACGTCCTTATTTTCAAAAGTTAGAGGTTATGATTTCAAAACATGATTTTCTTTTCTAAAAGTTTATAAATGTTTCCCAAAATATTCATTTTTCTCCAAAATCCAAGTTTTATGATTTTTGAAAGTTTTTATGACTAAAACGACAACTATGGTTCTATGATGATAACGATGATGCACGATACGAGAAGAAGTATATGAAACGATGCCTTACGATCCTATTCCATGTTTTTCTTTGATGATGTTGCTCTCCATTGTTAGTCTCGCCTTAAATTAATTGTTCCTTGAGGGTAGGCGTCACGAAGCCGATGGTGGGGCCAACCCAATGGTGGGGCAAACCCGATGGTGGGGCAAACCCGGTGGTGGGGCAAACCCAATGATGAGACGGAACTCCACATTGGTTTAGGCAAATCCGCTTTGGTTTAGGCAAATCCCGCATTGGTTTTAGGCAAATCCCGCATTGGTTCGAGCAAATCCCATATCGATTAATGCTGTCCCGGACGCGGACTAATGATGTTATGTGATTCGACGGGCTATGATGCCTTATGTGATGCAGACAGACTATGTGTGTTTAGTTGAGAACGACAAAAGATTTTGAAAGCTTTACTATGTATTTTATTTTTGTTTAATCTAAGAATCCAAAGAAATATGGGGTCGAGTGCCCATCACACCCTAGTGAGATCGGGGTGTGACAGTAAGATCCACGTACTGGTTTTTATTATCATTGGTTTGACTATCTTGCTTGACACACAGCACCACGTAATCCTAATCGTCCCCCAACCGTGCGATTCCGTACTGTTTTGCGTTTGCTCGTGACTTGCACGTACCATAGCGTAATGCTCTTCGAGGTCGGGGCAATTTTTGAAGGCGCGGCCCTCCGCATAAGTAGCATCCACTTCTTTATCGTTTTGCGCCTTCTTTTCGCGTAGCCCCCGCGACCGCAGCCCTCTTTGCCGTCGAACTTATTTGCATTTTGAGTCTTGGAGTATTGTTTTTGCGACTCCTCGCTCTCGCCACGGCGCGCCTCCCCGTCTTTGGCATCGCTACCCACTCGACTCATTGCCTTGGCCATTGCCGTGCTTATCATGCCTGAAGTCCATCAAAGACTCGGCCTCCACTATGGCTTGGTCTATGTCTGCGACTTGACGGCGTTGCAACTCCTGCTTAGCCCAATTTTGCAACCCGTCTATAAAGTGAAACAACAAGTCATCGCTAGTGAGGTTGGGAATTTGAAGCATAAGGGTGGTGAACTCCTTGACATAGTCGCGGATGCTCTGTGCCTTCACTCTCTAAGTTTGCGCCTTGCCTCGTACAAGACATTATTTGGGTAGAGCGCTCGCTGAACTCGTTCTTGAGCGATCCCACGTGTTGATTGTGCATAGACCTCTGTCAGTATCAGCGACCTTTCTTTTCCACCATAGCATGGCAGTCTCTGTTAGGTACAACACGGCGGTATTGATCTTGGCCTCATCGTCCCTTACTTTGCCATGCTTGAAATAGTTCTCCAAGTGCCAAAGAAAGTTCTCCTTTTGTGCATCACGAACCCCTTAAACAACGGTGGCTTGGGAGCCTCGATCTTAGCTTCCCTCATCACAACAACATTGTTGGCGCTGCCTCGGTCACGCCAACATGACCTGCTTTCTTCGAGTGCCACTATCTTTGCCTTCATGGCATCGATAGTACTCAGCCTCCATGAGTACGCCGCACTAAAGGCGGTGATGGTTTGCTTTACCCGATCTCGGCTTCATACACCCCTCCAAAGTCATTTTGGATGCTTTCATTTCTTCAAGAGTATGCCACCTCGACATGCTAAGAGTGCCCTCCACCTTGCCCAAACGTTGGCCAAATATGTCGATGGCGTCCATCCCCACATTAACCTTCATAACCCACTCTTTCTGAGCGAGACGTCCTCGGACGGGACCTGCGTCATCCTCGCTCGCCTCGGTGGTAGATGGTTCTTGGGATGTAAACCCTTCATTTGGCACAACCTGACCTGCGGCGCACCTCGTGGCTCTTGTTGGCGGCATTCCTCTTTTTGTTATGACTCTTCTTGCGGCGGCATCACGGATAACGTTGGCCTGGGTTTTAACGAACGTTGATTTCTCCCGTCGTTTGCCGTTCCCTCGGTCGTAACCTTCGCTTGATACCACGTTGTCACGTCCTTAGTCTTGACTAAGCGCACGTGCGGCACTGACAACTCGCTCACGTTCTTGCACAACTTGCTCACGATCTTGCTATGCCAAGTCGGCCCTAGTTTACTACACTCAAGATCGCTAAGGAATAGTAATTGAGAAAGACAAGAGAAATTTCTTTGAAGAGAACTTTTATTATAGAAGACTTAGATTGATTTTGCTTGATGGTTTACAAATGAATGACCCTCCTATTTATACTACTCGCACAGAATTTAACTAATATGTAAATAATAATTATTATACAAATCCCTACATATTTACTAATAAGCCCCTATTTTCAATGCAGAAAATCTCATCTGGTAAGTATTAAAAGGACGCCAATGAAAATCAGCGAAATTCTAGGGTCTTCCAAGGGAAACCTCCCCATATCTCTAGAATCTTCCCATAATATCTACTCTTCCTCTTATGTAATCATTCCACATGGCAAATATATGTACCAAGTGGCACCTATGTGGCATGATGACATGGTGGGTCCTCACACTTAGTACTACTAATTAATAGATGCATGTAATTCTTTTTATTGAAACAACGTACTAGTTAGAGTTCTGAAATGAGTCATCGTCCATAGTTTACCAAGTATACGTACCTTGCCTTAATCTCACTTTAGTACTAGGATGCAAAATTTATTAGTACTAACTTTGTTGCATCTCAATAGAGAAATGGTGTATGTAAGTTTAAACTCTCTCTCACACACACACACATATATATATATATCACAGTGATTGTACCATTCAAAAATTTACTGAAAGATAAGTTGAATCAGAAATCCACTTAGGAGAACAAGCAATGAAAATGAATCTAGCGAAAACTCCAACCCTTTTGCCTGGATTTGGAAGTCAAATACCCCTAACAAAATTAAGCATTTCCTATATATATGGTTGTGCCTGCACGATCGTCTGCTCACCGGTGACTATCTGACTAGGATTGGCCTTAGCATGACCAAAACTGTAAAATATGCCACCAAATTATAGAAGATACAAACCACATATTCTTTGGCTGCAATAATGCAGATTTTTTTTTTTTTTTTGGAACAAGCTCGCAACCGGAGGCTTGAATATCAACTCATCCCATAACTTCAGCTTCTGAACTGATGAATGGGCTAGCACTTGGCAGACCATCAAAAATAAGAACTTTAGCAATCACATTATTTGGATTTTTTTTTTTTTTTTTTTTAAAAAGCCATTCACCCAAGCTTTCACCTCTCACGTTGCGGATTTGGCCTGGACCACGATATGCGCATATGTGTTTTACAGAAATCATCGTTGTTTATAACCACAATATGACATGATGCATTTTCGAGCATGATATTATGGTCTTTATACATTTTTTGAAGTTTTTAACTTTAGGCACCGAAAATATAAAAAGTATTTACAATACACTGATGGTGACTGACTGACTGTATATGGAGTAACTAAAATTCGTTTTTCCAATATCATGATACATAGGATATGTATTACTACATATCCTCATGTTACATTAAAAGTAGACATAATAGAAGACATAAAGAAGTCAATTTTAATTCTTTTTACACCTTGTTTGGATGGTTATTAATCGTTACATAACGATACGATACGAGACATTTTAAGTAAATCAAAACAAATATTATTTTTTAAGTAACAATATGATACAATACAATGAGTAACAACCATCCAAACAAGCTCCATCACCTCAACATCCAGTGCCACCACCTCCACTTGAACTGCTCGTCCCTCCACCACCACCACCTTCTTCATCCTTAGGCGTCTTGGGCCTGGTAGTCACAGCCGCGTCCCCTCCATTGAGGCCAGGCCCAGTTCCACAGTACTCATCCAACACCGCCCGGATCTCCTCCGCCCGGCGCAAATACTCGGTAAATTTCTGAGAAATCGCCTCCTTAATCTTAGGGTTCTTCTCGTACTTCAAATGGGTTTTGAAATACTCCAAAGCGTTCATGTAAAGAGGAAATGCTTTTGCATAGTTCCCAGCGTTATCTTCGTGTATTGCTTGCTTCACATACTCAATCGCTTGTTCCTTGAAATTGCTATACATCTTCGATCATGTACTACAAATAATTCAAATATACAAACCTTCGAAATTCTACTAAGTAAAAGATTGTACAAGATATGAGTTTGGGAACTAGATATATAGAAGTTCTCCACAGTAGACTCTTGGCAACCTTAAAACTTTTTAAGAATAGTACTAGTATATTTTTATATGTTCTTATTAGTTGTAGCAGAAATATAAAAGAAAGGGGTAAGCTACTTTATTTACGTGGACGGTGGACCAACACTTTATTTAAGCTGTTATAATTGAGACATTGTTGTTGAGTGAAATAGAAGAAATATACGTGGCTGTTCCTTTGAAATCTCTATCTTGCTTTATTCAACTGTTAGTTGTACTTAGTAGATGCATGATTTTTTTTTGTTTTTTTGAAACTACTAGAAACTTAAAGTTCTGAAATGAGTGATCCATAGTGTACTAAGTATACCTTGCCTTAATCTCAACTTTAGTTCTACGACGCCAAATATATTAACTTTGTTGCATCTCAAAAGAGAAATGCAGTAAGTTTAAACATTCACAGTTAGTGTATCATTCAAAAATATACCCAAAGATAAGTTGAATCAGAAATCAACTTACCTTGCAATATAGAGGAGAACAATCAATGAAAATGAACCTAGTGAAAACTCAGGGAAGTTTCAGCGAGCGGTGGCACAAAAAACTTACATAAGAGGCCCAAAATATATTTGATAAAATTTTATATATTCTTGTTCTATTTTTTTTTTTTTTTTTTTGTAATGACAGGGTAATAACCATCTTGTACGTATCTTAATTATTCACTCAATTACCTGCTAGCTTTCACAATTAGAGATTTTTAGTAATTCTACTCGGTAGAGTTTAAATATATTTATATAAGAAACATATGTTGACGGTTAAGATAATATTTTTATAAATTCTCATAATCTAACAATCTCAATTTTGTACCAGTAGATGTCAAAATAATTCATACATTTAGAATAATTCAAGTCTATTTTGACGTAGAAAATGGCTTAATCCACTCTTTATAAGAAATAATTGACTCTATAAGAGATTTCATTTATGAGAAAATGGTTTAATTACAGTTGTTGCTAGGGGTGTACATGGACCGGCTTGGTTCGGATTTTTAAAATACCAAACCAAACCAATTGTGTCGGGTTTTTAAATTTATGCACCAAACCAAACCAAAAAAATTCGGGTTTTTCAACCTCGGGTTATTCGATTTTCTCGGGTTTTTCGGGTTTTTTCCCGAAAAAGTCTTCAGACAAAACATATAACTTTTACTTCAAAATTTCTTTAGTCCTAGTAAGATACAACTATATAATTAAGGTGTTTCTTAAGAAAATAACACAAAATGTGAGATGAGTGATGACATTGTATTAAAATATTCAACAAAAAATATAATAAAATCGGTTAAGATAAATAATGCTAATTAATAAGCCATAAAGAATACTAAGTTATGCTAAAATAAGTACGGCTAATAAGTTTTAATTACAAGACAAAGAAAAAATTAAGTTATGTATTTTCACTCTCTAAACCAATTATGCAAAACTAAAGAATAGATATCCAACATTATTGTCATTCGTCATTCCTAGTCGTAGAATTGAATTTCTTTTTTTAGCATTAGTGTTGAGTTGGTTTTGTTTTGGACTTTCTTTGAGTTAGTAACATCCATTGGATATAAAACTTATTGACATTCAAAATTCTAAGTTCAAACTTGAAATAATATGATAATAGACAAAAAACTACGAAAAAATTTAAGAAATATTTATAAATTACATTACAAATAAATATTTTAATGTATAAAATATTTTAAAAATTGAATAAATGTAATGTCGGGTTGGTTTGGTTCGGTTTGACTTTTTTTTAGCTAAAACCAAACTAAACCAAGTATGGCCGTTTTTTTTTAACACCATACCAAACCACTAGTCGGGTTTTTTCTCGGTTTGACTCTGTTTATCGGTTTGATGCGGTTTGTCGGTTTACTTTGTACCCCTAGTTGTCGCAATTTGTTAATTTTCAGTTATGGCATGTTTATTATAAAATTTAAATTATTATCTAAATAACCTCTATCACATTTCAAAAATGATAATAAATCTAATATGCTTATCCATAATTTTATAATATGTAATATGCAAATTATAGAACATAAAATATTTTGGGGCCTTCAACTTTGGGGGGCCTAAAGCAATCGCTTTAGTGGCTTCCCCTCCAGCCGGCCATGTGAAAACTCCAACCCTTTTACATGGATTTGGAAGTCAAACACTCCTAACGAAATTAAGCATTTCTTATGGTTGTGCCCGCACGATCGTCTGCCCACCATGATTAATTATCTAAGTAAAATTGGTCTTAACATTGACTAAAACTGTAGAATATGGGGTATTGGAAAGGCATTCCAAATACTACAAATAATTCATGTGGTGAACTAATGGCAGTCCTCTATGGTACCTGAACAACATAATTCATACCGCTCCAGATGAAAACAGACTCAAAAGAGATGATTAATTTCTTTATTTTTAGTAAAGTCACTTACTCTACTTTCTTATATGAATGCAGGTCATTGATCAAATCATACATAGAATATTCAGCAAAGGACATCAAAAAAAATAAAAATAAATAAATAAATAAATAAATAAAAAGGGGAAACAAGCATTTGTGAACATGGGCATTTTAGGACATATCTGATCACGTTCCAGGTACCATCAGTTAGCCCAGTTTGCAGTCCAACTTACCCTGTCTCACTTTCTAGTGGGAGATCCGACTTTTATTTGTTTTTAGTTTTATTAGTATTTCGAGGAATGCATCAAAGACAATTTTATAGTCAATATTCTTAGAGGCTCATAACTTAGTTTAGTGGTGACGTTTTGTTATCGAAATTAGTTAACAAGATCTGTGGCAAGTTTTCATTCTCGAATTTAAAAGTCATGAACACATATTTATGAAAAAGGATTTAACAGTTTGATGAGATGTTTACACTAATCATGTAATTTAACTTGACACTGCGATCCTTTATCTCTGAAATGTGTTGCTTTATATGTTGCACTTGCACATATTAATAGGAACTCCGATCTGTATTTAACCAATTATAATTTTATTCTCATAGGAGTGAGTCCTATTAATCTAGTTTGAACTTATGCCCTGAATAAAAAAAAATTCATTAATATTGAGAGTGCAAAAGATTTTTACATTCAACCATATAACTTAAATTCATTTCTTCAATCTCATTTCTTTTCTATTATATATAAGTGGCTAAAGACTAAAGAGGACCAACAAAGCATCACCAACTTGTACCAAAAGCTTTACAAATTATACACGCAATGAATGCTTGTACCATAAGCTATATAACTTGTACACTTTATCCAACTATTTTTTTATCCCACGTGGACATATGTCATAGTACTTAATATTTATTCCCTTCTCATGTATAGACGTATGCACTTCAATTTTAATTCTCATTTATTTCCTTCGTGCATTTTTACTTGCTCACTTTGACTTTTCACGTTCTTGCTGAATATTTATTCTCTTCTCATAATAGACATATGCGAGTTCAATTTTAATTCTCTTACACAAATTTATTTTCTCCGTGCACTTTTACTTGTTCACTTTTGACTTTTCACGTTCTTCAAGAATTAATAAATCCCACGTGAATATATGTCATAGTACTGAATATTTATTCTCTTCTCATGTATATACGTATGCACTTCAATTTTAATTCTCCAACACATATTTATTTTCTCTGTGCACTTTTACTTGTTCACTTTTGACTTTTCACGTTCTGCCTGAATATTTATTCTTTTCTCATGTATACATGCATGCACTTAAATTTTAATTCTCCGACACATATTTATTTCCTCGTTGCACTTTTACTTGTTCACTTTTGATTTTTCACGTTATTTAAGAATTAATAAATGAAGTAGTCCCTACGTCCCATATTACTTGGCCACATTATTTGACTTTTCACGTTCTTTAAAAATTAATAAATAAAGTACTCTCTTCGTCCCATATTACTTAGCCACATTACTAAAAATATATATCTATTTTTCTATTCTATATTTTTCTTCTTCTTATATATAAACGCCCAAGGTGGACGAACACAACAACAATAAGTTGTACAAAAAGCAACTGAAATTGTACTGTACGTAGAGACTAACATGTGTACATTTCAGAAGTTGAACATTAATTCTACCTCTTGTGTGTTTACTTTTTAAGTCCCCACAGGTCTGAGTATCTTAATTGTCCTTTCATTTCCTTCATTTGGCATGTACTTCCTCTATCTCAATTTAAGTGTCTACGTTTGACTAGACATGGAGTTTAAGAAATAAAGATAGACTTTCAAATCTTGTGGTTCTAAATTAAAAATGTGTATAATCTACTAAACTATCCTTTGAATCTTGTGATTATAAACTTGACATGTAGGATATTTGAATTGTCAACTTACTAAATATAAAAAGAGGCGGACATAACCAAAATAAGACAATTTATTTTTTATTTTTTAACAACAAACACTCAAGTGGATGAACACAACAACAATAAGTTGTACAAAAGCAAGCTATGCTAAGTCGGAACTAACATGTGTACATTTCATAAGTTTAACATTAATACTACCTCTTGTATGTTTACTTTTTAAGTCCCGCGTGTCAAAATCTCAATTGTCCTTGCATTTCCTTTATTTGGCATATACTCCCTCTGTCTCAATTTAAGTGTCTATATTTGACTAGACACGAAGTTTAAAAAATAAAGATAGACTATCTTGTGGTCCTAAATTAAAAATGTGTATAATATAATAAAATATCGTTTCAATCTTGTGATTATAAACTTGACATATAGGATATTTGAATTGTCAACTTACTAAATACAAAAAGAGGCGAACATAACCAAAATAAGACAAATTTTAATAACAATAGAGAAACTAAGGGGAAAAATAAGACGAAAAAAAATATATGGAGACTCACTAACGAGAATCGCGGTATCCTTTGCAAAATATACAAACCATAAAGACTAACTAAATTGAGTAACCAAATTAATCATGTTAGGCTCCTGCATCGCACTAGCATAGTTTGCTAGTATTTATTATATTTATATATATTTTTCTTTTCTCCTATATAGAAATGGGAGTTGGGAGTACAAAATGGTACAAATAGGGATATTTTCGTAAGGGGTCGTTTGGTAGAAGGTATAAGCTGGGATATCCCAGCACTAATTTTTGTACTATGTTTGGTAGAAGGTATAAATTTATATCTTCTACCTAACATATTACAAATTAATCTTTATATCACATACTTTCTTGTCCCAATCTTTGGGATTATTTTATCTATCTTTTAGATGGTATAAAATAATCAAAATGGTAAATTAGTCGGATAATTTTTGTAAGTGTATAAGGATAAATTGGTTGAAGTTTATTCATTTTCATAACGGCACGTGTAGGTACTTTGGAACACGTGTCTCACCAATATTCAGCCCTACACCTTAACTCAAATTTCCTTTGAAGTCTCACTTCTTTGAAGCGGGCAAAGCCTCTGTGTAACCTTCACCGATGAACTGTCAGGGAAAAAGATATCAAAAGTCATCCAACCATGGTCAGTCTCTTTACTTCTTTTATTTCTGCCAAGTTTTACATTTTTATTCTCTATTTGAATTTTCTCATTCAAGTTTCTTCACTGAGTTTCTGCCAAGTTTTACCTCTCTGTTATTCTCTACTACCTTTCCTAGTTTTAACAAATTATGTGATAGCTTTAGATTTAGATGGAAGCAAAGATGATTTGGGTAGAAGAATTGTGAGACTTTTCCTATTTTATTTGTAAGGGGAGAAACGAAATTAGTTCTACAACATTTCCTTTATCTTTTGGAGGTAAAAACACATAAATGGTTGCTATGACTTTCCAAAATAAAATAAGTAATAGAAAAAACTTCGCTTAACCCATTACAAACAAAAAATGTTTTTATGCTTTATGTTTCCTTTGTCCTTACCGAAATTCAGTCCAAGAATTACCAATTGTCAATATATAAAAATCACACTACAATGAAATATACAGAATTTCAGTAACAATATTGCGTAATACAAAGCATTTTTCGGTACGAGTCTATGTGCAAACTAAGAAATGGCTTTGTCAAGAAAACTAGATCATATAAGGTCTATTCTAATTTTTCAAACTTGGATAGACATGGCTTTTCTGCACCTATTTTTCAGTTGATTCTTATTACCTAAGACTGAATTATAGCTGGAATAAATTCGACTTTTAGAGTATTTGAACTTGAATATAATGCAAGTATAATGGTGTGATGATCTATATTATCCAAGATACAACTAGATCAGATCTACTCTACCTTCCCATAGATAGACTTGAAATTTTCAAATTTAGCTTCACTACAGACCTATGATTGGACTCGAAGAACTGAAAATGTGCTCATTTGATAGATTATGATTAGAAAGCAGTGGCTGGATCCAGAATGATAGAGCTTAGAAGTTTCATCACCAAAGTCACGAATTGTATTGTCTAACGCCACATAAACTGAGCATTTTAAAGTTCTGCATATGAAAATGGACTAAATGCATGAGGTTTAAACTCTTTACTCACCTGTAGATCTCCCTTAAGGCCATGTTTGTAAGATAAAGCATCCCATTTTTTGCTGATTTTCGAGCAGGCCTTTTAAAGGGGTACATTCTTCCCATGGAATACAACAAGTGACTGAAGCAAACCCGTTTCACTTTCTGCAGAACCTATGGAAAGATGTATTACTGGAGAATTGACTCTCTCAATCACACGATTGATACAGTCTGCAGCTTGATCTTGCTTTTGGGTGAGATGTTTGCTTGAATTAATCAATAATCATGCTTTTTTGTTGAATAAGTGTTGTTATTTTGTGTTGTTTTATTCTTCTCAGGTTAGTGCTCCAATTCCGCAGAGCGCAGACAAAAGCATAAGGAATAAATGATAATTTTCAATGGCATTGGATTCATGTCTATTTTGCCGGACCATTGATGATGATCAGATCTTCACTATTCACACAGTTACTAAAATCATAGGCATTTGTTATTTGATTGTTAAGGGCAACATGTAAATACCTATTCTTACCTCGAGTACGATTTAGAAATATAGTATCCTAATTATGCAATCTGTATTTACTTTTTTCCCTGAAATTTTGTCTTTCTTGATATTAGAGTAAGCTAAATCTGAAGGAACAATTAGTATTTTGAGTGTAATTATTGGATAATGTTATTTTCTACTTTTCCTGTATGGATTTGATTTGATGTTGGTAAGGACTAAGGAGGCCTCAAGTAGATGTCTGCCTAAGAAGTGTTAATATTTGTCAGAATTGTATTGTAGGCATTTCTTTTCAGGTTTACAGTGGATATTTATTCCGTGCTCTTAATAACAAAATTAGATTTGTTAATTTCATTTCTTTGATTATAAAATGTGATAAACTGATTTTTAGGGAGTGCGTGATGAGGAAAGAAGGTAAATAAGATGAAAAGGGAAGAAGAGAAACTAAAAAAGTGGTCCAAATCATTCAAATTTGTTGAAGCATGTGAATTATGTATCTATATGTTAAGCATGATCGAGCAGAGGATGATAGTGAACAAGAGTTAGGAGATTGAATTGCTCATTGTGAAAGTTGGGTTTTTGAAAATCTCTTTGAATCAGTGTTGGAAAGGAAAAAAGGTTGTGCCATCTGATAAAACTAATTTTAGCATAGGTTAGTCTTAGCTCATCAGTTGGAATTGAATTAGCAGAGGTTAGTCATAGCCTCTTAGGTCATCAGTTGAAATTGAATTGTCCACCTGCTAGACATAAGTTATTCACAGTTCCGTTTGTTGACATGTTTTCTCAGTCTTTAAGTGATATTTCAACTTGGAGTCCTTTTTGTACTTCTACTTTGTCAAGGATACGGTGGTACGATCTTATACAATAAATGTTTTTCAAGTAAGGTCGTGCGTCTTTTGCTGCTTTTTGCAGCAAGCAATTGCATCTTCTGGCATTTGAAGCCTACTCTGAAACCTTGCAGGTTGTTCCATCTCAAGAGAAAAAGATTAACTAATTCATTCTCAAAGGTCTCCATCACATGTGCTGGTGTTTCCGGATAGAAGATAAAGATGGCTTTCATTAACTTTAGAAGATATATTTAGCTTTTACTCTCTAAAGTTTGTAATTATAAATTAGTAGATGCATGAATTTTTTTATTGAAACTACTAGCAACTTAGACCTCTGAAATGAGTCATTGTCCATAATTTATTGAGGCACTTGCTTTAATCTCAACTTTAGTTCTACGGCGGAAACTATATTAACTTTCTTGCATGTCAAATGAGAAATGATGCAAAAGTTTCAATTCTCATATAGGAGTATATAATAATTCACAGTTAGTGTACCATTCAAAAATTTACCGAAAAATAAGTTGAATCTGAAATCAGCTTACCTTGCAATACAGAGGAGAAGAAGCAATGGAAATGAATCTAGCTAGTGAAAATTCCAACCCTTTAATTTTAACTAGAGAATTTGACCGTGCTTCGTGCGGAAGTGATAGATCTTAACCAAACTTACAATTTTTTTATTTTTAATATTCAAATATTAAGAATAAAATAAATAATTCATGTAAATGCTTAAAAGGTCTATAAAAAATACATCTAAAGTTTAACTCCTAGTGGTATATATGTGTGTAGGTGTCCAGTTAATTTTTTTTTTTTTTTTAAAAATTTAAAGCCACCTTCAGGGTGGGGGGTTAGGCCGGACCCCTACCTTGTATATTAATAACCAAAAGGAGAATACATGCGCTCGAGGTATGAAGTGCCTAATTACCTCATATACAGTTTGTAAAGTAAAGGACATGCCCTTTGCTTCAATTCTTGCTAACCAAGGCCTAGTGTTAAAAAGTTCACAAAAATTAAGACCAAAGGTCACTATACAGAGGATGAGGGTATAACTCTCTTGAATCGTAGTTAAGCTTCCAAAAGTATAAGATTAGACTATACATCAGAGTATTTGATGTCCTTGATCTTTTTGTTCCTAATCCTAAAATTAGGAAATCTCCATTTATCCATATTGACAAGCCCTTTCAGTTGTCTTGCAAGTTCTTCAAAGTTGGTGTAGACTCTGTCCGTGTAAGTATTATGACTCATAGCTATGAGCAAATCTGCCACTTTATTGGCCTCACGAAAACAGTGTTGGATAGACCAAGAAGTACCCTCTAGGGATCTTCTAATATCTCGAATGATTTTATCAACCTGCCAAGGGATTTTAAATACGTCCTTAATCCATGACATGAGAAGAATAGAGTCGGTTTCTAGCTCCGGATTTGTAATGTTATGATGAATACACCATTGGACCCCAAACAAGAGTGTTTTAGCTTCCGCAATGTTGCTCGTGCCAGGTTCAAAGTGGACAGAGTAATGATTATCATCTTTCCTTGAGAGTTTCTTATCACTCCTCCTCCTCCACTTGAATTATTTTTATGGCTCCCATCACTGTTGATCTTGAAAAAGTTGCTGGTTGGCTTGTTCCAGTAGACAGCCCTGCACATTTAAAAGCAATCTTCTTGTCTAGACGATGAGTTAGTTCCTCCCAAGACAAGTTATACTTAAAATTCAAGAATTGGAGTCTAATAATAGAGGTAATGGAATGAGAAATCTGATAAAGGAGTTTGGGGAGATAAGGTTTTTACTTACCAAACCGACCATTACATCTAGTTGTCGATAGCGCCCATATAAGGAAATTAGGCAAATTCTTACCACCATCTGAAATAGGATTGCATGGGGTAATGGACCACCAAGTGTTTAAAGCCTCCTGAATGGAGTTCAACCTACCCGAGATACCAAAGAAGCCTCCGAAATGCATCCATGATGCTAAGGCTAAGGGACCATTGACAAAGATATGGAGAATGTTTTCGGGTTGAGCAATTCTACAGCAGTGACATTTAAGATCACTTCTAATACCCAACTTGAGGATCATGTCATCTGTTGGAATCTTTCTATGCAAAATTCTCCATGTAAAAATGGACATTTTGAATGGCAAAGCTTTATGCCACACCTTACTAATTTACATATTCTCATTTAAAGAAAGATACTCGCAGGGTTCCATGCACCACCTGACAAGAAGGTACTATTGTTTCTCAATTTCCAAATTGGTTTGTCTTGAGAGTCCTGAAGGATGATTTGCATATTTTGGATGTGATCCTCAATTTGATCAACAAACCCTTCACATAATTCCCAATTCCAGTAATTATCAAAGAAAATATCCTCAATGTCAACCTATTAAGAGTGGACTCAGGAGGAAGAATGTTGTATATAGGACCCAAAGAGGTCTAATTATCAAACAAGAAAGAGATATTACCTTCCCAATGACCAGAAAATATTCTCCTCCATAATATCTTTAATTTTGCACATGACTTTCCAATTGTGAGATTGCCCTGCTCTTTACTTCACTTTAACGGGATGAGACTTCTGACTGTATTTAGCTTTAAAAAATGAGGCCCAAAGAGAGTCTACAGTCTTGTATCTCCACCATTGTTTAGCGGTGAAGGCACTACTAACCTCAGTGAGCCTTCTAAAGTTGGTCCCCCCTTCATTGAAAGGAAACACCATGTTATCCCAAGAAGACCAGTGATATATTTTAGAGGCCTTGGCCACCATCAAAGAATCTATTAAGTTCCTTCTCAATAATTTCAAAAACACCTTTAGGAGGGTCCATAACAGCTAGAAGATAGGAGGGCATAGCTTGTAACACATGTTTAATAAAGATACTCTTGCCCCCTGGAGATAGGAATTTTGAGTTCCAGCCTCTAGTTCTGTTGAGAATCTTATTAATCATATCTGAATAATGAAAAATTCTTTTCTTGCCAGTATAAAGAGGGCACCCCAAATATGTGAAAGGAAAGGATTCCTTTTTCATTCCTGTGATTACGTGGCCCTATTGATCCTTCTTAAGCTGGCCTTGGAGTGAAGTATGATGGAGCTTTTGTGCTTGTTAATCTGCTGGCCTGAAGCTTCTTCATAAGTTCCGAGGGCCGTCATAATTTTTTTTAATGATTTCCTATTTCCACTGGTGAAAAGAATAGCATCATCTGCAAAACAAAGGTGATTAATCTTAGAACCTCTTTTATTCATATAAAAGTTTTGAAAATTAGAATCATCATGCAATTTATTAAGTAATAAGGAAAGGGGTTCAACACTTAAGACAGAGAGAGGGAGAAATGGATCTCCATGTTTGAGACCATTTTCTTACTTAATCTGCAAATATTAAGCCCTAGGGAATACCAATTATTAGAAATAAATCTAAAAACTAGGTCCATCCATTGATCATTAAAACCAAACTTCTTCAACACAACACAAAGATAAGGCCAAGAGACTTTATCATAAGCCTTGGCCATATCCAATTTTATAACCATATTGCCTCCTTTGTTAGGCTTCCCCATGTCATTTACAATTTCCTGAGCCAATAAGATGTTTTCGGAGACCATTATATATGCCTTTGATGAAACCACTTTGATTGGGAGAATTGGTCCTAACTTGGCATTGATGAGTTTGGAAATAATATTGCTAGTGACATTGCACAGGCTAATTGGCCTGAGATTAGAGAACTGCTGAGGGTGGTCCACCTTAGGAATCATTACTAGACAAGTGTGGGAATAAAACTTGTGGAGATAAGCACCATTAAAGAAGCTTTGAATAGCAATGGTAAGGTCATTAGCAATTATTTCCCAAGCAACTTGAAAGAACTTCCTGTTAAGCCCATCAGGTCCCGGAGAGCTATCTAGATCAATGGACATAACAACATCTTTGATCTGCCGTAAGGTAGGAATGGAGTTAAGAGATTCATTATCAGTTCAGTAACCAAATTAGGAATGATATCAAGGATAGAGCGATCCAGATCTCCTTTAGATGAGCAAAAGAGATCTTGGATATGTTGAATACCTGCATTAACAATGTCATGCTTGCCAAGAAGCCACTCTCCATCCCTGTTCTTAATCTGGTTGATACTAAGTTTCTTTCTTCTTCCTTTAATGGTATTGTGGAAATAGTAAGTATTAGCATCACCTTTAGAAATCCACTTCACCTTAGCCTTCTACCTTAGCAAAGAGTCTTTTCTTTTAAGGGCCAGGATGTAATCAGCATTAACTTGATTTAAAAGGGCTCTATTCGAAGCAGAGCTATTAGTAAGCATTCTGTTCTCAAGCTCAACCACCTTAGATTCCACCTTATCCACCTCTTCAAAAATATCCACAAAGTAGCCCTTGACCAAACACTAAGCATTTTTGAAGTCCTTTTCAGTTTCAGGTGAAGATCCACAATGGATTGCCATAATTATTCTCCTCCCAAGCTTGTTGGACAATAGTAAGGAAATCCTTATGATCAACCTATAAATTAAGAAACTTAAAGAATTTTATAGGATTAGAATCTTGCATCTCCAAATTTAAAAGAAGAGGAGCATGATCCGAGCCAGTACTTGGACGATGATTCACAGTAGTAAAGTCAAAGGTAGAAGACCATTAAGAATTGATCAGAAATCTGTCTAGCCTTTTCCATATGGATCCAGGTCCCCTGTTGTCATACCAAGTGTAGGGGTTACCCAAAAAACCTGGATCTTGAAGATCAGAATCCTCCAAACAGTTGAGAAAGTCCAAGCTTTCAGAAATATTATAAGATCTGCCTCCTTTCTTTTCTGAAGCATTAGTAATCACATTGAAGTCTCCAAGGACATTCCAAGGAGAGTTTAGGTTTGTAGAAAAAATTTCAATGGAATCCCATAATTCCGTCCTAAGGTTATTGTCACACTTAGCATAAACTGCTGAGAAGAAAGTTACCTCATCATTATGAAGACCCTTAATACTAGCTGAAACAATTTGGTCCTCGGCATATAAAGTATATAAGATTTGGTGTTATCACACACTATCTCAATAAACTGAAAGTGAATGATTAAAGAAGTATTACTCTCGATATATTTTTTCATTTATATTCTCCAATCATAACATTTGTTTTCCGATATAATTCCTTTATCAATATTGATTCTTTTGTTATAATAATCAAACATTCAGTTTTTCTATTTTTTCTTCATTAAAAGTATAAATCCTTCACACATAACGTTTATCATACTAGTTCTAAAGAATAAAGAATAAAATTCTTCAAATAAACAAAAGCACCAGCCAGTAAATAAAGGGCAGTCTATATTTTTTAGCCTTTTTTCTTCAAATAAACATAAGGGAACACGCAGAATCCTAATAATAAAAATGAGAAGCTTAGAAATCAATATTTCAACCGCACAACAGAAAAAACTCATATATCTCTCCTTCGATCAAATTAGAGAACCCGATCAATACACACACACAAATATTTCTAAGTATTAATTATCATAAATTGTCTAAATGTTGTTATGAAATTCTAACTTTAGCATAATATAATTTTAGAAGTAATTTAGATTTTGTTATATTTTTGTTCACTGGATTTCCTTTCTGATATCTCTGATGTGACACTTTTCATTCTTGCGAATACAGCTCACTCACATACAATCGGAATGAGATTCCTACAAACACATTGTATATTTCAGTCAAGTTTAATATTTTAATAAATCAAAATCAATCAAATGCTTCAAACTCAGATAATACATCATAAAAAATACTCAAAAGAAAAATACTTGAGATCTCTACATGCAATCTTTTTTATCGTTTGTCACCAGATAACTGTAGATATTTGGCTTAATTAGTAGAAGATAATAAGAGAACAAACAACAAATAATCTATAAGGCTAACCAACCTTGAGAGATGCAGAGTCGAGGAATCAGTTCTTTTATCGTTGACATCATCGTAAAAAAAAAAACACCTTTCATGAGAGAAAATATCTTATTTACTAATTTCTTTCTAGAGTTTAAAGCTCTCCTTTTAGCCGATCACACATTGCATTCTATAATTGTTCATCCATTTTCTTAAGCACGAAAACTTTCATGAAGAAGATTAAATACGATCAACATGAGTCTCTAGAACATATAAAATAATGAAAATGAAGACAAAATTAGGAGAAAAATAGAAAGGACAAATAACTTTTTCCGTAACATGTAAAAACTTCCAATCACTAGGCTGTCGGAATTAATGCATTCACAAAGATACTATCCTTGACTTTTATGTTTTCTAGGAGTCCTTTATTATTTCAAGAATATCATTTAGTTTTTTAATATTATCTCTTAGTTTTTCAAGAAATCTTTTAGGAGTTTGTGATACATGTATCTAGTGAATTGTGATACATGTATCTAGTTATTTGTACAAGACTTTTGAATTGGTTTTTTGAGTAGTATAAATAGAGATGTAATTGATGATTGTAATCATCTCAGGTGGCCTTAAGTAGTCTAATACAACTTGAGCATTTTCTAAGAAAAATATTCTCTTCCTATTCTTTCCTACAAATTGGTATCAAGAGCAGTTTTCGTTTTTAATCTGGGGTTAGGTGAAGATAAAAATTATGGCATCTAAAACAAATGATGGTGTTGATTCTTCAGTTGTTCATACTCCATTTTTTGATGGAAATGACTTTGAATGCTGGAAGATAAGAATGAGAACTTATCTGAAAGCTGAAGGTTTGTGGACTATTGTTGCAAAGGGCTATGAAGAGCCAGAAGACGATGGTGAACTTTCAATAGCAGAGATGAAAAATCTTGAGGCGAAGAGTCGTCAAGATGGAAAGGCTTTGAGCAAAATTCAAATGGGAGTCTCAAGAGCATTTTTTGCAAAAATTGCTGAGGCTTGCAAAGCAAGCTTGGGAGTCTCTGGCCGAGGTGTATGGTGATGAAAAGGTACGCACTATCAATCTTCAAACTCTTAGAAGAGAGTTTCAAAATTTGAAGATGATAGAATGCGAAAAAATCGACGAATCTTGCACAAGAGTCATGAATATTGTTAATGAAATGAGAAATCATGGTGATGAAATTTCGACCAACAAGCCGTGGAAAAGATTCTAATTAGTGTCACGAGAAAAGTGTGAGTATATTGTTGCTATCATTACCGAGGAGACGAAAGATCTTTCTAAGCTTTCCATCAAAGAGCTAGTTGGATCATTTCATGCACACGAGAAGCGAAGATTTTTTCGTGAGAATCAACCCAAAGAGACGACTTTTCAGTCCAGAACCAATGAGAATTCTCAAAATTTCTCAAAGAATCAACAAAAAAAGAAGTACAATCCAAAAAAGAAGCAAGATCATGATGGCTCTACTGAGAAGGTTGAAGAAAAAGGTGAGAAAAGTACTAGTATTTTTTGTAAAATTTGCAAAAAGACTAATCATAATGCAGAAAAAATGTTGGCACAAAGGCAAACCCCAATGTAACTTTTGTAAAAAATTTGGCCATATTGAGAAGGACTACAGGCACAAGCAACGGGAGCAAGTAAATTCCTGTGAAGGAAAGGAGGAAGAAAAAGAAGAAAACCTTTTCTATGCTTCTCAATCTGATGCTTCAGCAAAAAGCAATGAATGGTATGTTGATAGCGGTTGTAGCAATCATATGACTGGAGATGAAAAGGCTTTCCTCTCAATTAATCGCAGCATCACTTCTAAAGTGAAAATGGGGAATGGAGCCTTAGTTGATGCAAATGGTAAAGGTACCATTTCGATCACCAGAAAAGGGAGCGGTAAGCAAATTCATGATGTTCTTTATGTTCCTGAATTGGAAGAAAATTTGCTTAGTATTGGTCAGCTCATGGAAAATGGTTATTCTCTTGTGTTTAGAGATAATTGTTGTAGAATTTATGATAAAATTGATCCAAATCAAGTCATTGTTGAAGTAAAGATGATAAAAAGAAACTTTCCTTTACAACTTCATTACAATGCATTCAAAAATGAAGTTGTAGATGATTCATGGCTTTGGCACAAAAGGTTTTGTCACTTGAATTTTCATGGTTTGAAGCTTCTCGAGCAAAAAGACATGGTGCAAGGCCTTCCTGAGATACATACTGAGGTGGATCCATGTGAAAGTTGTATTATGGGAAAGCAACATAGAAAGTCTTTTCCAAAAGGGAAGTCTTGGAGAGCAAGTGTACTTTTGGAACTAATCCATACAGACATTTGTGGACCAATGAAGACTCCATCTCCGGGAAGCCAAAGGTACTTTCTAATTTTTATTGATGATTTTTCAAGAATGACTTGAGTTTATTTCTGGAAAGAAAAGTCAAAAACATTTGCTACATTTAAGAGATTTAAAGCCTTTGTTGAGAAGCAAAAAGGCTGCAGCATCAAAACCATTCGCAGTGACAGAGGACGTGAATACACAAGTCGAGAATTTGAAGAATATTGCAAAAATGAAGGCATTGAAAAGCAACTTACAGCATGAAATACACTCCTCAACAAAATGGTGTATCCGAAAGGAGAAACGAACCATTGTTGAAATGGCCAAAACGATGATGAATGAGAAAGGGTCACAAAATATTTTTTTGGGTGAAAGCGACATACAGCAGTGTTCATGCTCAATAGGTGCCCGACAAAGGCATTGAAGGACAAGACACCAGTTAAAGCTTGGAGTGGAATGAAACCTTCTGTAAGTCATTTTAAAATTTTCGGTTGTATTTGTTATGCTCATATATCTGTTGAAAAAAGAACAAAATTGGATGAAAAGAGTCAAAAATGTATATTTCTTGGTTATAGTGATGTGACAAAAGGCTATAGGCTTCTCGATGTCAAAACTAACAGACTTGTTGTTAGTAGAGATGTCATTTTTGATGAAAAAACAGCATGGAATTGGAAAGATAAAAAGGTGGAGAATACTTCTATCATTTCTTTAAATGTGCCAAGTCAAGAAGAGGATGAGGAAGAGGAAGATGTCCCTCAAGGGGGAGAAATCTCAGATCCAGAAGATGAAGAACCACCTCCAAGAGGAACAAGAATGTTGAGTGACATCTATCAAAGATGCAACTTTGCCTGTATTGAGCCAGAAAATTATGAGGAGGCAATAAAGCATGATGTTTGGAAGAAATCCATGGTAGAAGAAATTCGGATGATTGAGAAAAATAATACTTAGGAGCTTGTGGATGTACCCAAAGAAAGAGAAGTTGTAAGTCTAAAATGGATTTACAAAATCAAACTCAATCAAGAAGGAGAAATTCAAAAGCACAAAGCAAGGTTGGTTGCTAGAGGTCTCACTCAAAAGTCAAGTATTGATTTCTATGAAACTTTCTCTCCAGTTGTACGTTTTGAGATAATTAGAACCTTGATTGCTATTGCTGCACAAAAGAAATGGAAGATTTTTCAACTTGATGTTAAGTCTGCATTTCTAAATGGAAAACTTAATGAAGAAATTTATGTTGAGCAACCTCAAGGATTTTTGTTCAAGGGGAGAAGAGAAGGTGTACAGGCTAAAAAAAGGCTCTTTATGGGCTGAAGCAAGTGCCAAGAGCCTGGTACAATGAAATTGAAACATACTTTCTGAAAAATAATTTTCAGAGAAGTAAAACCGAAGCCACTTTGTATGTGAAGCAAGAACATGGCAACATTGTCATTGTTTGTCTGTATGTGGATGATCGATTTTTACAGAAATGATGCGAAGATAATGCGTAAATTCAAGCAAGATATGATGCAAACCTATGAAATGAGTGATCTTGGGTTGCTACATTATTTCTTGGGCATTGAAGTTTCTCAAGTGAAAGAAGGAATTTTTATTTCTCAAAAGAAGTATACTAAAAGTATTCTTCAAAAATTTAAAATGATGGATTGCAGGTCTGTGGCCATACCATTAGCAGCAAATGAGAAATTCAGAAAAGATGATGGAGCAAAGAAAGCTAATAGTTCACTTTACAGGAGCTTGATTGGAAGCACTATATCTTACTTCAACAAGACCTAACATTATATTTCTTTGCTAGTTTATTATCCGGATTCATGCAAGAACCAAGCCAAGTGCATTTTGGAGGTATGACGTGTTCTACGCTAATTGCAAGGAACAATGGATTATGGGATAATGTACAAATTTGATGGAGATTTGGACTTAATTAGCTATTCTAATAGTGACTGGGCTGGAAGTATAGATGACATGAAGAGTACTTCTGGTTATGCTTTCTTATTTGGTTCAAGCATTTGTTCTTGGTTGTCAAAAAAGCAAAGTGTTGTTGCTCAATCCAATGCCCGAAAGAATATGTCTCAGCAGCTAAGGCTCCTTCTCAAGCTATTTGGCTTAGGAGAATTCTTGAAGATATTGGTGAAAAACAAAAAAGAGGGATTGTTTTGTATTGCAATAACAAATCAGCGATTGCCATTGCCAAGAATCCGGTCAACCATGAAAGATCGAAGCATATTTCCATCAAGTACCATTTTATCCAAGAAGCACAAGAGAAAGGTGAAATTCGGTTGCATTATTGAGACGGAGAACAACTTGCTGACATCTTCACCAAAGCACTCCCTAGAGAAAAGTTTTGCTATCTTCGAGAACGCATTGGAGTTGTCAAGCAAATGCATTAAGGGGGAGTGGTGGAATTAATGCATTCATAAAGATACTATCATTGACTTTTATGTTTTCTATGAGTCCTTTATTATTTCAAGAATATCATTTAGTTTTTCAATATTATCTCTTAGTTTTTCAAGAAATCTTTTAGGAGTTTGTGATACATGTATCTAGTGAATTGTGATACATGTATCTAGTTATTTGTGCAAGACTTTTGAATTGATTTTTTGAGTAGTATAAATAGAGATGTAATTGATGATTGTAATCATCTCAAGTGGCCTTAAGTAGCCTAATACAACTTGAGCATTCTCTAAGAAAAATATTCTCTTCCTATTCTTTCCTACATAGGCTAATTGAAATCAATAAACGTTTGATTTTTGTTCACTGCTTGTATATGCAAAAGCTTTGCACGGAATTAATCCCCATAAAAGTTGCAAAGGGAAAGCTCAAGAATTAGGAAACCATTATCTTTTATCTAGAATTTTCCCTATATAAGAGAGGTAGGAAAAAGCCGTTACATGTATATTTCATGATATTAATTATGTATTAATAAAATTAATCAGGGAAGGGGAAGGAAACCAGCAGAAGTCTCCCCGAATTCCACATTGAAGTCACTTAAAACCACAAGAGTGATAACCTTCCTGTCATATTGTCATATTAAATTCAGTAAGCTTTTCATTTGTCCATTATTGAGCACAATAATTAAGAGATGATTAGAGTATTTCATTTTATAATTAGAGAAAAGTTCAAAAAAAGGAGAAAAAAGATAAATAGCATTCTAGGCCATAGAGGTGTCACATCACCTTGTCTATGCCTAGCTTTATACAGTCAAACCTCTCTATAATCGCCATTCGTTATAACAACATTTCAGTATAATGACCTGATTTTCTCCGGAACCGATTTTTCATGTTATATATTACTTCTCTATAATAGCATTCTACCTGTAACAGTAGTGACATTCATTATAGCGGTACACTCTATTACCTCTCTATAACGGCCATACCCAAATATTGTGTCATAATATTTTATAAGTATGTATTATGTATACAAGATATTAAAATATTTATGGTAATCATCATTTATGTCATGCACATAGTCAATTTCAAGTACGAATATCTAAAAGAAAAAAATTATAGCCCAAATCCCATCTCATAAAACCAATCAAGCAAAGGATGCTACCATTTATATGGAGTTTGACGCAACACTTCCAATCCTTAAAACTTACAGTGATGAAGAGATTATTGCACGAATCATTGGAGTGAAAGAACAAGAGATGCGGATGCAGAATGTGACAATGACAGTGCTGATGAAGAGCCTCAACCTACTGATTCTTGGGGTGAGATAGAAGATCAGAGTCAATGGTTAAGCTCTTAGACAAAAGCCAACGCTATATGTATCTTTTGTTTCTGCTTTCAGAAAAATGTCAATTTGGCTATTTGGATATATTTTAGTACTATTATTGCTTGATAAAAAAGAAGCTCTTAGACAACCTTCAATGGAAAGATATTGAATTTCCTTTTGCTGAAAGTTTGGACCAAAATCAAAGTTAGTTCGAGCATTATATTATCACAAAGAGACCAAAAATTACGAAATGACCTACAATTGTAAAATTTTTGCATCAAACTTTAAATAATAAAACTTTTGATTAATTTAAAATGCATGTGTTCCTTAGATTATAATCTTTTATCGGTATGGTACAACTAGTTGTGAATTTATGAGTAATTTATTAGTCTTTTTAATTTTTAATTAATGAAATATGAAATCAATTAAGATTTTAAAATTAACAAGCATTTCTTTTCATTTATAACTAAAAGATACAGAAAAATAGTTTTTTGCGATTTTTATTTATAACAGCTAAATGAGATCTGAACAATTTCAATCAGTAAAAACGCACTCTAAACCCTAGCCGTCAACAATTAAACTCCAGCCTCTATGGCTAATTCCTCCGGTGGACAGCCGACTCCAGTGGCTGTTCCACTACCCAGCAATCTCTCTGTAGATCCTTTTCCTCCTTTAATATCCCATAACACCTAAAAGAACCCTAATACTATTCCTACCCATAATCTTACACTTAACACAGAAACATATCATCCTTCATCTTCCACAAATCCCCCCAGTCTTTCCCCTACTACTTTTGCGAAGTTACTGAAATCGGTAAATGAGTATTCAAATGAGAACAAGAAGGCATTTTACGTACCTCCTAAGCCGATGGTGTATATAGATGGTGAACCACGTCGACTTGGAAGTCCCTCGAAGTCAAGAAATTGATTATACAAGAGAACTTACAATATCACAGATGCTTGGTAAATTTTCCTTTGACATTATTGACATTAAAGAATTGAGAACAGCTATCCCTGAGCAATGTTTTATAAAAGGAAAGTGCATTATTGGCTTGATTGAAGAAAGACATGTGCTAATTAGAATGAGTATATTGGAAGACTATGTCAAACTTCTGTCTAGTCCTGCTTATTACATAAAAGTCCACTCAAGATACTGCCAAATGAGACCTCTAATCTAGAACCCTGGTTTAAACCTTCTGGAGAGACATCCATAACTGTTGGATGGATTAGCTTCCCAGAATTGCCACCCAATTTTTTTTGCCAAAGATGCTGTATTTTCTCTTGCTTCAACAGTTGGAAAACCATTGGTTGTTGACTTAGCCACTGCTAACAAGACCAGACCTAGTTGTGCAAAAGTAAAAATAGAAGTAGACCTATTAGCAGAGCACCCAAAGAGAGTTCATATTGCAGAGAAAGATGAACAAATAGGCAAGGTTCAATCAAAGTGGATCAATATTAATTATGATTTTCTTCCAAAATATTGCAAGCACTGTAAATTGCAGGACACAACGAAATGGGTGCGAACGTTACATCCCGTAGTGGAAAAGAGGTATAAAGCACTCAGAGGTGGAAGCAAACGACGAAACAAAATGAAGAGAACAATGGTATAAATCAAAGGAAGCAAGTGAGGAATGGAAATTATCGAGGCCAAAAGAGAGTGGATGAAAAGCGAGAAAATACGGATATATTAGAGATAAAAGTGGAATCATCATTGGAGAGGTAGAAGAGGCGCAAAGAAGACAGAGGAAGATCAAGTTAAAGTGCAGAATACCTTTGAGATACTGGGAGAACAGGAGATGCATAATGATACTGAAGATAAGATTATCCATCCTGCAGAAGTACAAATTAATAATGAGTTGGTCTATTTACAAGACAAAGACAATAGTCCTGCAAAGACACAAGCCAGGTTAGAAACAGGAAATAAAGGGGATTCTCCAGTACAAGAGGAAGGGGTCTGGTTACATAACAAAGGAAATATTGGTAGGACAGTGGTAGAAGAAGCTTGACAAACGGTCGTAAAGCGGCGTAACAATCTTCATGCAAAAACAGTTCAATAGATAAAGGAAATCACAACAAAGAATACACAAACACTGGGAACAAAAGTCAATCCGCTTCAAGTACTAAATCAAGCAAGAAAAGTGCAATTCCATTATTTGTGTTTCTAACTGATGGAGATATTATGCAAAGGGAACATGGTGAAACCAGCTTTTGTGAAGGAAAAGAAGATGTTTTGATTTCAGAAGAATCATCACAAGCAATAGACCAAAGAGACAAGGTAGAACAACAAAAGATGCAAGAACAAGTAGCATTAGCAAATATCAGTAATAGCAAGAAGCAAGGCAAAGAAAACAGTAACTATAATGTGCAGAATAGCAATTCAGGTGCTATGGTGAATACAGAAAAGGACTGGGATGCTCCTTGTATAGAACAGAATGTCAAAGCAATTGCTAGTGCTGGGGATATATCACCAAAGCTCTTAGAGAAGGGCTTGGGAAGAGGAAAAAGGAAAACTGTGAGAGAGTCAAGTTTACCACCAGGTAGTGGAGTTCAAACTAGAAGATTTCATAACAAGACCAGTGTTTAATGATGAATGCTCTAATTTGGAAAATCAGGTTTGTTAACAATATGGAAGCCTTTACTAGGCTCATTCAAATGCAAAATAGGTATCACATTGCTTTTGTGGGTTTATTGGAGCCTTTCCAAGAACCTAACAAAATAGATGAGTATAGGAGGAGAATAGGAATGCAACATGCTTTTATGCCTTGCTCGAGGTAAAATACGGGCCTTTGTAGATGATCTTTTTGAGGTAGATATATTGATTGATCATGGACAAATCTCGATCTCAACTTAAAAGTAAGAGGTACAAATGAGGAGATGGTGATAACGTTGGTATATGCAAAATGTACATAGTCAAAAAGGGAAGAATTGTGGGAAAATTTGGAAGATCTGGCTAGTTCTATGCAACATCCTTGGTTGATATGTGGAGATTTCAATGCTATTAGAATCGACAACCGAAAAGTATGGAGGTCACACATGATCAACTATAAATGAAATTCAAGATTTCAGATCTTGTATTCAGAATTGTAATGTAGAGGATTTGGGTTTTAAGGGCAGTAATTACACATGGTGGAATGGAAAGAGTGGGGAGGAATGTATTTTTAAGAGACTAGATAGATGCTTAGGAAACCAGATTTTTACGGATAAGTTTCACAGGTGTTGAGGTTTCTCGTCGATTAGAGAACGGGATCATATCACGCCCCGAACCATGGCTGGGCGAAACACGGCACTCGGTGCCTTCTTGCGTACGCGACCGAGCGAACCACATGGCTTGAATCATCGAGGCATAACGTAAGCGGAATATAACGTGAATGCATGATGAGCCTTTATAAAACGTAGTAAGTCATAATACTTAATAAAAATACTTGTTTAAACATGAGTGCGGAAATAACATGAATGAGCCAAAATAGCTATACGACTCCGAATGTCGACATAACATAACCGACTTGTCTAGTCTATGAAACCTCTATCATGAGTACGATTGGAAAACATACTTCGGGACAAGGCCCCCGGTATACCTTAGATGCATAACTAATCATAAAATAAAGAGTTGACTAAACCCCGAATGAGATGGGGCTCGCAATATAAGCGATACGAATGCGTCCCTGCGAGCGGATGTGTCGTCACGTATATCAATACTGCATCGTGAAATGCGAGGCCCCCCGGCAATAAAAGGGACGTCGGCACATTGAATGTCTTGGTATGTAAAAAAGCGAATGAAATAACATGGGACATAAAGTAACAAAGATAAGAACCGAACGTGAAAGCGAAACACAGGTTAACATGAGCATGAGCATAATACATGAATACATATATATATATATATAGCATAAGTAAAACATGGTAAGTAGGGAGAGCAGCAATAACTTATAATATCACCGTGGGTACGTGGAGTCTTGCGTCCTCGCCGCGACCAGCGAGACCTCATACCTTGCCGGGGTATAAGATGGTATCGTGCATGATGGATCCGTTCGGTGTAAAATTAAGGTATCGTCCTATGGGTGGAGCGATCCTCATCCTACGGTGGCTACGTAGTTTCAGGCTATCTGAAGCCTTCCTCGGTAATTTGTGCAACTCCCAAAAACATGAACATAATATAGTTGGCTAAGAAGCCCATGATTTTCGTGAATTAACTTGTACTTGTCTTGTAATCATGATTTCACGAAATAACTTGTAAACATGGTTTCATGAAATAACTTGTAAATATGGTTTCATGAAATAAATTGTATTTAGTATGTATGTATCTTGTATCATAGCATGAAAGTAATTATATAATAATAGCATTTGCAAAAACTTGTAGACATAGGATATTCATGAAATAAGCATTTTTATTTAAAAACATGCATGCAAGAACCCATGGAATACAAGATATGGGTTTTCATGGATTACGGACGGATTCTCAATAATCATAAAGAAATATTAAGAACTCAATGATGGAATTATAACAATTCATACATAATATAATCATGGACATGGACCTAGGGTTATCATGAGCATGGTATAGAAACCCTAGTTTTAGTAGAGAATCATAATTTATGGATTATGAGGCGTGGGAAGAAACAATGATGTTCCCACACGTAGATAGTAACTCTACATACCTTAGTCGCTCCAAAACTTGAATTAAAGACTTGAGCTTTGAAGAGGATTTCCAAAATCTTGAATTCTTGAACCTTGAGATGGATTTTCTTGAAAACCCTAGTTTTAGGAATGATGATTTCTTGTTTAGATTACAAGGATATATATATAGAATTGACTTGGAATAATTAGAGTAGGCTTACCTTGGTGTTTTTGAGGTTTGGGACTTGTTCTCTATGGATTTAGGGTGATTTTTCGTGAACGGGGTGTTAGGGAAATAAACCCCAAGCTTAAATATAACTTAAAATGCGAAATCCCGAATTTTGACCCGAAATCGACCTGTTTCGCGATGGGTCCGCGATGCGGGTGAATCGCGCAACATTCTGCAGGTAACTACTCAGAGTTGCGCTATCGGCCCGCGAAGCGGGGCCATCGCACGCGCTCTCACGCACCCTCACGCGCCCTGAGAAGCGGTGGGTGTCGGTTTTGCGCAGTGTTCGGTAAAATAGGCATAACTTCTTGTACATAGCTCTGTTAAAGACCATAATATACCGTTGGAAAGCTATTTCAAAGGGCTACAACTTTCATGTTTTAAGTTTCCTCAAATTCCCAACGGATTTTCACAAAATTCGACTGGAAGGCAGACGTATCAAAACTTAGCCGATTCTATAGACTTTTAAACGCCTTACTATTAGCCATATTGAGACGATCATATCTCCTTGCTCCGATCTATGATTGGCCTGGTCCTTATATCGTTAGAAAGCTATTTTTACGTACTACAACTTTCATTGAGGGTACTTTCCCAAATTCCCAACTAATCAAAGAGTTATCACTGCCCGAAGTAGGCCTATCAACCATTTTCGCAAAACGTTCAAACCTTCAATTTTTCCGCTAAAACTCTAACGTTACGAGTCTAACATGAGTTCTAAGATACGAGGTGTTACAATATCTCCCCCTTGGGATCATTCGTCCTCGAATGATGGGTCTTGGTTAGGTATGGGACAGGACATGGCATGAATACATAAACGTGATGAAAATGACATGAAACATAAGAGCTTGACATGATTACATGAAAACATGGTCATGGATCATGAGAACTGAATACGTGATTACATATAAACATGTACATGGGAACATGAAACTGATTAGCACCTACATGAGCTAGAATCATGAAATCATTGTCCTCGATTCATAAATAATGATTAAGAGTTACTACTAACTCTGGAATTTACGAAAATTATGGCAGGACTTCCTTCGTAATTCGGACTCTCACGACATTTTTCAAACGCCTGTCAGCTAACTAAAGTATCAACATAAACCTCACAGGGTATCTTAATACGTATGATGTGACATAATCTTGATTGTTGAATCTTGAATGTGGCTAACATGAATACTGAGCTGGCCTGAACACATGATTATTGGCTGAATGATTACATGATTACTATACATTGGGTTTGGAAGAGAATTTGTAGGCACGAATGACATGGGTACTGGAAAATAGGCACGAACATGACATGATTACCTGGACGTGAGGAGCATGACATGGGACATAAATACATGAAGACTGGCTGGCGTGAAAACATGAGTGCTAAACTTTTATAAGATACAAACACGTGTAAACATGGACATCAACATGAGATGCGAATGTCGAAAACATGATTGTTACAACATGAGGGTTGAATACGAGCGCGGTAGGATCCGAACACTTAGAGACTTGATCATAGATGTTCATGTGTTACCACGATAGACATACGAGATAAGAGTACGACTTAGGCTCGAATGTAAGTGAAACTCCGTGCGAATGAGATAGAGTTAAGTCATATACTAGGAATATGATTCTAACATAGGTATTCATAAAGCTCTAGCGTAGGCATGACATGATACATCAAATCTGAGTAGAATACTTTTGAGATAAGTACCATAGAATACCTGAAGGGATCTCACTATGAACTTGGAACATACCTTACTTCGAACCTTACCTTGTTCGCTCTGAAACATAGATATGAATATCTTGGCTTACCTTGCTTATTATTGTAAGCGGATCATTAAGGAGTGAGAGAAAGGGATCATTCATACGAATGAGACACTTTATCTTCGAAGATAGACGTGGCATGGGTACATCAGACTGAAGAACATAACATGGAACATGTATACATGGAAATAGGACTAATATGGCATAAGACATGAATACATGAGTAGCATGGCATGGGGCATGAGAGACACGGCGTTTACATAAGTACTTCGAAGCTACATACCCTGACATTTGGACATTAGGTCATGAATATTGAAGTGTGAATAAGACATAAGTGTGACTTAAATGGAGTATAAGTTGTAGGCTTCACTCTTGAGTACTTAGAGACATAGGGATGGATAAGATATCACTTTTGGAACTTAGCTATACTTACGTAAATGGGACATGGTTCAACATAGTTTACTCTTATTACTGTAAGTCGACACCCTCATTATAAAATAAGACTCATGAAGGAAAGGATCATAGGCATGAATGCTTCGTTCGTCAAGCACCTAAGGCATAAGTAGAAAGTCACCTTGAACTTAAACAGGGCATAGGTACTTCGGAAAAGAAAATGGCATCCTTTGTGCCAAGCTACGAGTTTCTTTAAAACGAAGAGCCGTAGGAACATAAGCATGAGTTACGTAGAATCGTGGGTAGGACATCCATCTTGACTTACTCTTATCATTACCTACCAACCCCACTGTTATGCTATTTCTATATGTGGATGCTCAAAGAAGTCGGTCGTGGGCACGAGTACGTGAGAACGTAGGTAGCATATCTTTGGAGTTGAAATAAATCATTTACCTAAGGCATTTTTCCCTTGTTCAAGGACCGGGTGGGCATTCCATAGGATTCTTAGTCTTTAAACTATTGTGTTACCTTCTCCTCAATCATTATCAAAATCAACATCATATTCGGAAAGCACTTAGAAGCTAGAACGTGGTCATGGGTATAAAAGCACGATAGATACGTGAGACATGAATGCGGTCTTTAACCTTGGACATGAGTACAACCTGATGTGAGAAACATGAAAGAACATTCCTTGCATAGCTTACTATCGTATGGAGTCTTAATTCTTGTATCTTAAACATGGAGTGTAAAGCTTTAACAAGGGCATAAGATAGGTATGCTAGGCATGTGTAGAGTACGTTTGGGCATTGGTACTACATAGTGCATGAATTATTCTGGAATTGGAAACGTTACACTCTTAAACCTTTTATTAGAACTTTATCCCATAAAACTTGATCTCAACGACATGACAAAAATCAATTCCACACACTTTATCTTAGCTACATGAAACCGTGATCCTCTGACATAATCTCCTTAACACCTATCAACTTACGAAACACATAGTCTATATCGACACCTTATCATATTATCTCCCCTTAGTTCAAAAGCACGACGTTTAAAGCCTGTGGATCCCTCGAGTTAGCGATAAGTGGTCATCTAGTGGTTCCGCTAATTTCCTCTAAAATACCGATGACTCATTTCTTTAGCTTACTTCAAGCAAGTCTTACTTAGTGGAAAATTGGATTACTTAAATGAATGGGTTTCTAATGTACATAACTATATAACTTGGCTTTGTCGGTCTTGGGAAAACTCTTTTCGATAACTTAAAGGCTCTTCTTCGTAGCTTGATCTCTTCTTCGCTTAGATGGTTTTCTTCTTTCACCCATGTCTATACCTCGAATTTAACTTAAACCCTCTGGGTTCTAACATGCCTTCAGTGTATTCAGACAGTTACCTTAGTAGTGCTAACTTGACTAAGTAACTCAAATCGTACTTCTACTAACTCTGCTGAAATTTCTAATTCCCGTATCTATTCAAACTTACTTACTATGCTTCTGTTAACCACTTGCTAGCATCACATTATCTAATTCTTCTTTGAGTACTAAAGTGAAGCATAAGGTTATTTCCAACTTTTCCTCCTTATATATATATATATATATTGTATACTATCTTATAACTATAGACATGGATCACACTTAAGGAAATTTCATCTGTCTCAAATTCTCAAATGAGAAATTGGAACAACTAACCCCAAACTCCCTATACACTTTCAAAATTATATCATACTATACACATCAGGGATAAATACTTAATCACATAACCTAAGAGGGAATTGTCATATCTTTTATCTCATAGTAATATCTGCTTCTTGTAGTAACTCACTAACATCATACTCTCTAGGTCTGATCTGAATAAGCTTAAATAAATTAAAACTAACCCCACAAAAAAAAATTCAATATCGTCTGCTCATGGTTTTCTTATCGCATCAGTCCCTTCCTAGTCATGTACATAGATCATATGGCAAAAATATATATATATATATATATATATATATATATATATATAAAGTACCAGACTTTCTAGTATTACGAGGTGGTTGGCTCTTAGGCTATTTCCGAACTATCAAAACTACCGTGGACAATTTATGATTCATATGTGACAAGGGGGAAAATAATTTCATAACACATGTTACTCATAGGGTCTTAAATCGATAACTATCATCCTTATACTTCATCCCTAGCTCCATGGTCGATAATCCAAATAAACTTATTGAATTGGCTAAGGTATATAACCTATGTGTGCTATATGTGGCCTTGAGACCACAATTATAACACACATCCGAAACTTGTTTTTAAAAAATGGGGTGCGAAAAACCTATTATCACTTGTGGGCAATCTTTCGGATGGTGACCCCTGCCGGCCACATAAACACATCATGCACTATTTGGTCTCTTAAGTCTTGGGTCTCGAATTTTCTCTTCGTTTGAGCCGCATTAGTGGTATTCGATACGTTTAGAAATTAGATGGAAAGAGAAGTGTTACTTACTAGCTTGCCTTTCTCTTAGTAGGCATTTTACGAAAGAATGGCACGCACGAGTTAGAATAATTCCGATACTCTATCGGAAAGCAACACATCGATAATGACTAGCTTTACATCTTCCTCATCCATTGAGACTGAGGCGTATTCGGTAGAATGGGAAACAACACACGAGTTCGAGTGATTTACGAGAACACGGCTCTATTGCACGATCTAGAGTTGAAAGAAGTGAGACAATCTTAAATGTCTTGGTGGTCAATCGTTTATATGTGTGGCGCGCACACACACATATAAAAGTGACTCCACCGGACACGGTTTCATAGACTCCCTAAGACACTTGAACCTAGGCTCGATACCAAAGCTTTGTCACGCCCGAACCATGGCACAGGGCGAAACACGGCACTCGGTGCCTTACTTGCGTGTGACCGAGCGAACCACATGGCTTGCAATCATCATGAGGCATAACATGAGCGGAATATAACGTGAATGCATGATGAGCCTTTATAAAACGTAGTAAGTCATAATACTTAATAAAAATACTTGTTTAAACATGAGTGCGGAAATAACATGAATGAGCCAAAATGGCTATACGACTCCGAATGTCTGACATAACATAACCGACTTGTCTAATCTATGAAACCTCTATCATGAGTCCGATTGGAAAACATACTTGCGGGACAAGGCCCCCCGGTATACCTTAGATGCATAACTAATCATAAAATAAAGAGTTGACTAAACCCCGAATGAGATGGGGCTCACCAATAAGCCGATACGAATGATGTCCTGCGAGCGGATGTGTCGTCTGTATATATCAATACTGCGCATCGTGAAATGCGGGCCCCGGCAATAAAAGGGGACGTCGGCACATTGAATGTCTTGGTATGTAAAGCAACCGAATGAAATAACATGGGACATAAAGTAACAAAGATAAGAGCGAACGTGAAAAAACTGGACATGAACATGAGCATGAGTACATATATATATATATATATATATATATATATATATATATATGAGTAAAACATGGTAGGTAGGGAGAGCATTTCATAACCGACAATATAATATCACCACGTGGGTACGTGGAGTCTGGTCCTCGCCGCGACCAGCAGAGCCCTCATACCTTGCCAGAGTATAAGATGGTATCGTGCCTGATGGATCCATTCAGTGTAAAATTAAGGTATCGTCCTATCTGGGCGGAGCGATCCTTGTCCTACGGTGGCTACGTAGTTTCAGGCTATCTGAGCCTTCTCGGTAATTTGTGCAACTCCCAAAAACATGAACATAATATAGTTGGCTAAGAAGCCCATGATTTTCGTGAATTAACTTGTACTTGTCTTGTAATCATGATTTCACGAAATAACTTGTAAACATGGTTTCATGAAATAACTTGTAAATATGGTTTCATGAAATAACTTGTATTTAGGATGTATGTATCTTGTATCATAGCATGAAAGTAATTATATAATACAGTTGCATGAAAACTTGTAGACATATAGATATTCATGAAATAAGCATTTTTATTTAAAAACATGCATGCAAGAACCCATGGAATACAAGATATGGGTTTTCATGGATTACGGACGGATTCTCAATAATCATAAAGAAATATTAAGAACTCAATGATGGAATTATAACAATTCATACATAATATAATCATGGACATGGACCTAGGGTTATCGTGAGCATGGTATAGAAACCCTAGTTTTAGTAGAGAATCATAATTTATGGATTATGAGGCGTGGGGAAGAAACAATGATGTTCCCACACGTAGATAGTAACTCTACATACCTTAGTCGCTCCAAAACTTGAATTAAAGACTTGAGCTTTGAAGAGGGTTTCCAAAATCTTGAATTCTTGAATCTTGAGATGGATTTTCTTGAAAACCCTAGTTTTAGGAATGATGATTTCTTGTTTAGATTACAAGGATATGTATTAGAATTGACTTGGAATAATTAGAGTAGGCTTACCTTGGTGTTCTTGAGGTTTGGGACTTGTTCTCTATGGATTTAGGGTGATTTTTCGTGAATAGGGGTGTTAGGGAAATAAACCCCAAGCTTAAATATAACTTAAAACGCGAAATCCCGAATTTTGACCCGAAATCGACCTGTTTCGCGATGGGTCCGCGATGCGGGTGAATCGTGCAACATTCTGCAGGTAACTACTCAGAGTTGCGCGATCGGCCCGCGAAGCGGGGCCATCGCACGCGCCCTCACGCGCCCCGAGAAGCGGTGTGTGTCGGTTTTGCACAGTGTTCGGTAAAATAGGCATAACTTCTTGTACATAGCTCTGTTCAAGGCCCATAATATACCGTTGGAAAGCTATTTCAAAGGGCTACAACTTTCATGTTTTAAGTTTCCTCAAATTCCCAACGGATTTTCACGAAATTCGACTGGAAGGTAGACGTATCAAAACTTAGCCGATTCTATAGACTTTTAAACGCCTTACTATTAGCCATATTGAGACGATCATATCTCCTTGCTCCGATCTCTGATTGGCCTGGTCCTTATATCGTTAGAAAGCTATTTTTACGTACTACAACTTTCATTAAGGGTACTTTCCCAAATTCCCAACTAATCAAAGAGTTATCATTGCCCGAAGTAGGCCTATCAACCATTTTCGCAAAACGTTCAAACCTTCAATTTTTTTTTTTTCTTCTAACGTTCTAACATGAGTTCTAAAACTCTAACGTTACAGATTGATACACTGGAGGATGTCATTAAAGTTCATGAACAACAGTTTGAAATGGATCCAACACCAAACAATAGGGAGAATCTTCATAGAGTTCAGGCTAAGTTAAACAGATTTTTACACTTAGAGGAGGAATTCCGGAAGCAAAAAGGCTGAATGGGTGGTTTCAAGATGGGGATAGGAATACAAAAATTTTCCATACTTATGTGAAAGGAAGGAGAAAGAGGCTGCAATTGAAGAGGATTCAAGATTAGCAAGGAAATTGGCTGGAAGAAAAAAAAAGATTGTAGAGGAAGCTTTGAGATTCTACAGGGATCAATTCACAAAGAGAGAATGATCCTTCTGATTTTGAAATACTAGATCATCTTCCTAGGTTGATTGTTGGGAATATACAAATAGAAATGGTGGATACACCAACTGAGGAAGAAATTAAGAAGGTGGTTTTCAGTTTGAATGGGGAGAGTGCAGGGGGACCTGATGGATTTACAGGTTTGTTTTATCAGACTTGTTGGGAAATAATCAAAGAGGATATCATCTGGATGGTGATTTCTTTTTTACGTGAAATTTTGAATTACCAGGTTCATTACCACGTTACTAATTTGGTTCTCTTGCCAAAAAAGGATGTTATATCAACCTTTTCAGACATGAGACCAATTAGTTTGAGCAATTTTGTGAACAAGATTTTTTCAAGAATAATTCATGAGAGATTAGTGGAGAAACTAGAGGATATTGTCTCGCTCAATCAAGCTAGTTTTGTTAAGGGGAGAAGTATCGTTGAAAATATATTGCTTACTCAAGAAATTGTGGCAGACATCAGATTGAGAACCAGGGATGCAAATGTAGTAATGAAGCTAGATATGAAAACGACACATATGACGAGGTACCTTGGGGCACATTTCTAACAAAGTTCTAAGGAAATTGGGAATACATGAGAGAATGATTGATATGGTCTTTAGAATTGTTAACAATAGCTGGTACTGTGTTTTAATTAATGGCCAACAAAAAATTTTTTTAATCATCTAGAGAATCAAACGGGGAGATCCTTTATCTGACTTTGTTTATACTCACTTCTAAAGTATTAATAAGGAATCTAAATGCTTTACATTATATTCCACAGTTTAAGGGATTTGGGATGCCTAAATTGAGTCCTAAGATCAATCATTTGGCATATGCAGATGACATGATTATCTTCTCATCAGCTGATTTTTTATCAATACAGTTGATTATGGCAACTTTAAGGAAGTATGAGAAGGTATCTGGGCAGAAGATTAACATGGTAAAGAGTTCTGCGTATATGCATCAGAATGTTCCTGCTGATATTAATATTACTGTTGAAGTTGCTACAAGAATTGAAAGAAAGGAATTTCCTTTCATGTATCTTGGATGCCTTATTTTTCACAGTAGGAGAAGAAAGGTTTTCTTTAAGGAAATCATGCTCAAGATCATGAACAGATTACAGAGTTGGAAAGGGAAATTGCTATATTTTGGGGGGAGAGCTATTTTGATCAAGCATGTATTGCAAAGTATGCCTATTCATCTAATGTCAGCAGTTAACCCACCTGACTGTGTGATTAATCAAATGCATAGAATCTTTGCTCAATTTTTCTGGAATAATACTAGTGGAGGAAAGAATAGGCCTTTGGGTGGCTTGCACAAATGTGTTTACTTAACAAAGAAGGAGGTTTGGGTTTTAGATCATTGCATGATGTCTCGGTAGCTTTATTACGCATGCTTTGGTGGAATTTTAGAACAAAACCCTCTCTATGGAGTGCATTTATGAGTAACAAATATTACAAAAATGAGAATTCAGTGATAGTACAATGGAGATATGGTACTCAGACTTGGAAAAAAATGTTGAAAGCTAGGGATTTGATAGAACATCACATTTGGTGGCAAACTAAATTTGGTAATTCACAATTCTGGTATGACAATTGGACAAGAATGGGGGCTTTATACTATACAATTCCTGGGGAAATTGAGAAATCTGTGCAAAATGTTCATGATGTGGCTCAAGAAGGAGAATGGGATGTTGAGAAATTAGCAGCTATATTACCTGGGGACATGGTGCTATATATTACTAATACTATTTTACCCCTAAGAGTAGACAAGGGTCTGGATAGGTCATGGTGGATATTGGCTAATAATGGTGATTTCTCTGTTAAATCTGCTTGGGAATATGTGAGACTCAGAGGTCAAGAAAGAGATATATACAAACACATGTGGTTGAAAGGGTTGCCTTTCAAGATCTCATTTTTCTTATAGAGATGTTGGAAATTCAGAATACCAACTGATGAAGTGCTCAGAAGAATGAATTTGCAGATAATGTCTAGATGCTGGTGTTGTTCCTCTCCAAAAGAAGAAACAATACATCATCTTTTCACTAATTCATATATGGCAAACAGTACTTGGAGGTATTTTGGTGCAAGGGCAGGATTAAATGTTGATGGTCTTCACTTACAACAACTTATTCAACAATGGTGGTTTGCACCAGTACTAGAAAGGCTCAAAGGAATTTTCATGGCCGTACCAGCAATCATTTTATGGGAAATCTGGAAAAGGAAGAGCAACATAAAGCATGGAGGAAGTAGATGTCACGCCCCGAACCATGGCCTGGACGTAACACGGCACTCGGTGCCTGACTGCATGTGACCGAGCGAACCACATGGCTTGCTGAATCATCATGATACATAACATAAGCGGAAATATAACGTGAATGCATGATGAGCCTTTATGAAACTTAGTAAGTCATAATACTTAAATAAATACTTGTTTAAACATGAGTGAGCCAAAATGGCTATAAGACTCCAAATGTCGACATGACATAGCGGCTTGTCTAGTCTATGAAACCTCTGTCATGAGTCGACTGAAAAATATGCTTCTTGGGACAAGGCCCCCGAGCATACCTTTAGATGAAAAGCTAAATAAAGAAATACAATGTCTAAACCCCGAATGAGATGGGGCTCGCGATAGGCGATGCGTACGAATCCTAATGAGCGAAGCGTCGTCACAAATGCATCCGTCGTACGTCGTGAAATGCGGGCCCCACAGGGCAATAAAAGGGGACGTCGGCACATTGAATGTCTTGGTATGTAAAGCAAGCGAAATAAATAATATGGGACATGAAAAAGCATGATAAGACACGAAACACAGGTCATGAGCATGAATACATACATACACGTATATAATAAAAGCTTGATAAAAATATCAAAAAGTAGGGAGAGCGATAACTTATAACCGATCCATGGTGCGGTGCTTGCGTCCCGCCGGCGAACACTCGAGTCCTTGCCAGGGGAACATGAGATTTAATAAAATATGAAAGGATCCAATCATTACGAGAGATCGTCGGGACATGGGTGGAGCGATCCTCGTCTACGGTGGCTACGTAGTTTCAGGCTATCTGAAGCCCTCCTCGGTAATTAAAGCAACTCCCAAACACATGAATATGTAACATAGTGGCACTTGCTGCCCATGGTATATCATGAATCATAACTTGCTTGTACATGGCTTTCATGAATTATAACTTGTAAATATAGTTTCATATAAACATAATAAGAATACATGAGGAAGAATTCATGATTCATGGATTAAGCTAGGATTCCTAATAACCGAAATGGAAGATTAGGAATACAATAACCAATATAGATACAAAATTCATGTACATAAATACGTAAATACGGGCTACATATGTTAGGTTTAATGCCTGAAGTTTGAACTTCATGGATTTTACGAAACGGATCATGGGGAAGAACGTGAGGTTCCCACATGTGGATGGAAGTTCTACATACCTTAACTTCCTGCTTTTGAGCGTATCACAATGTCCTCCAATCCCTTCAACTTTAACCTATAGCAGGTACATGTCATAGGGATTCTATGTTAGCAACAATATCCGTGCTTTGTTCGTCTAAGCATTTTATCAAACACTTGGTGGACATGAAACTCCTGACCCTCATTAATGGTGTTTTCTTCACCAAATCCCCATTCTATTACTTCTAGCAAATTCTAAAATCTCAATTAGATGTAATTAACATCATTCTTCATCACCCACATATGAATATAACAATTCCAAGTCAACAATCCAAACTCACTCACAGCATAGTTCGTATGATTCTTTTCAACAAACCAATTATTATTCTCCCAAGAGTTCATCAATTCACAACTACAATTGATTAGGGAGTAGAAACATTACCTTTTGGGTAGTCACCACGAAATCAACACCCCAAGTCCGATCTTTAGCTTAAAATGACGGCAACAACTTGTACTACACTTTATCCTTCACGAGCTTCGGGATTTGGGGCCTTAAACTTGGTTGATTTCCTACTTTCTCTCTCTAGCTCTCCTCTCTCTCACTTCCTCTCTCTAAAAATCTGAAATTTGAGGGAAATGGAGGCTGCTAGGGTTTTCATTTCCCTTAAATACTAAGGGGAAAATGGGTTGACCCGACTTGAAAATGGGTTGAGACCTATCTGTCTTAAAACGTCTATATCTCCCTATCCCGACGTCGCCTATGAACCCACGACCTATGGTTGGAAAGGTTTTTCAATTATCTAAAACTTTCGTTCTTTGAGTTTTCCCAAATTCCCAATTTATGATAGGGTTATGGCCTCCCGAAGTCGGGTGACCGAAACGTATATACGGACCAAGATACGGTCACTGTTACGGTCCCGTAACACGAGATACGGACCGTATCTTGGTACCGTATCTTGGTGAAAATTTCCAGTGAGGTTCTGGAAATTTTTGACGTGTTACGGCCCACTGTTACGGTCCCGTAACTCATGTTACGGCCCGTAACGTCACCGTTACGCCGGGCAAAATTTCCAGCGAATAGGCTTCAGTAAAATGGGCATAACTTTTTGCACAGATGTCCGTTTGACCCCCGTAAGATACCGTTGGAAAGCTATTTCAAAGGGCTACAACTTTCATTGAGGAAGTTTTCTCAAATTCCCAACGGATTTTCACTAAAGTTGACTGGAAGGCAGACGTATCGAAAACTTAGCCGATTCTATAGGATTTCAAGTGCCTTACTATTAGCCATATTGAGACGATCATATCTCCTTGCTCCGATCTCTGATTGGCTTGGTCCTTATATCGTTAGAAAGGTATTTCTGCATACTACAACTTCATTGATAGTACCTTCCCAAATTCCAAACCGATCAAGGAGTTATCGGCTACCGAAATAGGCCCATGAACCATTTTCGCAAAACGTCAAACCTTAAATGTTTCCACTAGAACTCTAATGATATGAGCTTAGACATAGTTCCAAGATGCGGGGTGTTACAGTAGATCAGTGGGAAGATTAATTTTCCAGGTTTACAGCACAATTCAGAGGGTGGTACAAGTTAGGAATCCTTCATTCAGGAACATTCCTAATAAATGGGAAGATTTAATCAAACTAATGGAGGAGGAAAGAGCAAAACTGAAGTATATTAGAGTGATGTGGAGCTTTCCACCAAGAAATTGGTTACTATGCAATACAGATGGGGCTTCAAGAGGCAATCCAGGTAGAAGCTCCTATGGTTTTTGTTTGAGAAATGCAGAAGGTAACCTACTATATGCTAAAGCAAAGGAGTTAGGGATCAATACAAATAAAGAGGCTGAGGTGATAGCTATTCTGGAAGCTATGAGGTACTGCAGGGGTAAAGCAATACATAATATTATCATACAAACTGATTCTGAAATGGTTTACAAGATTTTGAAAGAGGATTGGAAAGCACCTTGGCGAATTGCTACATGGATTGAGGAGATAAGGGATTTCAGTAATCACATGAGTGTGTCGTATAGCCATATATTAAGGGAAGGTAATAAGTTGGCTGATGCACTATCTAATCAATACGGTGATGATGGCCACATCCTTTATAATGACTTTCAAGGATTGCAAACTAAATGCAAAAAGATTCTAAACAGTGACAAGGCACAGATTTCATACTTGAGAATAAGGTGTATATCTTGAAAGAGGTGATCATGGAAGTAGCTACTTTGGAGGAGTGAAAAGGTGGAAATCTGGGAAAGGAAGAAGGATACAATCTTCACATCATGTTCAAGTCCAAAAAGAGGAGAACATGGTGTTTTTTGCTAACCTATTTTCTTTTTTGCAGGTTTGTAACAACAATTTATTTAAAGGAAGCACAACCAGGCTTTGAGGATAAAAGACAGCAACATTGGTTTCATAGACACAGGCAAGGCATAATATACAGGCAGGGCAGATTACTCAAGAAAGCAGGTATCAGCAAGCAACAACAAAGAATCCAGGGAAACTTAATACACAAATTGGAGGAAGTTTTTCTCAAGAGAACAAACATCAATCTCCTTTTTTGGGAAATAAGTTTCACACATCAATTCAGGCATCTGAACAGCCAGAATCATCATTGCTATAAGTATTATTCTTATTTTAATTGCGTAAAGGAGGCGAATGGTTTTTTTGTGGTATTAGTACCATTTGGTACTCATTCAAAGAGCCAAACATCAATTTTATGTGGATTAAATCAAGGCAATACATATATCATCAACGATATGACGAGAATCAAGATACAGAACGAGATTGTTGTTTGCCTAAAATGACAGTAAGCTACAAGGAAGAAATCAAGTACTTACAAGAGAAGTTCTACAGCTTGACGGAAGAATCGAGCTTTGGAGCATTCATGAACATCAACAACATAAAACACCTGAAATGGAAGTGGTTAGAGGAGAAACAAATATACAATACCAACATTAAAGGCAGCTACTTATCTGAACTAGTCGAACATGCTGAACGAGCTGAAAATGATGATAGTTGAGAAATTTTTACATCACACAATAGAGGATAGATGATTCTAGGTGTCAATCAGAAAGAATTTCATCATATGGACACCAAAATCGTTTGATTTGCATCAGAGAGGAAGAGGAGCAACAGCGAGAATTTAGGGCAAAATATGAGAGAGATGGCTACTTTCCTAAGTTGGGAAAGGTAGTCCGTGCTTGTCTCCTTTATTTCTTTTATTTTATTTCTTTTTTCTATTTCTTTTCCTTTGTTTTTTGTTTTTTGGACTGGACCCTTTTTGTGAATAATCAAATTTAATAAAAAGCCCATTGGGCAAAATTTATTTTAAAAAAAAAAAAAAATCTGAACATGAAATGTCAGTATACATACATATGCATTGTTTTCACTTTTATAGCAGCCATGAAATTAGAATGACAGCTGCCGTGCATTTATAGAGAGGTTTGATTGTATTATATATAGATATAGATTACCTGGATTTGGAAGTCAAATATCCCCAACAAAATTAAATTAAGCCTTTCCTATACATTGGTTGTGCCAGCATGATCGTCTGCCCACCAATGATTTTCGAAGTAGAATTGGTCTTAATATTGACCAGAACTGTTAAAATATGCTACCAAACCATAGAAGACGCAAACCACATATATATTCTTTGGCTGCATAAATGCGGAGAATTTCAGACCGCTCCAGATCTACACCAACTCAAAAGAGGTAAGCAATTTCTTTTTTTTCTAGTAATGTCACTTACTCTACGTACTATCTTAATTGAATGCAGGTCATTGATGGGGAACTTGCTCTACGCCATTGTCACACAAGGTCACGGATCTCTTAGCTAAGGAAGGAGCATCAAAGCAGCATTTTGGAAATACGCTACTATTGAAAGTTTCTCCTATAGTTGCTAATTACGAAGTAATTAGCTAGGCTAGATATGTTACGAACTACTTTTGAAAGGAGCATTCCTGTAAATATAGCTAGTACCTCTAGCTACTGCTTTGGATAAGACGGCCCATATGGTTTCAGATGACCATTTATTTGTTAATGACCCTGTTTAATTAAGTATTATGAGTATCCTTTCTACCTAAAAAAGAAGAAGAGAAGAAATCGAACAACTATGATATTGAAATTGTTCATTTGAAATAAAACATTGAAATCATATATAGATTGAGCAAAGGACATTGAAACAATTTCTAACGCAAAGGGGAAACAAGCATTTGAGGCGTATACTTGGCTTCCTACATCAGTGGTACATAGCCCGTTAGGACCTGCTTTTATTTAATTTGATGCAAATACAACTGATCACGTTCAAGGCACTGCCAGTTAGCCCAGCTTGAAGTCCGACTTACCCCGTCTCTCTTTATGGTGAGAGATCCATCTTTTAGTTAATTGCCTTCAGTTTTAGTATGTGTTTTAGAAGAATACCCCAAAGACAATTTTGTTTTCAGTATTTTTAGAGGCCTATTACTTAACCTAGCGGTGACATGTAATTTCCAAAATTAACAAGATAGGTGGCAAGTTTCCATTCTTGAATCTAAAAGTCATGCGACACATGTTTATGAGAAAGGGTTTAACCTATTATGTACAGTTGTACACTAACAGTGTGACAAGATTTCACACAACTAATGTAATTTAACTTGATACTGCCCTTTATCCCTAAAGCTAGTTTGAAATGTGCTACTACTTTTTTATATTGCAGATATTGACAGGTAGTTTGATCCATATTCGACTAATATAATGTTGAATTCTTATGGGAGTGAGTCTTGTTGATCTAGTTTGAACTCCGAGCACTGAAATTGTTAATAATAATATACTCTATACTAGTGGTGCAAAGATTTTTACACCGTCAACATATATAACTTAAATTCATCTCTCCGATCTTATAATACATACTATAAATTATTTACAACGCATCTTTATGTTACATTAAAGTAGCCACAGTAGAAAACAAACAAATTAAAGAAGACAATTTGAACTCTTTTTAACCTCCTCCTCCTCAACATCCACCTCCCCGCCACCACCTCTGCCGCTGCCACCACCATCACCACCCCGACTACTTGTCCTTCCACCACCACCAGCACTAGTGATAACAGGGGCCGAGGCAACTATTCCAGCAGCAGCCTTTAGAACAACCATTCCGCCATCTTTCTTTGCTGTGTTCTTGCGTGTAATTTCACCCTTTTCAACATCGCGGTTCGCTTGTAAAGGCGGAGGAGTGGAATTACCACCAGTCACATTCCGAGTACTCAAAGGGTGGCTCTTTTTCTTCCGGCCACTTTTGTAAACACAACACAAGTCAACAATTGAATATGCTTTCATCTTGTAATTGTAACTTCTTAATTGGTAATCTGCTTAAAATTAAACTCTTTGTCATGCTTTTATAGTATCACATTACGTAACCAGGGCATTGCAACTTCAATTTTATATACAATCTTGTGTGAACAAGTAATACTATAAGATATGAGTTTGGAAACTAGATGGAAATTTTCTACGTACAGTGGACATTTGGCAACCTTAAAATTTTTAAAAGTATATATTTATATTTTATTATTGCACTACAGTCTACACCACACAGAGAATTACACGAGTAAGCTATTTTAATTATTTGCTTAGACCAAGATTTTATTGAAGTCGATCGTCACAATTGTGACATTGTAGTTGAGTGAAATAGAAGAAATGTGCCAGCTGGTTCTTTGACGCATTGCATCTCAAAGGAGAAATGCTGTGAGTTTAAACTCTCATATATATCATAGAGCTCCATATTTTTTCTGCAAATTCATGCAGCAATAAAAAAATATACTAAAAGATAAAGCTGAATCAAGAAGGTGATAACTATGATACTGAAATTGTTCACTTGAAATGGAAACATTTGTTACATCCGGCAATTTTTGCGTATTTGAAAATTTGGAAATAACCTTGACTTATGAGGAATAAGGTCATGTTGGATTTTTCTTAATATGTGTATGCCGGTTATGGAAGTATGGATGCGGAGATATTAAGTAAGGCTAAGGGCAAAATCGGAATTTTGGAAATTTATTTCATGAAATATACAAAGTAGCCAAACAATTGGGCTCAAAAAAAAAAAAATAAGAAAAGAGGCCCAAATAGGTGGAGGTGGCCGGCCAACTTAGCCCAAGCCCATGGAAAAATTTAATCCATGTGATTAAATTATATAAGGAGCTTAAGCATTCAAGAAACTTCAAGAGAAAGAAAGCAAGAACTAGAAAAAAAAAAGGAAGGGCCTTCGGCCAAGAGAGAAAGAGAGAAAGAAAAAAAAAAAGAAAATTTTCTTGCCTTGATCCTTGGTTCAAAAATTCATTTCTTGTTGGATTCCTAACAAGTTCAAGACGCTCTTCAACGTGGTATAGTTGGTTTGGAGAAAGAACTCCGTTTGCGGAAAGTTGAAATTTTAAGAAAAAGGTAAAATTCTTATGTTTCATGTTATGGAATGAATTTATATGTTATGATGATTAGAAGTAGACGAGAATTATGAAAGTGTGACGTGTGTGTGTGTGTGGATTATGGATGTGGCCGTGAGCCACATGAAGTGGGAAGGTGATGAATTTGATTTTTCTTAGCTTGTTAGTTGTGTTGTTGTGACTTTTGTGACGTAAATAAAGGCTTAGCGACGCAAGTTGGCGTTGAAATGGTATGTGTGTTGTTATGGGAAATTATATGATTTTATATAGTTTTTTATATAATGATGGAAGTGATGGTCTAAGGTGTGAATTAATGATGTTGTGAATGAAGTTGGAAGATGGAAATATGTTATGAATATTTATGTTGAGAATTGGAAGTTTTGAGTGAATTGTGGTTTGGTGGAAATTTTTGCATATTTGGTAGGATTATGTGAAATGTCTTTGAATTGTATTGAATGGCCTCAAGTTAGTGAATAAATATGAAAACGTCGATATTGGATGAGAAGTATGAAGTTAGAATGGAAGTCGATGTATTATGTTGAAAGAAAGACTATTTATGTTAATATGTGTTTTGTAGTGTTTATCGGTGTTGTTGATGTTTTTGATGTTGTTGTTGGGTTGGTTGTTGTCTTTCAAGCCGAGTTTAATCCTCGGGGATGTTAGAGTTATAGGGGAGATCTTTGCCCGAAATTTCGGTAGTCAAGTATGAACTCATTGTTGAAATGTTAACTCTCGCGAATAGTAATGGTAAAGGTGACCATTTACGGATTCTAGGCGAAACGGAACTTGAGTTTAAGCGTGCGTAAGACATACGTAAGGTATGTAAAGCCTTCTATTTCCTCTTCATGGCATGATCTAGGTGTGCTTAGCTTCGGTTTTGACCCTTTGGGTCAATCCTATCTCCGGGATTCACACCTAAAGTTGGAACGTTTTCATTCAATGGAATTGAACCAAATAGGTCACAATTGACTAGTTTGGCCGTAAATATCTAAAACTTGTCCGAATCCAATCCGACTACTCCCAAACCAATTGTTAATGATATTATGAGGTTCGATAGGCATGTCCCATGTACGCCACCTCCGTTGGCCCGGGCGGACCCACTATTCCGGATCTCCGCCCTCTTGTTTTATTTGACTTATTTTTGTACCACAATTGAAGGAAAACTTTTGGCTATTGCCCTAACTATTAAGCGATATTTTATAAGACTTTTCAAAACCACTCCGAAGGAGTGTGATATTTTATAAGACTTTCCAAAACCACTCCGAAGGGAGTGTGATATTTTATAAAGCTTTTTAAAAAACCACTCCGAAGGGGTGCGATATCTTATTATTCGATTTTCCAAAAACACTCCGAAGGGGGTGTGAGATTTTATTATTATTATTACTATTATTATTATGCCCGAAGGGGCTAGGATTAGTATTATGTCGCGAGTGGCATGCCCGATGGGGCCAGGGTAGCCGTATGTCACGAGTGGCATGCCCGAAGGGCTAGGATTATTATGTCGGGGCCGCATGTCCGATGGGGCCGGGATAGACGTATGTTGGACCGACATGCCCGAAGGGCCATTATTTTATTCGGGACCGGCGTGTCCGAAGGGGCCGGGATAGACGTATGTCGGGCAGCACACCCGAAGGGGATTATTACCATTATTATTACTACGTTATCATTTTTTTATATATTATCATTGTTATTATTATTAGGGAAGCGGCCGTCCGAAGGACCGTTTTACTTAAATATTAAATTCATGTCGGGTAGCCTAAACTTGCTTCTCGTTGAACTCTCCTATTTCTTGCTTCGGTGATGCTTTACATATTCGGTACATATTCCGTCCGACCCCCTCTCTTCGGGGGGCGCGTTTCATGCCCGCGAGTCCGGCGCGTCGGGGAATCCGGCTACTTAGAGAAGTCACCATCGGGAGTCGGGCGGCTCCATTTGCTTCGGAGGGGTCGTCCTGTTTTGGTATAATTTTATGTATTGTACGGGTCATACTCGTAGAAGTACGCGAACGAGCGTGGGAGTTATGGTTCTTGTGTGGCCTCGTCGTCGGCCGTTATTTTGTTGTACGAAAATGGCGGAGGCCTTTTTGGCTCGCCTTATTCTATGTCGTGTATATATATATTATGTTTGAGATGTCTTGAGTCGCGTGCTAATTTTGGTATTTCATTTACAAAAAAATTTTGAGTCGACGTTTAAGGGTCCGCTCGGCTCTGACGAGAGTCGGGTGCCCGTCACGCCCTGACGAAGGTTGGGGTGTGACAACATTGAAGTCATACATAAATTGAGCAAAGGACTTCAAAACAAATTAAAGCAAAAGGGGAGACAAGTATCTGAGAACTTGGTGCAATTGATGGAAAATATGGATATGACCAAATCTGGCCAAAATTAGTCAGATTTGCAGTTTTCACACGCACTAATTTTACAAGGTATGTACTACCTCCCACCAAAACATTATGTGGTTACTCTGTCAGCGATGTTCATAATTATAATTTATAGGGGTGGGAGTAGAGGAGAAGAAATGGTCGAATTTCCGCTTGAACTTTGGGAATGGTCTAAATTTTCCCTTTAGTTGGGATGATTTACACAAATTGCCCCTTTAGGTCACTGTTTAGAATTTGCCCTATTTTTAAAAGTTGTGCAAATATAACTTTGGGGAATTACTGTATGTCTGAAGTCGGTTCCAAAACCTGTATGTGTGAAGTTGGTACCGAAGTGATTAAACGCACATATTCCCCCTTTTAGGTCACTATTTAGAATTTGCCCTATTTTTAAAAGTTGTGCAAATATAGCTTTGGGAAATTATTGTACGTCTGAAGTTGGTTCCAAAACCTGTATGTGTGAAGTTGGTACCGAAGTGATTAAACGTACATATTTTTGCGCACTGTGGCTATGGCTTAAATGGGGATCTCATAATTATCTGTCTGTGCACTTCCCCCATTTTATGTACAATATGAGAACTTAGAGCAAAATAATTAGTAAATAGCCACTTGTAGCCACTATATATATAGTTACTTCAAAAGCTATTAAAATTTAACTACTTTTTGAGCAGGGAAAAAGTTTTGAACAAAAATATTCCCAATTAAAACACATAACACCTCCAGCGAGCATTACTGGAATTCGAGGATTGACAAGCGAAAACCAAGGAACGATTCATGAGGCCAAAAAAATTATTAGAGTTTCAAACCCATGAATGATTTCACGGGGTTCAAACTCAGAACAATTTATAGGGTTCAAAAGTTAATAAATTTGTCTCTGTTTTAAGTAGGATCATTTTTGTCCAAATTTTAGTTCCGCCCAAAAAATGGGTAAAAATCCATAACAGATCCGAAAACTGACCATTCCACCTAATTTTGAAGAAATTGTACGAATTGCCTTCAAATAGGTTGGTCTTTAATTTTTGTCTTCAAATAGGCTGGTCTTTAACTTTTTCCGTTTAGTAATCAAACTTATGTCTAGTGAAGCATATGTTCTTTCGTCATGCGGTGCATAATTTGTGAGAATTATGATGCGAAAATATAAACGTATGCCCTGTGAAAAAGTTATTTCTTACGAGGGCCAAAAATTAAAGAGCAACACAAAATAAGGGACATAAGTGCCAATGACCCGCTAATTTTTACGGGAAATCTACATAGCATAACTAACTACTGGTACAATTTATATTTAGTAGCTATAGTTTAAATTAATTACATCCTATAGCTAAGAGTAATATGTTAAATACTTACATACAATTAATAGCTACATATATATTTAAAATAAAATACTTTATTTTTATTATTTATAATTTTTTTTCTTGATTGCTTTTTCTGCTCAGCAGATGGACAGCCGCTGGAGCTTTGGCCACCAATCACCCCGCCACAAACACGCCGAAAATCGTCAGATCTGGCCGGAAACGCGCCATAAGGGCTGTTGTTTTTGTTGTTAGCCGCTGGAGCTCCGACAAACGAGCTCTAGCCACCAACCACGCCGAAAATCGTCGGATGCCGGCGGAAACGCCGCTATAAGGGCCCCCCCCCCCCCCCCGATGAAATTTCCAGCAGATCTGGCCGAAAATCGTCAGATCTGGCCGAAACTAGTGGTTGGTGTTGTTGTATTCACGAATACGGCGATTGTATTCACTTTTTTGAGCTTTTTTGTTAATTTTTTAGATTGTATTCATATTTTTTAGGGTGTATTTGTTAATTTTTGGTGTATCTATATTTTTATGTATTCAGTTTTACTCGTTGTATTCATGAATACAGCGAGCCAGTTTATGAATACAGATAGTCATTTCATGAACACAGTGGAAAAAAATTTGTTGTATTCATGAATACAGCGGAAAAAAAAATGAATACAACGAAAAAAAGCAGCTATGCCATGTAAATATTAGAAATGTAGCTATGTCCAATTTTAAACCCCTAAACCTTACTAAACCTTAGTCGTTTATGTAAAATGCCCATTTTTCACGAACTTAGATATAGTGTAGCCCAAAATTCCTCATCTCAAGCCCAAACAAGATGATTGTGTGCGATCTTGTTCCCCTAATAGGATTCCAAAAATTTATCCAAACGCGCCCATTTGACAAGATTGGTGGCAAGTTTTCATTGTCGAATGTAAAAAGTACTATGAAGATATTTATGTGACACAATATATTACAGTAACATTTTTTGCATGTCAAACGAGAAACGATGTAAGTTAATTAAAACTCTCATCTCATATCACACAACTCAATTAAAACTCTCATATCACACAACTCCATATTCTGTCCTACCAATGCGCCACTCAAAAATAGGTACAAGACAAGTTGACTCAGGAAGCTGAAACTACAGTACGATGTTGAAATTACTCACTCGTAATGGAAACATTGAAATCATACATAAATATGAGCATAGGACTTCAAACAAAATCAAACGGATATCGAAATGCTTATTCCTTCTCCACCTCCACCACCACCACAAACGCCCTTGAGGCCCCTGATCCCCCAGTCAAGTCCGCGAGCACTAGTACTGGTAACATCTGCCTTTTCAACGTCACGTGGAGCAGCCTTTTCAACATCACGAGGAGGAGGAACGGTAACACTCCGAGTCACAGGCGAGCTCTCTTGCATTCGGCCGCCTAAGTACCAAACCAAAACTACAGCTGCTAGTGAGCCACAGACTAGGAGTACACAATAGCATATGATTCCATCTTGTGACTAATGTAACTTGTTAATTGGTTCTGCTAAAAAAGGTTTGTCATGATTTTATAGCATTGGATTACGTACCAATGCACTGCAATTTCAATTTTGTATAGAATTTTGTTGAACAAGTGCTTAAATATAGTCCTTGGTACAATCTTGTAAGCACTATAATTAAGCTGTCACAATTGTGACGTAGGGGAGAGAAATGGAAGAAATGTGGCAGTTCCTTTGAATCTTTCTATTGCTTAATTCCATGGCTAGTTCTTAATAGATGCAAAGTTGATTTCATAAATCACTCAACTTTTATTTTATTGTATCAATAAAAATCATTCAATTTTGCTCAAATATTACATGAAGTCTTTGCCATATTCATCCACATCCAATCTTATCAAAGTCTATGAAATAAGAAATTTAAAATGAGAAAAAATAAATTAATAGATAAGCCAGAATACTTCAGCATGAACTCTCGGGCATAATAGTCTTTATACATCTCTTTTAGGTAGGACAGCAAAGATAAGAAATCAAATGAATGATGAATGTAATAAATCGTCATAGTGAATCATAGCTGCTTATACATTTTTGAAGTTATTTTTATCTCCGTGCACTGAATTATAAAAAAGTATTTGCTATAGTAATAATATAATTATTATCTTCATACTATGAGAATATATAACTTAATTTTTCTTTTTCCAATTTCATGGTACGTAGAATTATTTACAACATACTCCATTATACATTAAGAGTAGGCGAGTAGCCACGGTAGAAGACAGACAAAGAAGATAGTTTGAATCCTTTAATTTTAACCTCCACATCCACCCCCACAGCCTCCACATCCACCACCGCAGCCACCACCTCCGCCGCCACAACCACCACTGTAAGAACTAGTGATAACAGCAGTAGTGGCAACTGTTGCTGCAGCAGCACCTAAAATAACCACACCACCATCTCTCATTGCTGTGTTCTTGGGTGTAATTTCACCCCTTTCAACATCGCGGTTCACTTGTAAAGGCAGAGGAGGAGGAGCCGGAGCACCACCACTCACGTTCCTAGTCACAGGGAGGCTCTTTTTCTTTCGGCCACTTTTGCAAAGACAACACAAAATCAAAATTAGAGCTGCCACAGAGCCACATACTATGAGTGCAATTGCATATGCTTTCATCTTGTAATTGGTACTCTGCTAAAATCCTTTGTCATGCTTTTATTTATAGCAACAGATTGCGCAACGAAGTTAGTGCAACTTGCAAATAAATTTCTATAGAAGTTACTCATGAAGAAGATTAAAAGATTCTACCAAATAAGTAGTGCTTTGAAACTTGACGGAAAATTCTCTATAGTAGACTTTTGGTTCCCTTATAAATATTTTCTTATAGCATCAGAAATATATAAAAAGAGAGGCAAGACCCAGGCCTTATTTTAAGTCGTCACAATTTTGACATTGTAGTTGAGTGGAGGACAAGAAATACGTGGCAGTTTCTTTGAATCTTTCTCTTCTTTAATTCCATGGAACTAACCATGGAATTAAACAAGAGAAATCATTCATGGGCGGGTTGGGTCAATTTTCGGTGGTCATAACGCGTTAAATCAGTAAATGCGCCACGACCCGGTCAACCCAAAGTTTGCTTAACTCGCAATGAATTAGATGATTAGGAAGAATGATCAGTCAAATCATTGGTCATAGGGCAGCAACAAAAGCCCAAACGTATTAAATTGTTGATCTTATAGTGAATTAGTGATTGAATGAAAATAACATGAGTTTCACACAGATTTGTGATTCGAGATTTTTATCTTCGAATTTGAAATTATATACTCCATTTATTTCAATTTATGTAGCACAATTGGAATTTCGAGATTTAAATTATTAAATTTTAATCGTGAATTTAGACATAGAAGCTTTAAGTTTTTTGAAATAAAATTTGGAAACTACGTAAAAAAATACTATAAATCACAATAATTAATAATTTATTTTAAAGGCATATAAAAAAAATTCTGATAAGAAAAATTTGGCTGACTCTTGAAATTCTAAAGGTGCCACATAAATTGGGACAGAGAGAATATTAAATAGAAGTAATCCATCATCATTCGTGCGATTATGATCTATCTATACCAACCCATATAATGTATACAATTCGACATGGTAACTAGCATAACCTTTTCATAGAAGACATCGACAGGCTTATTTGAAGATCAAGCTTGAAAATAAATAGAGAGGTCACTATTTAAAGTGCTCTACAAGTTAATGCAACATTCAAAAATATAATACTACTAAAATATTAATTATTATATAGTACATTAGAAGTAGCCACAGTAGAAAACAGAAAAAGAAGACAGTTTTAACTCTTTATGATCTCCGCCACCTCAAATTCCAGCACTGCCACCGCCCAAGCCAGCAGCTCCACCACCACCACCCCAAAAGCTCATCCCTCCACCACGACCACCACCCAAACCCCTGATCCCCCAGTCACGGCGAGCACTATAGCCTTTTTGACATCACGAGGAGCATGAACAAGCACATTATCCGAGTCACAGGCTGATTCTTTGGCTTTCGGCCACTACAATACCAGACTAAAATTACAGCTGCTACAGAGCCACATGCTATGAGTGCAACAGCATATACATGCTTTCATTTTCTAATTTTGTAACTTCTTACATAATTGCTACTGTGCTAGAAACTCTTTATTCTCATGCTTTTATAGCACCAGATTGCGTAACAATTAATAAGGTACTGCAGCTTCAATTTTATACAGAATTCTGTTGAACAAGTTCTTATAAGATTGTACCAGGTGTGAGCTAGAAAACTAGTTGGAAAATTTCTAAAGTGGACCTTAAAATTTTTAAGGGGTATATTTATATTTTATTATTACAGCAGAAATATAAAATAGAGGGTACTTAATTTTTTTAATTTTTTTTTTGCTTAGACCAAGACTTTTTAAGTCGATCTTCACAATTGTGCATTCGTGATATTGTAGTTGAGTGGAAGAAAAGAAATGTGGCAGTTCTTTTGAATCTTTCTCTTGCTTAATTTCGTGTCTAGTACTTCGTTAACGCATGAGTTGATTTCATAGATGCCCGCTTAACTTTTATTTTATTGCATCAAACAATTTTTATAATATAACCATTATTCAATTTTGATCAAGTATATATTACAGAAAGTCTTTAGCAGGTTCATTATATTCACATCCACTTTTAAGGACGCGATCAAAATCTATGCAATAAAAAATTAAAAATGAGAAAAAGAAATCAAATAAATACAGTAACAAAATATTTCAGCATGAATTCTCGGGCATGATAATCTATTGAAGTAGTTTTTATACATCTCCTTTAGGTGTGAGAGTCCAAGCGTAGAGAGTGAATGTGAATAAACTCTATTCACTGAAATCATTAGTGTAACTGCATTGCCTATACATTTTTAAAGTTGCTCTATATTGTTTTTTCTCATACTATCAGAATATATAATTTAAATTTTCAATCTCATGATACATAAAATTATTTACAAATTACATCTTATCCTTGTTATCCACAGCCTCCAATTCCACCACCCCCGCCCCTGCATCCACCACAGCCACCACATCCTCCACCACTCGTTCCCCCCTTCGCCACCACAGCCACCACTCGTCCCCCCTACACCACCAGTCGTCCCTCCATCATCACTACCACCACCACCATTGTAAGCACTAGTGATAACAGGGGCCGAGGCAACTACAGCAGCAGCAGCTCCTAGAATAACCATTCCACCATCTCTCATTGCTTTAATTTCGCCTTTTTCAACATCGCGATTCGCTTGTATAGGCGGAGGAGGAGGAGGGTTGTGGCTCTTTTTCTTTCGGCAACTTTTGCAAATACAATACAGAATCAAAACTAAAGCTGCCACAGAGCCAGAGACTATGAGTGCAATTGCATATGCTTTCATCTTTTAATTGTAACTTATTAACTGATACTCAGCTGAAAACTCTTTGTCATGCTTTTATAGAATCAGATTGCGTAACCAAAGGAACTGCAACTTCAATTTTCTATACAAGTTTACTCATGAACAAGATTATAAGATTCTACCAAATTAGAGCTTGGAAACTTGATGGAAATTCTCTACATTAGACTTTTGGCTCCCTTAATAAATTTTTATAGTAAATATTTTCTTTATCGAGTCAGAAATATAGAAAGAGGTAAGACCAATAGGCCTTATTTTAAGTCGCCACAATTTTGACATTGTAGTTGAGTGGTGAAGAAGAAAAACGTAGCAGTTTCTTTGAATCTTTCTCTTGCTTAACTCCCTGCAGCTTAATTAGTACCTAGAAAATGCATGAATTTGTTTTTATTGAATAATAAAATTGTCAATTTCCGATGGACGTTACCTCAAAATTTGGCTCGTTGGTAAAGGGGTTTCTACCGTAAAATGTGTTGAAGACGTTGCCAACTAACCAAATTCCGGACAAATTTTATCGAAAATTAGCAATTTTCTGACAACAAACTAGTTAGAGATATGAAATAGTGAAATGAGTCATCGTCCATAATTTATTAGTATGAGTTCTCCTACATCCTAGAGAAAGCATGATAGTTTTTCTTTAAAAATATTTGTGTGTTTATTTATTATTTCGTAGATTTAATATTTATTCTTGCAATGGTTTTGTAGTAGTATTGTCAATTTATTCTTAGCTGGTTTAACATTTGAATTTCAGCAGTTTGTTTCTTAGAATAATTGCTAGAATGTCATATAGAATCTCTGTTTGATGCCATGACAACAGCGCCCATGGCCTAATGGATAAGGCGCTTGACTTCTAATCAAGCGATTGTGGGTTCGAGTCCCACTGGGCGTGAACTTGTGGTTGTGTTACTATTTGTTTTTTGTTTGATAGATGACATGAATTGAGTATAAATAATTTGTATACCTTATCCTAATTTTGTTTTGTTTGATGTTTTCTCCTTGTCACTCTAGACCAGTTTCTTAAATATCCTAAGGTCAATTATTTTTTATTTATACCCAGTAGTTGTTTCCGATATACGGATACTCAAAGCGATATTGTATTACTCATAGGATAAATTAATCTCTTGATTCAATAGATATGTGTATCTTTTTTCTGAAAGAAGAAAAAATTGAAGATAAAAAGTTTTGATAACATAAGGGAAGAATGTACACAACCAAGAAGAAAGAAGATGTGACGCTCAATCGGTTATTTGAGATTAAAGTTGAAATTACTCATTTGAAATGGAAACATTGAAACCATACATAAATTGAGCAAAGGAAATCAAAACAAATTAAAGCAAAGGGGAAAATATAAAAGCATTTGAGAACATGGAACAACTGACGGAAAATTTGGATATGCCAAAATCTGGCCTAAATTAATTAGTCAGATTTTGCAATTATGGTGAGCAAGAAATCCTTGTAGCTTCCATTAGCAACTTCTTCAATCTTGCCAGCCAAGGTAGTTCCATATTTGCTGTGGAATTCTTCTTTGATTAGCTTCATATCATTGTCGTCTGCTCTTGTAACTATGACTCGAGTCACTGAGTCTTTGGCAGTTTCATCCACATCCAATCTTAAGGACGCGATCAAAATCTATAAAATAAGAAATATTTGAAAATGAGAAAAATACCAAGTAAAACATTTCAAAACAAAAAAGGGTAGAAAACACAAGAATGTACGGTTATATTTATCAGCGTCGTGATTGATATTATTTACCTTGCTGAAGTATGCTTGTGGTGCACAAAGGCATTGGACTACTTGTTTCGAGATCAATTCACCATCAAGATCCTGAAGAAAAAAATTGAGATTATCGATCATCTTAAATTAATGGCATAAAGAGTTATGAACGATCACTGCATAGAAGTTGAACTCTTTTTTTTATTACCTCGTCCAAGAAGTTGCCGGTCAATTCCTTGTAGTGGTTATAGATGGCCTTAAGATGGAGCTTGCTTCTGTGTGAGAGGATCCTCACAATCTCTTCATTCTCAATCAGCTTCTTCTTAGCATCTTTTATTGCATTCACAAACACCTTTGCCTCAGCTTTTGCAAGATCTTCATTCACTCTTGGCCCTTCATAACGGTAGGAACTCACAAGAGCAACTAGAAGCTGTTTATCATAACAAAATGGTAAATTAGTAAATATTGCCGCCAATATCTCTATTATGAGGATTCATCATAAATTGATAAGTTTTACCCTGGCTGACAGCCAATCGCAGAATAACTACAACAATAATAATAATTTCTAAGGAGAATAATAACAATTGGCATGAAAAGAATTGAAAATTTCGGCCAAAAAAAATAAAAGAGTAAATTTCTAAAATGGTCTATGAACTTATTGAAATTATCAGATAAAGTCACTTATCTTATTTTTATATTAATATACTCACTCAACTTATACCATTTTTCCTATAACTCTGGGCGGATAACCCCATTGTTTCACATGAAATCTGACCCAGACGAGCCCCACAGAATAAAATTAGTGCATACAACTTCAAGCATAAAAGAAAAGACAGAAGAAAGACCTTTCTTTCGTGAGTTTTGATATGGTGAGCAATGTCTTCCTCAATTGAGTGTTCAAAAAGGGAGTGATAGGCTTTCCTCGCACCCAAAAGGTCCTCAGAGGATCGAGTGCAAGCAGTCTCAATGAGAACATTATGTTGAGGTACTTTCAACAACAATGCCTCCTTAAACAAACGAGCATCCCTTTCCCATGGGTGCATTGTGTACAGCACCACTGCATCCTACAATATTAAACACATATTTCTTAACGTTATTCTATTTTACATAGGACGTCAATTTTTTGTTTTCAAACAAAATGTACCTTAAGACGCAAAAATTCTTGACGAAGCTGAAGGATATGTTGATCATTCCATCTCTGGAATTGACGTTCATCTTCTGTGAAGAATCCAGGGGTGCTTACCCTGTAGGATGCCCTCTGATGGGGATTCCATCTTCCCAATAATGAGATGAATAAATTCTCATCCACACCAAGTCCTGCAAATTTGTATTTATAAAATTGAATCAGAAAATATCAATTTCCAATCAAAATTGAACTCACTATATGCACTGAAGGAAATCATTCTAATTACATTCTCAGGCAACACCATAGCATATGGTGTTGGATGTTGCATTTGTTACTGGAGGATTCAAATAGAGCATTTAGTAGAATGTTCAGTTTTTAATTTTAGTAAAAGTCTAATAATTTAATTGTAAGAGGTGTTTACTAACTTTGTTTACGTGACAATGTAAAGGCTTATAATCTGTGTTTACATGGGTATATAAAGGCCTAAGATTACTGAAAATTTATATGAGATAAAATTTCAATCATATTCTCAACCTTGTTGCGTGCATTTCTCTTAGCGAAATCATAACATATAGAACGGCCGTATTAGATAGGCTAAAGGTAAACGAAAAACTTGTAATGTGTAATTAAAATTTGCTAAGAGGGAAATATATAAGAGAGGAACCTGAGAAAGCCTTGGTTAGAGCTGCATATGCATTAGCCTCTGACATTTTCTTCTGTAATTAGTCTATTGAGTTTTTTTGGTGTGTGTAAAAAAGAGAGAAGATAGTTGAGACTTGAGGTGTGGGACTTGTCATTCAATTCGAACTATATTTATATTGGTTATTAGGGGTACTTCTGTCATTTAATCAATTACCAGCCGGGTATCTAAGTTTGACTAAAGCTGAAAAGACCAAAGTAGCCCTTGGTGTATACCATTAATAGCATTCATTGATGTCGTTTAATTAATAAAACAATGAATATAAAATTATAAAGACGTGGCCATTTAATTCTTGCACCTTCCCTTGTTCATGAAAATACAGCTAGTAACGCCTTGTGTTATTTAAAAAATTAATAGTCAAAGTCTTTAAGTACATTATTTAATTAAGTTAAATCTCTATGATATCTTTTTAGTTAATGTCAGTAAATGAATATATGCTTTTATTGCTTTATTTATTTACCATGAGCCTCGCACGTCCTAGTTTAATGAGTATTAGTAGTAATTAATGAAGACGTCCAGAATAGTTTATTGTAGTTTAAACTGATATTACCAGCGGTTTATATGTACTATCTTGCTTGTAATTAACTTTAGCTGTTATAACTTATTTAATAAAAATCGTTATCGATCGAGTTACTTATATCAGTTCCATTAATTATCTTTCTCCAACACGATGCTTCTTGTGATCTCATAACCAAACACTTCTATTTATGTCTTTGGAGATTTACTATAAGTAATTGTTTCTTTTCTTTTTATTTAACTTTTCTGAAACATGTTTTAACAAGCAAAATGACAAGCTGAAAGTGGATCCAACTATATTTAAAAAGCTAGGAAATAAATTATCTTGTGATGAAATATATATATATATATATATATATATATATATATATATATATATATAATAACCAAACACTTCTATTTATGTCTTTGGAGATTTACTATAAGTAATTGTTTCTTCTCTTTTTATTTAACTTTTCTGAAACATGTTTTAACAAGCAAAATGACAAGCTGAAAGTGGATCCAACTATATTTGAAAAGCTAGGAAATAAATTATCTTGTGATGAAATATATATATATATATATATATATATATATATATATATATATATATATATATATATATATATATAATCTAAAGTTTAGAGTCGATGGATTCAATATATGTTATATCGTGTTTCGAAAAGGAAATGAAGGGCATAACTGCTCTATTTGTAATAGTTTAGGGTATTTTTGTGCCCAGCGATAAGAGTATTTTTGTGCAATGCGAATGAATTGCATATTGTTCTATTTTCAATAGTTTGATCAGGATTATTTTGACCCTTAATTTTATGTAATTTGATCAATTAAATTTGTGTTTGTTTAACAATCACTTAAAAATTGTCAGTTACTAAAATCTTACTTTACATATAACGATGGTAAACAGACATCGCGGAAATTAAATGGACAAAAGTAGAACGAATATATTGGAGAGAGTTTACAAATTACGACATGTTTCTCCATAAAGAAACAACAAGACAATGTCGTCATGCAAGTTTTTTGTTTCTCATGCTGTCAGCTATGCGTTTTGGGCATCAATTAATTAATTCGCGTTGCATAAGATTCATTAAAAAGAAAAACGCTCTCTACTGACTCAAACTCGAAACTTAATTAAAATTGAAGAAATGATATTATTCATCCTATCCCGATTCTTGATAGTTCATCCAAAGTGTTTATTGATAGGTCGAGTTTGAAAAGTCTAACGTATTATACCCCACCCCTCTAGGATAAAAAAAAGAAAAAAGAAAATTAAGATGCCGTTTGGCCATAAAAATTATTCACTTTTTTCCGGAATTTTTTTTTCATTTTTTTCAACTTTTGGGCGTTTGGCCATAAATATTTCGAATACAATTTGAAGTTGCATTCCGAAATACCAAAAACTCAAAAAAATTATTTTTCAAAAAATATTCACTTTTTTACAATTACATTTCACCAAAAATTACAATTTCAAAAACTATGGCCAACTCGAACTCCAACTTCAAAAATTCCAAAAAAAGTGAATTTGTTTTTAGTATCTATGGCCAAACGCTTACTAAGTTGTTGCGCGAGAATCATAAAACCAAATAAGTACGTATATATCTGCATCTAATTAGGCTAAATATGAAGCCCATGCTAATAATTGAGAAAATGAGGCCAAGTCTTCGTAGTATTTTTTTTTTTTTTTAAATATATATCTCCATCATATTTATTCTCGTCCATACTATGTCAATCGTTGTCAAGATATCCATGACTAGTTTACTTATCCCCATGCCATATTGCCATGTTTTAAATATGAAAATCACCTGCTATGCAGCTTCTGGATTAATTCAGATCTGCTGTAAATTAAGACGACGAAAACTAATTAGTTTGACGTGGGATTTGAGGGAGGGGATCGCTAATTGATTTTTTTTTTTTTTTCAACATTGGCAATTCTAATTAATATGTTCACACTATTAGTAAACTCTATTTATCAAAATTCAGGGAGATCATAAAAAAATAAAAAAAATAAAAAATTGTCTTTACTGTAATCTGAACACTAGTCATTTACAAATTTTATACCAGTCGTTAAGTGTTAACATTAGCAAGACTGCGGCCCAGCCCACTGATATAACATGACCCGGCCCACACTATTTTACTTGTATTTTACAATTCAGCTTAAGTGTAAATATATATAGGGTCAGATATTTTCTAATACATTGAACAATTCATTTTTTCTCTCAATAAAGGATCTGTACATTCTCTCTCTCTCTCTCTCTCTCTCTCTCTCTCTCTTCGAATACTCTATGAGTTTGTACATTTTTCTCGCATTTCATTCGATTCATTCAAGTTAACATGGTATCAGAGCGGGGATTATCAATCTCCTCGTCATGATCTACACTGCGCTAGTAACCCTAACCTGTATCGCAAAATTTCGACTTCGATCGATGTTGTGAAAATTTTTTTCGAACAAAAATTGGGATTTTTTTTTTTTTTTTGTAGTTGTGATTCTTCAATAATTACAACCTGTTCATCTTCAATTCCTGAAGAATTTCACTGATTTCATTCAAGACGTGGTTTTTGCCCAAATTCTAGGGTTTTCCCCTTCGAATTTCGAAACTAGGGTTCGATTGAGTTCAACATGGCTTGATTGAGGATCGATTGAGGGCTTTTACTTCTTCAAGTCATAGAAGAAGGGCGGTAACATTGTTTCTCTTACCTTGCTACCTTGCCAGTTATCTGTGATTTTTGAGCTCAATCTGGCCTTACAATTCTAGTTGTGACCGTAATTCTGTTGTTCATGTTTTGTTAGTTGTTCTTCTATTCCTTGCATTATATTGCTATCATTAAAGTGATCCTGCTGTAGTTAGAATCATGCCTGCGAATGTTGTTGGTGCGAATGCTGTTGGTGTTAGGTCTAATACTGAAGGTTTCAGTCCCTTTACCATTGATCCTTCACACGCATTTTATGTACATCCGTCTGACAAACCGGGTAGTCAACTCGTGGCTGTACCCTTCTCAGGATGTGGTTTTGTTCTTTGGCGTAATAGCATGCTTACTTCTTTATCCGCGAAGAACAAATTAGGTTTGTTAGATGGTAGGAATCCCAAACCTAGTTCTGAATCTCCCTATTATCCTTACTGGGAGAGATGCAATGACGTGGTTAAATCCTGGATTACTAATTCTGTATCTAGAGAGATAGCTACTAGTGTTATGTCCCTTAAAACTGCTCAAGAAGTATGGACTGACATAAATGAGAGGTTTGGTCAATCAAATGGTTCAAAATATATTCAAATTCAGAGAGAAATCAGTGCCACTACTCAGGGTTCTTCTGATATAGCTACCTACTTCACAAAATTGAGGGCTCTTTGGGATGAGCTCCATTCCTCATATGTGGGTCCAGTGTGTTCTTGTGGTGCTTTGGACAAGTTCATACAGGATCAGCAACTTTTCCAGTTTCTAAATGGGCTGAATGACTCATATTCCACTGTCAAGAGTGCTATTCTCTTACTGAATCCTTTCCCTGCTATCAGCAAAGCATATTCTCTCCTTTAGCAGGATGAAAGTCAGAAAGAGGGACACTCTGCCCCACCTGGTTTCTCTAGTGATTCTGCATCTTTTCTGGCTTCTTCTAGCAACAACAGTGCCAGAAACTACAACCAAAAGGTCAATTTTGATCCTAAGAGACCTAACAGTTCCTTGTGGTGTAAACATTGCAGAAGATCAGGGCACATTATGGACAAATGCATAGACTTCATGGTTATCCTCCAGATTTCAAGTTCACCAAGAATAAGAAATCTGCTTCATGTGTTCAAACTGATATGCCTTATAGCCCTGCTCCCATTATGCATACAACTGCCCCTGTTATCACATCTACTTCCACCCCTCATGGTTTTAGTCCAGAGCAATATAATCATCTTCTGACTATGTTCAAGCATGCACAACTTCCTTCTGGATCAACTTCTCTATTTTTCAGTGGTCACAATGAGACCCCTTTCTGCAGAGCACACTGCTTTTGCCAGTTTTGCAGGTTTGTTTAGTTGCTATGCTGTAAATTTTGTAGGTGATCATGTATCTGCTACTTCACAATTAAAAGTAAATCCTTAGATATTAGACTATGGAGCTACAAACCACATGACACCTCACAAACACTTACTTTTTAACTTACAACCTTTACCTCGACCTTTCCTTGTCACTTTACCAAATGGATATAAGGTTAAAGTTCTCTCAACTGGATCCTTACATCTTAGACATGATATGATTTTACTTAATGTTCTTCTTGTACCTGTTTTCCATTTCAACTTAATCTCTATTTATCAACTCATTCATCAACTGGATTGTATAGCTTTCTTTACAAAGTCTAGTTGTTTCCTACAGGGCCCTTCTCAGAAGAGGCCACAGGAAATTGGTAAAGCCGCTTTCTTTGGAAGGCTTTGTACTATCTCGTATCCGGATCTTTGGAATGTTTCCCTCGGTTCTTCCTCTCTTTTAAAGCAAAGACATTTGGAATCAAATGTTTCACCTGTTCTTAATTCTAGTTGTACTAGTTCTGTACCTAAGCATTTAGCTGGTTCAAGTTGTAATCATTCCTATTCCAGTTCATATCCAGTTAGTTTCAATTGTTCTTGATCTGTTGTTGCTTCCACTTGTAGTTCACTGTCTACTATGAATAAAATGGATTTATTTTGGCATCAAAGATTGGGTCACATTCCCTTTAACAAAATGAAATCCATCTCTTCTTTGTCTAATAGGTTTCTACCAAACAACCATTCATGTGTTCCATCTGTCCAATGGCCAGACAACAAAGGTCTTCTTTTCCAAATAGTTCAATCCATACTACTGCCCCTTTTCAACTTGTTCACATAGACACTTAGGGTCCATATAACACAAGGACATACAATGGTTTTAGGTACTTCTTAACCCTAGTAGATGATTTTACCAGAGTCACTTGGACTTATCTCCTCTCTTCTAAAAGCAATGCCTTGTCTATTCTCAAAGCTTTTACTTCCATGGTCCAAGTCCATTTTCATTCTCATATTCAAACATTTAGATCAGATAATGCGTTTGAGTTAGGCAGCAGTTCTGAAGCTGCAGCTTTCTTTACCAGTCAAGGGATACTCCATCAAACCACTATTCCCCACACTCCACAACAAAATGGGGTTGTGGAGAGAAAACACAAGCACCTTTTAGAAGTCTCTAGGGCTCTTTTGTTCCAGTCTCATGTTCCGATTAAGTATTGGGGGAAATGTGTTCTTACGTATATTGATAAAATGATCCCTTCCGGTGTACTCAATAATGTCTCCCCATTTGAAAAAACTACATGGTACAACTCCTACATATGATCATTTGAGGTCTTTTGGTTGTTTATGTTTTGCCACTTCTCCTAAATGCGGTAGAGACAAGTTCGATCGAGCAATTTACTCGCTATTTTCTTAGGGTACCCATGTGGTAAAAAGGGGTACAAGTTACTGAATCTTGCCACTCATTCTATATTCTTTTCCAGAGATGTTTTTTTTTTCATGAACATATATTTCCTTACAAAGACAATTCCTCTTCCACTTTTCCTTCTGCCTCCACTCCTGTTTTTGATGACCCTCTTATTTCTCATTCTCCAGCTATTGAGTCAGTTTCTTCCCCCTCCAGTCATGCTCCTTCCTCACTCCACAATTTTGCACCCCAGTCACCTAACCTCTCTCCCAGTTCTGGTTCTTCTCCTCCTGTTCCATCTTCACCTATTCAATAGCCTGCCGCAGCTCCGTAAGGTCTAGACAATAACAGCTAGACTTAAGCATACTCCTTCCTACCTATGGAAATACTATGCACGTTATATGTGCTAAAACACGGTCATTATGTCCCATTCTTACCATTTTCGATTTCCTCGGACTCATCATTTTACTTTAAAGGTTAATTCCTTGAAGGTATCCGTTGATGAGGCTAGGACTTTTCCGAGGTGGATCCATACTAACTAGGACACCTCAATTTTACCCTTGAGCTCGAGCCGATTTCAAATCTCCGCATGTTTGCAGAAACGATTAGTGCACTGAACTTGAATTCTTAAAATAACAACGCTCACAAAATTTAAGGCCGGCGGGATTGACTTGGCCGTTTAAGCAAACTAAGCATCCTGATAATTATTCAACATCCATCGAAAAGGCTATCACTGGCAAATAGGTCTATAAAATCGATAATGTTACGATCTTTAATTTAAGAGGCGTAAACCAAGAAGCGTTTAAAGATATAAATTCGCTTTCAGATTAGTCATTCAGGGGTGACACTCCATGAAAAGGAGGGGATTGACTTCAGCGATACATTCTCTCAGAACCATTAATCTTTGTCTTTAAGCTTACAACAATTTTTAAATTTCTAATTAAAAATCAATTCATCCTCTGCTTTCCTTCCGTTTGTTAGCGAGGTTGGGCTTGTTCGTTCCGTGCGCGCTGACGTTTAACGGATGTCGACAATGCCTTTCTTCGTAAGGTGACCTCGCACGTGAATCTAAATGTATATGAAAGTTCCCACGGTTTTATTTAAACATGCGCGTTCATCTTAAGCCCGGCGCGATTGAAGACATGGTTCTCCTTTGGTTTGTAAGCCGAGAAGTCACTGATAGCCTAAGAAGGCTTAAGACAATGGTTTTCTAAATTAGTAAGATAGCCTTATTATTTCTGACTATATTTCCTTGAAATGTCTAGGGAAAATAAGATTATTCTTTATTCATAGCCAGTCCAATTGAAATTGAGCATATCCTTTGTTGTATTGGACATGTAGAGTGATATCTTGTTCTGAGATTAGATGATATCTATTTTCACTTTGAATTGGACTGTTAGCCTTTCTCACCATGAGGTCATCAAATTTACGTTTCTGAGTTTCTTAAAATAAAGGATGTGTCCATAGAAACTTGCCATACAAAATACGGGTTAACATTTTTTGGTTAATTCAAGCCTTGAAGTGTCAATGAACCTCGATTTTACCGACGGGCGGTTTCGAATCACCGGTGAGTCAACAAGTATTTTAAGGCACTTCTCTAAGATGGGATATTGTTCCTCTTCTGTCACCCACGACCATAAAATTAAACGACGGGTGATGGATTCTGTATAAAGCTAGATTAGTCACTTAGGGTGACACTCAAAAGGATATGGATCATTCTCTGCGATTATTAAACTTACAACCGATCGATTAACTTCGGGCATTCATTGGCAAATTAAATTTTCTCCAACACATTAGGCCCGACATTGCCTTCTCGATTCGACGTTCTCCGGTTTCTTGAGAATCCTCTAGTACCTCAAGGCTATATTTCCGGCAAAAATGATTATTAACTTGGTTTGCTTTGTATATGTAGATGTACTTTGGTATCTTTTAAATGATCGACTCGGGGTATTTTCTTTGACACGGCTCTTCTTCTCGAAGATATGTCTCTTGTTACTGCCTATTCGGACTCACCTTGGATATGGGCCTGCGTGTGCCATATCTCGCAAGTCATTCTTGGATATTTTGTGTCTCTTGGTGGCGAGTCTTGTTTCTTGGAAAAGCAAGAAACGACCAACTATTTCTCTTGTCTTGTTTGGGCCGAATATAGGGCATTGCGTAAAATTTATTCTTGAGGTTTCTGGCTTATTCGACTTTTGGGTGATCTTGGATTAGTCATATCCAGTCCTGTTCCCCTGTATTGTGATAGCCAGGCCGCATTGCACATTGCTAAAAACCCCGTATTTCATGAACGCACGAAGCGTATTGAGATCGATTGCCGTTATGTTCGTGACTGTCTTAATTCTGCTTTGGTGTCCTTACATTTTGTTCCCAGTGCAGATCAGTTGGCTGATGTTTTCACAAAGGCTCTTCCTGGGCAACCTCATCATCATATTATGTGCAAGCTTGGAGTGCTACCCCCTCCAGCTTGAGGGCGGGTGTTAACATTAGCAGCAAGTACGCCCACCAACGATATAACGTGACGGGCCACCACTATTTTACTTGTATTTTACAATTCAGCTTAAGTGTAAATATATATAGGGTTAGATATTTATCTAATACATTGAACAATTCATTTTTTCTCTCAATAAAGGATCTGTACATTCTCTCTCTCTCTCTCTTCGAATACTCTATGAGTTTGTACAGTTTTCTCGCATTTCATTCGATTCATTCAAGTTAACAGTAAGCCACACCCGACGATGTGATTCTAATAGATAGACTAATACAAATATGAACATCAAGACTTGAAATTATCAAAACTGAATTAATTACTTATCTGAGGAAGGACTTATCGGCACGTCCAGACATTGGATCAACTAAAAAAGTGTGAAAAATCCATTATAAAGAAAATAAAAGATGAAGTACTAGAAAATGTGACAGGTGTGAAATTATCAGATTGTGCATATCTGTGGTAGGTCTCAATGCCATGTGAAAGAGATACTATTTTTTTTTTTTTTTTTTTGGTAATAATGTGAAAGAGATACTATATCCAACAGCTAAGCTGTGTTTTCATTTGTATGCATGATCTAATATTTTTTATTTACACAAAAAGAGAAGAAAAATAATAATAAACAAATATTTATTGTTGATTTCCACTTTTTTTATGACATAATTATTTCCTATTTATTTGAGGATCTCGAGTAAGCTTCCTATACGATGAATTAAACTATTCCATGAGAAAAAAGGTGCACAAGTCTTTTTTCACCAACAAACTAAGCTTAGATTTTTTTTCATTTATAAATTGTGTGTCGTATTCTCTGTTTATTAACCTTATTTGGATATTAATAATTAAGTGTTAAGAGTTTCATTTTAACTTTGTGGTTACTGGTCGGTAAAAGTTTCATGCAAGTTTTGGATTTATAGATATTTAGTTATATAAATTTTGAATAATTTCCAAGATTATTCTAGAAATAATTTAATTTAAATCATAAGAGACTTTCTGGAACAGAAAAAGTGTACTTAGTAGTACTCCCTCCAACTCAAATTATTTGTCGTGGTTGTTAAAAATAATTGTCTCAAATTATTTAGCGTCTTAGAAGTTCAAGGCACAATTAATTATTTTTCTCATTTTGCCCTTCGTAGAATTTTATCATTAATAAAAATGACACATAAATAGAGTAAGCATTTAATGGAGAGAAATTATAACTTAGACATAAATAAGAGTAAAATAGTTAAATGCCCGTCCTAATTAATATTTATTAAGGGGCGTGTAAAAAAAAATACAAATAATTTGAGAGTGAGTATATGTTTGCTTAATGCTACACAGCTAAGTTTGATTTGTCCTCTCCCGGCGTTCAATTATTTATTTGTCTATATCATGTTCAAGTGACATTTAATCTTTCAGGCGGTTTGTTTCATTTTTTATTAATGTTTATTATTTGATTTGTTTTGTTCTTCCAAATTCCAATGTGTATGGACGTGCTTTGAAGTCAACGATTTTACTTTTGTCACTTCCTTTCAATCAAAGAAAAGGAAAGTGATAGCTACTTTTCATTAAAAGGCTAAATGGCATGTGAATCACATGAATGAAATTCAAAAAAAAATTATTAAAACAACAACTTATCCATTGTAATTCACAAGTCTAGTCTGGGAGGATAAAATGTACGCAAACTTACTCCTACCATTATGGGGCAGAGAGGATGTTCCCGGCGCCTCAAATTTGTTAATTACGTGTCAAAGTAGTACAATATGTTATAAATTACTTCAAAATTATTGAATGGTCACAATATAATTGTTGGAAAGTACATATAGTATTTAAAATCATACCAAGGAAAACATAGGTAAAAGAACGTTGTGTTCAGTTTTTTAAGAAGAAGAAACAAACAACTCAATTTGTTGTTAAGCACGTTGTGTTCAAATTAATAAAATTATTGTCTATTTTATCATTAGATCTGTTGTGCTAGGGGCAAATCCCTATTATGGCGCAACAATGCAGGTTACTCATTAATATTTAGGTTATTTATCTTCATTTCTTCTGGGCTAGATAATGTACTTTTTTTTGTTTTTATAATATTTATTTATTCTAGCTTTGACCCAATATTATTACGTGTATGCTTTAGATCATTTTGTTCAAGTAAAACTTGGTATTATCGCTTCCTACTGTAACTTATTTATCAAATTAGGTTCTTCTTTTTTATGACATGACAGATTTCAAGTGCTCGTGATCAAAAGTGATTAACTACTACTACTAATGTCTTAAATTAGAATTTTAATCTAATTTTAGAGTAAAATTTATGATATTTAACTAGTGGTCTCATGTTCGAACCCCATATAATAGGGAAATTCTTGATAGGAGTGTTCTTCCTTTAATGATTTTACGCAAATCCGGATTAGTTAATCTGGTTAATGAATACAAAAAAACAAAAAACAAAAAAAGAGAGAATAGTTTATGTCTTACCATTATATATCCAAGCTACACTTTTTTATACAAAACAATAATTTATTTTGTTTTTTCTCTTCTCCTGTTGATCAAGTGTAAAATTCAAATCATTCACACTACTCACATGAGGTGCTCTTACCAACCTTAATTAGCTTGAGCTAAAGAATTGGAGGCCATTAATTTCTTAACCAGTCATCATTGTTGTATCCTTTTATAATTGTGTTTTCATCCCTTGGGTGATGAAAATATTCATTCATCCACCAATCTCAACGTGAAAAAGATTCACACGTGAACTATGCTCTTGAATAAAACGGAAGAAATAAGGTATTTTTGCCACATTATTTTGGTCACAATGGGGTAAATTCATATGACTATTTAGATCAAATTTAATAATTTATGCTTACTTAATATCATTTCTATATTTTCTTCTCAAAGTTTACTTAATTTAAAATTGTACAATAGAAATTATGGTGATTTTTACATAAATGTGGTTAAATTTAGATTAAATTGGTGTGGCAATTTAGCAAAGAAAGGGGTATTTTATTTTTGCTGTATATAGTTTGTCTTCTTTCCAAGATAAAGGGAAATATTAACTGTACTCCTCGAATGAGATGCATTGCTATTAGTTTAGCAAATTTGTTAAATAGACACGTACGAAATATTGCGGAAAATATTTATCAAACCAAATTCGAATTGAACGTCCACAACTCCACATACAATGTGTTTATACCAAAAAAAAAAAAAAAAAAAAAAAAAATGAAACTGACAAACCTAAGGTTATCCGTTAAACAGTTTTGAAAATGACATCCTATAGTATTGTTTATCGAATTGAAAAATGGGACGGAGTTTTCAAAACCTTTTCAGCTCAGATGGAATAGTTATATTTTTAGAAAATAATAGGCTTAATGTATATGCAGCCTCTTAAATTTGTTTCTTTTTTTTATTTTGGTATCCCAATTAATTGTTATTTCTATTGAATTCCTAAACTCGTCCTCAAGTATTTCTATCAAACCCTTTAAATCTCATTTTTATTTGAAGCAAAAAATAAATTGTGATAATAAAGGTAAAGTAATATTTTAGACGTGTGGTAAGTTATTCTTTAGGTCATGAATGTGTCAGTTTATACTGATTATGCTCTTTCACTGTCAGAAGCAATTAAGAGTTTACTCTTTTTTCCTTCTCAATTGCTGCTAATCTTAGCTAAAAAATGACATAATTAAATTAGAATATATATTAACATGTTGTTACATTGAAAATAGAATACTATGTAAGTCAGATTGTGTTTGATAGATACAATTGAGGATGAGTTCAGGAGTTCAATAAGAATAACACTAAGTTGAGATGTCAAAATGAAAAAAAAAAAAAAAAAAAAAAAGTTCGGGGGGGGGGGCATATGTATTAAGCCAAAATAATAATTGTGCGATTCGCTCTTACAATTAATCGAATTAAAAAAAAAAAAAAAAAAAAAAAGGGGGGGCACGTATACATGGAGAATTAATTGCAAGGAGTTTGGAGAAAGTGAAAATTCAACGTAGGGGCATTATTGTCCAAACAAAAGATAAGGGCATTAAGGGCAACGAGCTAAAAACCATTTCTTCTTTATTTTCTTTTTTGCCCTTTTCGAAGAGGGAAAAATAACTGAAAGTGTAGAGTAACAGAAAACAAAAAAGCAAAAAACTGCAATTTCTTGGTGAAGAACAAGAAGAGAAAAAAAAAGAAAATGGGTACACTGAGAATACCAGATGTAGTTCCTTCTCCAACTGAAGATTGTGAAACTCTCATGAAATCCTTCAAAGGTCTCTCCATTTTCCTTCCTTTTTTTAATTGCTGAGATCATATGATCATGTAGCTATGGTATATTTGTTGTTTTATTTTATTTGTCTTGATTAATGTAAATATGATCTGCTAATTGCAATATGATTCTGTACTGAAATGCAAAAATAAATTAGCTACTAGTTGTTCCATATACTAAAGATACTACTTCCACTAGTAATTTGATTGGGGAAAATGAAAACAAAAATAAAAATTGGAAACTAAAAAACCAAGAAGAAAAATAGAGAAAAATCTAAGTAAGGGATAGACTTTACAGGGAAGGCTTCATCAGGTCTGGCCACCGTTCCCTGACCTATTGCCATCCCTATCTGAATGAGTGTTTGTAATTTGCTTCTCTTTTTTTTTTTTTTGTTCATTGATATAAAGAGAGATCAGACAGCTTTATCATGTTTTTTATAGTATTTTGTCATGACTTTTGATACTGCTTTGAACTGTTTGTCCTTGTGCCGAGGGTCTACTGGAAACAGCCTCTCAACCTTTACAAGGTAGAGTTGTCTGCGTACACTCTACCCTCCCCGGACCCTACTTTGTGTGATTTCACTGGGTATGTTGTTGTTGTTGATATAAAGAGAGAGATTAATTAAGGGGTTTTATGTAGGACTGGGAACTAATGAGAAGTCAGTAATATCGGTGCTGGGGCACAGAAATGCAACTCAGAGGAAGAAGATCAGAGAAACCTATCAGCAACTTTACAACAGGTCCCTTGTCGATGACATTTTTTCTGAATTGTCTGGTGATTTCAGGGTACAATCTCTTTTCTTACTCTTTCTAGACTTAATTATTTTGTTCTTTTACATAATTGACTAACAATTCGATAGCATTAGCGCATCAGAATGTTAATCCCTATAGGTCAGTTTACATATTTAGCTTTGCATTTATTTTGATCCTCAGAGCTTACTGTTTTGAGGTTAAGTTCGGAATGTTGTGAAAATTTGATGTAAATTTGGTTATTTCTAAAATGGAATAGTTTTCTCTTTTCTTGATTTTACAGAACTAAAGTGGTAAACTATTTGGGCATAATTATAACAGAATGAAGATTCATTGGTTCGAGAATATTCATGAATCGTGACTATTGATCTTAGGTCTTAATCTAGTGCTAGTGAAAAATTGCAACTTATGTAACTTTAGATTGACTTTTTAACAACTTGCGTCTCTACTAAAACTCATATTCCTTTAATGGGATATAAACTGTTCTTTTCAGTTTAATAGTATCTAGTAACAATGACTGCTCTTCCTTCTCTTTCTCCTATAAATTATTTCTAATGTGTTAGTGCTAAGTAGAGGCAGCTGCCTATGCGGAGACAGAGAGATTCTTAGTTTCGCGGGAATATTTCTGAAGTTGATTTCTAAGTATCTTCACAGCTGACCAGATTCAAGGCTCGAAATGAAATTTAATGTGTCATACTTGTTGGACCGGTTGATTTTGTAGTAGGTAGATGTGGCGCTTTTATACACTATACTTTTGACCTCCTCCTCTTGTTATACCATGCATTTGAAAGCGGTAATACTGATGTTCTACTAATATCAACTAATTCCAAGCAAAGGGTGAATGTGTTGGGGATGGAATTCTGTCGCAGCTTTGCAGTAGGTTCCCTTGTTTAATGGATCTCGTGGTGGGAAGGGGTCATATCTCATAAGCTTTCCGATTTCTTAAACCCCAAATGAAGTTCTTAGCCTTGTTAGTGCAAACAGTTCTCTAAAAGCTAGTCAAAAGACCGTAAGGTGCAAATTCTTTAGAGGCATAGCTTACCTCTTGGTATGTCTCTAGGATGCCTATCAGATTACTGTATCTGCAGCAGAATATAATTTCAGTCTCTATTTTAGTATTGTTATTCCCAAGTTTCCAAGTGCTAATTTTTCTGTTAATGTGTGATAGAAAGCCGTCATGCTATGGACATACGAGCCTTTTGAAAGAGATGCGCGGCTAGCAAATGAAGCCTTAAAGTCAAAAAAGAAAACAATCACCCAATTGCAAGTGATAGTGGAGATAGCTTGTGCGTCATCTCCTGATCATCTGGTGGCGGTGAGACAAGCATATTGTGGCCTTTTCAACTGTTCACTTGAAGAAGATATCGCTGCAAATGTCCCTACGCTTGTACAAAAGGTATGCATAGTCACTTCTAGTCATATCTACTAGCTGAAGGATAGAGTCTTTTTAACCGACCTCGTTTGGATTATCTAAAGACACCATAGATCTAGTGGGGTGCATGCCTCAGCATCTTATCTAGATGATGATTCATTTTCAGTTTACATAGTACGCTTTCAGATGATTGCTCGCGATGTTGAGTTGTGTGTTACTGACTTCTAGAAGTTAATGAAATGATGTGTTGTGTGGATGTCGACAGATTCTTGTTGGTCTAGTCAGGTCCTACAGATATGATAAGGAATTGGTGGATCCTAGCATTGCAAATGCAGAAGCTGCTATCCTTCGTGAAGCCATAAGGGCAAAACAGTTGGATTCCGATAATTTCCTGTTGATACTCAGCACAAGGAATGTTCATCAGCTTAGAGCAACTTTTGACTGCTACAAGCAAAATTATGGATTCTCCATTGACCAGGTTACGCTTCTTGCAAGCTGCCTGAATTAACCTGCGTATTAGTGCTACTTGCTCATTTTGTCTCTTTTATCTGCATTTTATTCTATCAACCTTTTTATTCTTTTACAGGACATGAAGAGCTGTGGGAAAGGTCTGTTGGAATCTATATTGAAGGTGGTGATCTGGTGCATTAATGCGCCAGAGAAACATTTTGCTGAGGTACTACACACAGAAACAGCTTCTTCTTTGTTATATTTTGGCTCAAGTATTTTCTCGTTTTGACCCCCTATTTCCTGTCAAAAGATCAGCACACCCTACCTTGTTTTAAGTACATTAGTCCAAGGCTCCAAGCATGTGCTCCTGTTAATTCTACTTCCAAGAGATCACATTCTTTTTAAACTAAACCACATATAACATTTTTGTGTGTCGGTGCTATCAAATTGCATATCCATGTTCGGTTAGACTAGATTTAAATAATCATCAGCACCATAGAATCCAAATTCTCTTTATTTTTGTTCTTCTGCCTCTATTAGCTGTATTAAACTGCCGAATACGGTCAAAACCTGTGCAACCTGAAACGAGCTCAGCATACCAAAGAGTTCTCTAGAACTGGTTCATGTTTAGACCTTAATTTTTATGGTTTACAGCATATCATGTCATCCTGCTCTAGTATTTAATATTGCAATCCAGACCGTTTCATTTAAATAGCATAGTTTCTGACAATGCATGCCCAAGATAACTGAAAAGCAGTCACATAAGCAGAATGTGACAGATATTTGGATGGAGAAAATTAAAGTAAAACATTGAGTGACAAATAAGCAATGATCATTAAAAATATGAAGGACAGTGGTATCAGGTAAAATGTTACTACTAAATAGATGCAAATATGCACTTGCACCAAGCTAACAACATGGACATCTACCTAATTACAAGTATGTTACAACTTATCAACAACAAGAACATTATGTATATAGCATCCTGTAATTCGTCCAAACAGATATATTAATGGCAATGATGTACAATCCATGTAAACTTAGCTATACGGGCATTCTTGGATATATGAAACCAGATGTGGCATCTTGTGTTGAAAGTACCTATTAAATTTAATTGTATCTGATAACTATTACAGTAAAGTAATTCTTTCTGTATTCTCTTGTATGTTCAGGTTGTCAGAGCCTCGATTGTCGGGATAGGAACTGATGAGGATTCTCTAACTAGAGCTATTGTAACCCGAGCTGAAGTTGATATGATGAAAGTCAGAGGAGAGTATTTCATCGTGAACAAGACTAGTCTTGATAATGCAGTTATTGGTGACACATCAGGTGATTACATGAAGTTCTTGATGACACTGCTTGGTGCCAAAGTCTAAGCTCTTGGGACCTGAAAATTGGTGTTGTAGTGTTTTAATACTATGATTCTACTTTGTATGCTTTGAACATTCTATTGTGAACATTAATGTGTGGACTTCTTGTGAAAAACCTAATTGTTGGAGAGTGCATTTATATATAAGTTTGTGGTTTGTCACTTTTTTTTTGTGTGAGTAAATTGCATATTTTATGTCCTGATGCATGGAACACGTCTAAGGAATTTAAATTTTAAAATGTTAAAACCCAAAGAGAGAAAAAGAACTGTCATAAATAGGATCTAATACGGAGTGGAACTTTTATTGAGATAAAGACAATCACATACGAAAACTATGTCTCCGATAGGAAAAAGGGTACTTGCCTGTTTGGATTGGCTTATTCAGGTGTTTTAAGTCAAAATAAACAAAAAAATCATATCCTAACTTATGGCCATCCAAACAGATTTAAAGTATGGTATCGACTTTTTAAGTGGCACATCTTAACAAAATAACACATACTTTACATGTAAATATCACTTTCTTTCCTTTGTTCTGTCAAAGGGGATTTAGCAGTGAAGGAACGGAAAACAGCGCCATTCAACCAGGAACTGGGAAATTTTACCTCCTGCCCTTGCCAAGATTTCCCTATCTTATGATAACCCAGAAAGATCTATTACATCATATCATTACAAAGGCATAAAAGTTTGAAACTAGAATTGCTGGGGGTCTCAATGTGGAGAACCCCTCCAAAAATTGGCGTATGCCACTAAATGCAGCGCACACACGGTATTCTTTAGTAAAAGGCGAAAGAATAGTTCGCTTTGTGCTCACTGCGTGGCTGCGTGGGTTTTGCCAAATGGCTGAACTGCTGTTTTATATGGGGACAAGTTTGAATTTAGTTGTTGTTTATCGATGCGGTACCCGCCTCACTCCTTTTTTCCTCTGCCAAACTTTTAAGGCGTCAAAGTATTGCTCTCTTCTTCTTCTACACCAGTCTTTCAAATAGATTAATTTATGCTGTCCTGTACAGAGTCTCGGTTTGATTAATTTAAGATTTGATTTCAATTTAGTTTGTTGGTGATTCTGAGAAAATATATACTCACAAGCTGATCGATGAAATGTCGCGTAGAATGTTTTGGACTGAGCATCTTGATTTTCTTCAGCGTTCGGTTCTGAACTTGCCACGGGCCTAACCCATAGCTCATTTTAGTTATTGAATTCGAATAAATATTTATACATATTTAATGGATTTCCTAATATACATATGAGGTCTAAACAAAAACTATTTTTTTTTTTTTCATTCGAACTAGTATGTACTATTCCGCCCCTACCTTTTGAAGCTGACCTTATAATGGCATTGAGTTGTGTGATGAGCCTTTCGCCTATGCTCATCTCCACTTAAATACAAAGCGTAGTTCGCGTGACGTATGGCTCAAACCCGTGACCTAATTCACAAGTTCCTCTAACTTACTGCCATGTGATCAACTAAACCTTGGGCCAATGCAGTGATCCTACATTCCTTAAAAAACTTTTTTGGAGTACTGTATTTATTAGTGAATTTCCCTTAGCTCAATGAAAAGTTCCTGCCTTTTAGTGGCCATTTACTTAAACATTATTCTAATAGGAGAGGATGGAATAGATGCTTTGAATATACCAATTGCAATGATATATGACGATGGCAAATAGAAAGAGGGCTCAAGGCAGCTAATTAATAAGTGTGTTCATTGTTGTCAGAAAGTGTGTAGCTTTTAATCCTCATAAAAAGGTACCCTCATATGAGACAGATAACAAACCAGAGCCTCTTTTAATTCTGTAATATTTTCTCCATTTAGTTACGCCAGATTCTTTCATTTTTATGTAAAGATTATTTCCTCCCTCCTCTTTCCTTCATCGTTATATATTGTTGTTACAATCCAAAATTAAAATTTCCAAAGATCAGACAACAAATTTCATAGGGAACTGCTAGGGGATTTTCCATTGAGGGAAGATTGAACTGACCGTACAGTACCGAACCGATTTCTAGGTTCTTTCTAATAAAATCGAATATTTTAATATAAATCTATAACCGTACCGAATTAATAGGGTGGGTTTTTTATTTTATAAAAAATGCCGAAGAAAAACCGAATCAAACCGAATAAACATATATGTAGAAAATATATTTATATATCACAGTTTATAATACATACCATTAGATATTTTAACTTTGGACCTTGCTTTGGGATGAATTTAAATAGGGAGGGCTATAATTAAAACCTAAACCTTACATCAAATCTAGAAACACTACTACACGAAGAAGAACATAAAATCTCGAACGCTACTACACTACGAAGAATAGGTTTGCACTAGGTTCTTGTATATTGTACATGGTATTTTTTTCTAAATTTTGAAGTTCTTATTCCAATAAGTCATGATAGCCTCTACTTATAACTTCATTTTGCAAATTCTTAACTAAAATTTTTGTACAATTACCCTTTCCCCATTGTCATTGAAATCTATACGATAATTATTTTATGTAAGTGCACCAGGCTGCCCTTAGCTTTCAATAATTTTTATGATAAAAATATTCTTTAAACACCAACTATCATATCTTGATACAAAGGTTGGCTTGCTGTCTTGCTACGTGTAAGATCCAATTTTATTAATTTGTATACTTCTAGCTTTTAATAAAATTTTATAATAAAAAGTATTCTTTTAGAAACAACGAATATAAGTATTTATTTTATAGTGTTCCTTATAGGTTCTAAGTAGATGTCGTCGTAGTTGTGGTTCATCGATAATGTTAGCGTTTTCGGTTTGTTTCTTCCATCACTTTTTAATTCTTAACTCCTATTATTATTATTATTATTATTATTATTATTATTATTATTATTATTTCTGCATTGCATTAGGTGATTTTTTAATAATACCGAAAATTAACCGAATCATACCGATACCGAAGAAAAACCGAAGTGATTGGGACGGTTTTAAAAGTTTAATTTTGGTTATATATATTACAATAACTGAAAAATTAGTATGGTATGATTTTTTACAAAAAAACCGATCAAACCAAACCATTGACACCCCTAGAAGACAACCCATTTAATCAGTAACTGGGTAGTTTTACCTCTCCTTAACCAAGATTTTACAATATTATAATGTAAGTTCCTAAAAACACATAATTATAACTTAGTAAAACACATTAGTAGAACACATACAAATGGTTAACCAAGATTTTACAATATTATAATATAAGTTCCTAAAAACACATAATTATAACTTAGTAAAACACATTAGTAGAACACATACAAATGGTTGGAACTAGAGTTGTTGGGGGTCTCAATAAAGAGAGCCCCTCCAAAAATTGGCGTATGCCACTATTTGCAGCGCGCACACGGTATTCTTTAGTAAAAGGCGAAAGAATAGTTCGCTTTGTGCTCACTGCGTGGCTGCGTGATTTTTCCAAACATATCTGCCCTGCGGTTTTATATTAGGACCGTTTGAATTCACTCTTTTGTTTATCGATGTGGTACCCGCCTCACTCCTTTTTTCTCAGCCACACTTTTGAGACTTCTTCTTTTCCTTCTTCACTAGTCCTTCCAGATCTATTTCATCGAAAATCAATATGTTTCAAATAGAAACTACTTGAGCTGTCCTGTATACTTTCTCATTTGATTAATTGAAGATTTGATTTCGCTTCAGTTTCTTGGTCATTCTAAAGAAACATTCACAATCTGATCGATGAAATGTTGCCTAGGATTTTTTGAAATGAGCATCTTGGATTTCCTACACAGGTTCGGTTCTCTAGTGTATAGTGGAGTAACCAATTGGCAGAAGCAGAGAACAAAGCCGGTTGTTTAAATTGCATCTTTAAGTTGGCCTTATAATTGCATTGAATAGTGTGAGGAACCTTCGTACCTCTACTCTTCTCCACTAAAATTTAGCTTAGTTTGTATGGCGTAGGGCTCGAACTTGTGATCTAATTTATAAGTGCTTCAATTATTGTAACTTGAACTGAACTCTGAGGTCATTAATGCAATGATCCCACATTTCTTAAAACTTTATAGGAGTACAGTATTTAGTGAAATTCCCTTAGCTCAAAGTACAGATCCTGCATTTTTAGTGGCCATTGACTGACTCGTTTTGGGAATAGAAGAGATGGAATAGATGTTTGAATATAGCAATTGCAATGATATACGGCCTGGCAAATGGAAAGAGGGTCTTTCCTGTTATGTTCTTCCATAGTTTTGGATCTTTTTTCAGCTTTAGAAAGCAAGTTGATAACAAAGTAAAGTCCTGCTTTTTCAGAGCTCCTAATGCTCTAATGTCGGCTGGACGGTGCTGCTACGACGGTTTTGAGTAGAGAGATGACAGTGTACTGGCAGATTTTGAAGGGAGGAAGTAGGTGTATATATGTATATCCTCCATGCATATATGAGCATCTGTGTGTGTAATAGTATATATGTATATACACGAGTATACAGTGATATACACGTGTTATAAAACAGTGTACATTAGTGCAAGTTCCCCAATTCTAAGTTATTTTTTTGTCCTCAACATTCTAAGTGTCACTGCCCAACTTAGGCTATGACTAGAACCCCAAAGGGATTAGGCCCTTAGGACAAATATACTCAACAACATGACACACAGAATTTATGTCTAAACATATTGCGGGTGCCATGCCCGGTGTCCCATCAGAGATACAGAAGCTCCGGTCTATTTGCAGTTTAGTTGAAAGCTCCCAACTAAGGGTTTTCACAGACATTTCATTGACTAATAAGTCACGAAATCAGTTGAAAAGAAATGTCTAAATGAAAATTGAAAAAGTTTAAGAAGTTGTCTATAGCGTACTAGTCAGACTTCTGAAATTAGACCGTCCATAATTTAACAAGTATTCCTTTCTTTAGTTTCAACTCCAGTAGTGTTTATGGGATGTCTATCTATGAACTTGGTTCCATCTCAAAGGAGAAACTTTGCAAGTTAAAAACGCATATAGCAGAGCTCCATATTTTTATTCAACAAATTTACCATTCAAAACTTGAGTACTAACGATAAGTGGAAATCAAGAAGCTGAAAATTATTATGTTGAAATTGCTCATTAGAAATGGAAACATTGAAATCATACATAAATTGAGCAAAAGACTTGAAAGGAAAAGCAAAGGGGACACAAGCATTTAATAACATGGAACAAGAACTGATGGCACTTTAGATATGCCAAAATTTGGGCCAAACAATTAATCAGCTTTTGCAATTATAGTAAGCAAGAAATCCTTGTAGCTTCCATTAGCAACTTCTTCAATCTTTGCAGCCAAGGTAGTTCCACATTTGCTGTGGAATTCTTCTTTGATTAGCTTCATATCATCATCGTCTGCTCTTGTAACTATGACTCGGGTCACTGAATCTTTAGCAGATTCATCCACATCCAAGTTCAAGGATGCGATCAAAATCTACGAAACAAAAAATTGAAAATGAGAAAAAAAAATTCAAATAGATAGCCAAAATATTTCAAATAAAAAGGGGAGAAATACAAGATAATACAGTATAGTATTATTTGTCAGTTTTATGGTTGCTATTTACCTGGCTGAAGTATGCTTGAGGTACACAAAGGCATTGAACTACTTGTTTCAAGGTCAAGTCACCGTCAAGATCCTGAAGAGAAAAAATTTAGATTATAGATTATTTAACCTAATGGTATAGAAAAATTAATTACTGTTGGTGCATCGAAGTTAAAACTTTCTCTTACCTCGTCCAAGAACTTGCCAGTGATTTCCTTGTAATGGCTATAGATGGCCTTAAGATGGAGCTTGCTTCTGGTTGAAAGGATCCTCACAATCTCTTCCTCAATCAGATTTTTCTTACCATCTTTCAGTGCATTCACAAACACCTTAGCCTCGGATTTTGCAAGATCGTCGTTTACTCTTGGCCCTTCATAACGGTAGGAACTCACAAGAGCAACTAGAAGCTGTTTGTCACAACAAATTGGTGAGTTACTGATCCTATAGATGAAATAGGTCTATCAATTTTAAGTAAATGGAGTTTTCACAGAAAAAAGGTTCATGTCAAATACTACACTGCTCTCCTCTTTTTTATGGACAAAATGAGAACTTAGGCATGGTGCAGCCCAAAGATCCACATCTCAAGCCCATACGAAAAACCAATTTCATTTCGCAACCCAAAATTATTTCCTAATGCCCAATTAACAAGATTAGTGGCAAGTTTTCATTCTCGAATTCACAAGTATAGCCGAACCATGAACAGTTACTTACGAGAAAATGGACACGAGGTCCTATGTGAGAGTCAATTGGAGCTTTTTAACACACCAAAAAACAAAAAAAAACAAAAAAAAAAAACAAAGACAACGAAAAGTACCTTTCGCTCAGGAGTTTGGATATTGAAGGCAATGTCTTCCTCAATTGAGTGATCAAAAAGGGAATGGTAGGCTTTTCTTGCTCCCAAAAGGTCTTCGGAGGATCGAGTGCAAGCAGCCTCAATGAGAACATCGTGTCTAGGTACTTTCAATAATAACGCCTCCTTAAACACACGAGCATCTCTTTCCCAAGGGTGCATTGTGTACAGCAACACTGCATCCTATAAAATTTTGATGAGAAGAAAATGATAAGAAAACAACATTACAAATCCTTTCATAAGACCAAACTTATAGAACATTACAAATACTCCCTTCACTAACTCAGACAGCAAGCAATTACAAAAAATATTTCACTTTCACTAGTGTCACATGCATAGCTGATACAATCAAAATTCTACAACTAAATAGGACTTCACAAAGTTTCATAGGTAATTATTAATTAATAGTATAAAATATATCTAAATACCTTAAGACGCAAAAATTCTTGGCGAAGCTGAAGGATATGTTGATCATTCCATCTCTGGAATTGGCGTTCGTCTTCTTTGAAGAATCCAGGGGTGCTTGCCCTGTAGGATTGTCTCTGATGGCGATTCCATTTCCCCAGGGTTGAGATGAATAAATTCTCATCCACACCAAGTCCTACAAAAATTGATTTTTTAAAAGAATGTTTACAGAACAATAGAAATATTAATTTCCAATTATAATTGAACTCACGCCTCACTGGATATCTTAACAACTGATACACTGGTAAATACTTACTAGCACCCTAGACTAAACATTTTAGCCTAAGCAATTAAAAATTAGAGTGAAAATACATATCACTTTAAATATGCCTAAGTGATAAATATGTCTATGAAAAACACTTAGCAGTGTATTCATTGATTTGATGTGAACTCCGAGTACAAGTAATATTTTACCTGATACACCCTTATATATAGTAAGTATAAAGGGCTAATTGCATTCTCAGGTACAAAAAAACACATAGAATGCCCAAATTATATACTCTCCGTCCCAATTTAAGTGTCTTAATTTGACTAGACACGGAGTTTCAGAAATAACGAGTGACTTTTGAATCTTATGGTCCTAAATTAAAGATAAGTATAATGTACTAAAATGTTCTTTGAATCTTATAATTATAAACTTGTTGAATTATCAACTTACTAAATACTCCTTCTGTCCGAATTTATGTGGCACCATATACTTTTTACTCAGTACTAAAATGAATATCACCTTTCCTTATTTGGCAATTATTTAATGGAACCATCCATATTTTACCCTTATTGAGTCCCACTTATTTTTAAAGATGTACTTATTAGGAAGCAAAGTCAACAAAAGTAAGCACTAAAGCAAGGGCAATTTGATAAACATAACAAAATCTTTCTTTATTTCTTAAATTTCGTGCCCGATCAAATAGTGTCACATAAATTGGGACGAAAGGAGTATTAAGGAGTATAAAAAGAAAAATAAGAAACTTAAATTAGGACGAATGGAGTAGATCCAAAGTAAAGGTGAGGATCCAGTGAGAGTTTAGTGGTAAAAACTAGAAAAATTAACCTAAAAACTCCTATTATTAACTCTTATAAACAGTAAAAAAACATATAGTTTTAGAAGAAGGAAATCAAAAAGAACCCGAGAAAGCCTTGGTGAGAGCTGCATATGCATTAGCCTCTGCCATTTTCTTCTGTTATTAGTCTTTGAGTTTTATCTGTGGGTGTAGGTGAGGAAGAGATAGGAGAGTTGAGACAATTGTGATTTAATTACAACTATATTTATATGGGTTATTAGGGGTACTTCTGCCATTTACCTATTACCAAAACCCTGAAAAGACCAAATTAGCCTTCTATGGACAATAAATAGCATTTGGGTCCCCCAATTAGTGAAGTAATAATGAATTATGAAATTACTATAAAGGTGCGGGCATGCAATTCCTGTACTTTTCCCTGTTCATCAAAGTAGAGCTTGTAACACCTTAAACAAATAAAAAGAGTCTAACTAATTGCTTTAATTAAGTCTAATCACAATTATATCTTCTTAATTTAATGTTTAATAAATGTTCGGCGATCTGCTTTTGATGCTTTATGTACCTTTGGAAATTTCATGTTAGCAATTGGTTCTTTCCTTTTTATTGAACTTTTCTCAACATATACTTGTAATAGCATGATGACAAGCTCAAAGTAGATCCAACAATGAAAAGCATGTAAAAAGATAATTTAACAAAATATGCATGTTTTTATTGAAAATATCTATAATTTAGAGTCGATTAATTTAGAGGAGGATATACATCTTATAAAAATGGATTTTGGGTCTAGCTCAATCCCAAAAATTAACTCATGAGCGGAGGATTGAACAAGTTCATATAAGGAGATCACTTATCCCTCGAATGCCCGATAAGAGACTCTTTCAAACCCCACCTCACGCCCACAACTAGATGTCTAGTGTTTGGCAATTTAATATGTGGGCCCAATATTGAAAATTAAAATTGAGATGAGTCTTGCTCTGATACCATGTAAATAATGGATCTTGGGCTTAACTTAACCACAAAAATTAGCTTTTGAAGAAGATTGACCAAGTTCATATAAGGAGACCACTCATTCCTTAAATGACCGGCGTGTGACTCTATCACAAACAGTCATTATAATATTTCATAATTAATATCTAAATCCATAATCCATAGTATTCATCAGGGTTTCATTCATAAATGAATTCGCAAGGTGTGGAATCACATATTTTGGCAGCCAGAAATAATTTTGTTCATAGAATTGAATGACACTCATTTTTTTTATTTAATACTTGGTACTCCTCATATATACTTCTCTTGAAATGGTATTTTGACTATTTTCTCATGTTACTAGCCTACTAGCTACTGCTTCATGAGTTTTAAAAATATTCACGTTATTATAATTCCATCAATATATAAATTTCGTTTTTAACGATCGCTTAATAACCTAAATGTACTAAAATCTATTTTAGTATAATTATTGATTGTAAACTGACACTAGGAAAAGGGACAACATATTTAGTACAAGAAGTTAATGTAGAGCATTAACAACCTGTTTCTCCATATATATATATAAAGAAACGCGTATATATATGTAGTATTGATTGATACGTCAAGATTGAAAAGTCTCCAACTATTGTACCCAATAAAAGAAAAAGTAGTTGCAAGAGATCACAATGCGGATATCTATATCTAATTGAATTAACAGTAGTTTAATAATTGAGACAAGTTTTCATAGTTTATTTTTATTTTATCTCCGTCATAATCATGCTCGTCCATATTATGTCAACATTATCAGGACAGCCATGACTGGCTGCTTTGCCTTGTGCCATGTTTTGAAAATGAAAACCACATTTAAAAATTAATTTAGCGTGGGGTTTGATGTTCATATTTGATAGAATATCACAAATATGAAAATCGATACTTGACGTTATCAAAACCTCAATGAATTGTCTGAGCAACAAGCAATCGGCACGTCTAAACTTTGGATCAATTAAGTAAAGTCAGAAAAATCCCATTAAATAAAAACAAAATAGGAAATATAGTACAAAATGAGATAGGTGTGAAATTATTAGATTGAGCATGTCTGTGGAGATCGATGCCATGTGAAAGAGATATATCCAACAGCTAAGTTATCTTTTTATTTGTACGTATCTGTTTTTTTTTTTTTTGGTTATTTTATAACTAAAAGGCAACAAAATAAAGAAAAATATTTATTGTTTCAACTTTGAAGAGGACTCGAGAAGCTTCCCACAGTACTGATTAAACTATTCTTCCATGAGAAAAAGGTGCACCGACAATTAAAGCTTAGATTTTTTTCATTTAATTTACTTATATCGATATTGTACTGTCTTTTATTATTATCAAAAAATTTATCATCGTGCTTGTTATTCTCGATCGGTTTACTGACCTAATTTCCCTTATTTAGGTGTATTATACTTCCTCCGTACCAAAAATACGTGTTGTTTTAGCTAATTTCATGCCCATTAAAAAATTAATAAATACAATATTTTTTAAACTTTCGAGTTAGAGGTGGAGGGTGCTTATTATTTGAGCAACTTTATCTTGTCATATAAATACAATGTATAGTTTATTAGATTTTTTTTAGAATTGATTACTATTAAAAAGGAATACTTCTTTAATGTTAAGGGTATTGTTAAAATTAATTATCAACTTTGATCTCGAATTTCTAATGTGATTATTATTTTGAGACACTTTTTAAGGCTAAAACATCACTCATTATGAGATGGAGGAAAGTGTAGGATAGTTTGTAATATATAGGGAAAAGGGTTCAAAATACACTCAACCTATGGCCAAAGTTGCCATAACACACCTGAACTTTGCGGAGGTCCTATGACCCCCCTGTACTTATTTTTTGTGTATTTTGTACGCTTTATATGGTGACGTGTACAAGCGATTGTATCTACTCTCTTTGAGCGCGTAAGATTTCATATAAAAGTGTAAATAATACATAAAAATAAGTTCCAGTGGGTCAGGACCCCCGCAAAGTTCAGGTGTGTTATGGAAACTTTGCCAAAATCTGGTCAGCAAATTACTGTTCATCTTCTTCATAGAGAACTGGACTGAAATTTGATCCTAATGCACTTTAAATCTCAACCAAACATCACCAAATTTCATATTCGAATTCCTCTCGACGTTTCGGTTCTTTTGATATATCACCCACTCGAAATGAAGCTCATTTGCGTAACCCGAAAATTCGAGTTCGAAGCTTCAAGCTTTGTTCATGGCGGTCATGGAGTCGTTCGGTTTCTTCACGTTCAGACGTCTTCTAAGCTCGAGTTCAACTTCAAACAATCAAAGAACCAAGAATTTTATTCATCAAACCGAATTTGAAGACCCGTATCCGAAAGCTTCAAGTCGAAACTCGACGTCCCTAATGGAGTTTTTGTTCTACATCGTTCTACTATCTTAATCCACTATGATTAATCATGTTTTCAATGTCGACAAAGTCACAAATCCTATATAATATCGAAAAAGACCCATTTGATTTGGTCGTTAAAATGGAGTTTTTTTGGGTTTGAAATTTTGAAAAAAATACCAAATTGAAGAATAATTAAATCTTTTAAACTCAACACAAAGGAAAGCAAAAAGGCACAAATTCTTGAACAGTCACAAACTCAACACAAAAGGCACAAAGCAAAAGGCACGATAATTGAAAGAAAAATTAGCTCTAATAACTGGAAAAAAAATTTGGTCACTATAAGTGCACTTATAACGACCGATTTATCTCCTTCGTTAAGAAGTGGTCGCTAAGTATCAAATTTCCTGTAGTGTAGCGCGTGCATACACTCAAATGAATTTGGGTGACTTTGTCCATTTGAAAGCATAGATAATACACAAAAAATAAGTCCGGGAGGGTCATAGGACGCCTCAAAGTTTAGGTGTGTTATGGCAACTTTGACCATAGTTTAAGTGTGTTTTGAACACTTTTCCCTAATATATATATATATATATATATATATATATATATATAAGTGGGATTATCCCACGACATAAGATAAAAAGAGTTTGAAGACTTTATATATTAAAAAGTCTTGATATTTTTTAGATTTTATTTGAATTAAATGAACATGTCTGTTCATGAAATAAGGTGACTATTCAAAATAGTCGCTAATAAATAAGGTCTTCCTTCATAAAGTGGCTAAAAATAATCTGCAGGTATAATTTGGGCTTTGTTGTATCGTGAAAGAAATGACTTGTATTTTTTCAATCTGCATACGGGTAATATCTCTTTAAGAAAAGTTTGAAACCGGGGCCTCAAAGTCATTTTATTCATCGATTAATGCTTTCCTATTTTTATTTTATTTTTCCTAACAGGAATTAGTAAGTCTTATACAGCTAAGCTTTGATTTGCCCTCTCCCAGCATTCAATTATTCATTTGTCTCGATCATGTTCAAGTGACATGCAAATATGTAAGCTTTTACATGGCTTGCTTCCTTTTTACAATAGAATTACTACTATTATATTTGATTTGTTTTCTTTTTCCAATGTGCATGGACTTGCTTTGGAGTCAACTCGGAGGATTTTGTTTCTTTCCCTTGCTTTTAGTCAAGAAAAGGACAATGGTAGCTATTTTTTCATCAGAACGCACTGACATGTGAATCACATTAATGAATTTCAAGAAATTTGTTACGTAATTTCAAAATATTACTCTTCAGATAAGTATTCAATGGTCAGAGTACGTGTTTGTTTATTATGCTCCAATTCTAAAGAAACCGTATAAGAGGAAATGAAAAAAAGGATGATCGGTTGTCAATTTTTTAAATACCAAATCAAATCAATTGCGTCGGGTTTTAAAATTTATACACCAAACCAAACCAATAAAATTCGGGTTTTTTAACCTCGGGTTGTTCGGTTTTCTCGGATTTTTCGGGTTTTTTTCGGAATAGTCTTGATACAAAACATATAACTTTTACTTTAAATATTTCTTTAGTCCTAGTAAGATACAATTATATAATTAAGGTGTTTCTTAAGAAAATAACACAAAATGTGAGAAGAGTGATGACATTGTATTAAAATATTCAACAAAAGCTAATATAATCGGTTAACATAAATATTGCTAATTAACAAGCCATAAAAGAAAATGACCATAATCTAAAAATACTAAGTCATGCTAAAATAAGTATTAATTATATGACAAAGAAAAAAAAAACTTAAGTTATGTATTTTTACTCTCTAAATCAATTATGCAAAACTAAAGAATAGATATCCAACATTATTGTTATTTCTAGTGGTAAATTGAATTTCTTTTATTAGGATTAGTGTTGAGTTAGTTTTGGTTTGGACTTTATTTGAGTTACTAACATCCATAGGATATAAAACTTATTGACATTTAAAATCCTAAGTTCAAGCTTGAATAATATGATAGTAGATAAAAAATTACGAAAAAATTTAAGAAATATTTATAAATTACTTTACAAATAAATATTTTTATGTATAAAATATTTTAAAAATTGAATACATGTAATATCGGGTTGGTTTGGTTCGGTTTGACTTTTTTTAGTTAAAACCAAACCAAACCAATTATGGTCGGTTTTTTTTTCCAACACCAAACTAAGTCAAGCCAAACCACTATTGGATTTTTTTCTCGTCAATTTGACTCGGTTTATCGGTTTGGTGCGGTTTGTCGGTTTACTTCGTACACCCCTAGTAGGAGCTAGCCGGTAGATCTTTAAGTATGTTGAAATAGCAGTTTTGGGGCAATCTGTTCAAATCATGCGGTTTGATTATTATTCTTCTGAGCTGTACGTATTAGACTTTAGTATATAAAAATACTTTTAGTTACCAAAGAAATTTGTTGAAAGGTAATTAATTAAAATCATACAAAAACTAAAAAATAGGAAAAAGGAAGTGTGATCAAACCCTTATTCTTTTGGAATGCATCTTACAAATTTTGTTTCCTGGTTCCTTCCATATATACACGTCAAAATAACGTACATATCATTTAACAATATAGAAGGAACCAGGAAACAAAATTTGTATCACCTTTAAACAATGACCACATCATGGCTAGATTCACATGTAATAAGCAATCAAGGCAAACACTTACACTGAAAAGTGTGAGTGGACGACTTTTAATCAAAAATCTCAAATTTAAGCATAGAAATGAAAAAAAAAGTCTTATAGCGAGTGCTATATATCTTTAGTCATGAGATTATTCGCCACAAACTCAAATCTATCGGGAGCTAATCGGTTTGAATAACGAATGATTAAGGTGAAAGACGAAAAAAATATCTAACCACACCAAAGAAAAAAAGATATGGTAATGTTAAATCTTTTTTTTCTCCTTGTTTAAAAACACAATCTTGACTTAACTAATATTGTTCAAAATCGTTGTCTATTCTATCAAATATCAATCAATCCGTGCTAGGAGCAATCCCTACTGTGGCACCCAGAGGCGGATCTAGGAATTTGAGATTCCGGGGTCCCACACTATTTTGGGCTTCGATTTGGTCCATTTTGAGCTTCGATTCTGGTCATTCAGCCTTCCAGTTTATATAGACCGATCGATTATCACACTATTTTGGCCTTTGACTTGATTTATTTTGATATATATATATATATTATTCATCTTAGCTACAAGTATTTCTATTGTTACAAGTTTTAACTCGTGGAAAGGCAGAAGCGTCGACTTTCTCGATGCGTTCTATAGCCCAGTTCCGCAAACAATCGAATGACCCAATGCATCAGTTGACTTAAACGAGTTGGGGAACGAAGCATCTTCCATCCGTTTATATAGACAAACCGATTGTCACACTATTTTGGATTTCAATTTGATTTATTTTTTCTACTGCCGCAATTCGGGTTATTCATCTTTTCGATTTATATAGACATCGATTAAACGAAATAATTTAGTAATTATGATAATTTTAAACAGAGCATAAAAATTCAATAGTATTACTAATATCAACAAAAATATATTATTCATTTATAATTGAGAGTTATGTTTTGAAGCTATCAGCTAACTCAAGACTAATCAACTAAAACTAGAACTCAACTTAGATGCACATTTAGATATCAAAATAAAAAATGAATAAACACTATGAACTATAAAGAGAAGCAAGGATTTATAAAATTTAAAAAGTCAATGTGACTCATTAGGGGAAAAAAACCCCTCAGCAAGTAAATAAAAAGAAAAGAAGAAACAAGGAAAATAAAGTAAAGAAGAAGCAAAATAGAAAAAGAAAATAAGAAAAAAGGAGAACGAATCTTCTGTAAGCTTCTTAGAAAAGAGAAGTCTTTAAAAGAATTGGTGCAAGTTGGACTCGATCCCAGGTGCTGTGGGCACAACTTTCGGCCCTTCACCAGTGGCACCAAACAACCATTTGTTAGTCAGGGTGCCATTTTACATATTTATACTATTTCCCATATATACTCACATGTATATACAAGGTTTTGCTCGAGGTGTGCGGGTGGCGTGGCGTCCCCACCCGCCTTACTAGATCCGCCCCTGGTGGCACCACAACAATTGCATGTTACTCATTAATATTATATCATCGCTAGTATAGACACGTGTAGTGTTGCCCTTTCAACCAAAAACCAGATAATATTTTTTTTTATTACTCACCGTATCATATTATATTTTTCTAGGAAACTCATTTACATCGTCTAGCTTTGACCCGATACTACGAGTATTCTTTAGACATCATTTTGTTCAAACAAAACTTGGTATTATAATTTTCTAGCGTAACTTAGTTATAGAATTAGATGCTTCTTCTTTGACATGATAAAATTTCAAGTGCTCATGATCAAAAGTAAATTAACTAGAAATTAACTGTTCTAAGTTGATTCAAGGGTAGTTATTATGAGATTTGAGTATTGAACAGTAAATACAGTATTTGGACTATTCAAGATAATTAATTATTTTGATAAATTAGGTTACCTTAATTTAGCGAAACGGAGGGAGTTAATACACAATACGTGTGTAATAACTAGAAAATCAGCATATTGTTGATAAGGGTTGAGGGCCTGGCCATAATAAGTGTGAATAAAACTTGTGAACGAAATAGGAGAATGACTTATCACTTTATCATGATAATATAGCCAACCAAGCTACAGTAATTGATTTTGTTTTATTTCTTCTTTTCTAGTGTAGAATTCAAATCATTCACACTTATCAGATTAGGTGCCCTTTTTTAAAATCTATCATCTATTGTACAAAATTCACTCACCCGATTAATTTAGATTCACATCATATAAGATTTATTTATACAGAAAAGATGATCGGATCCCAACTAAAAACTTCAATCTGAAACCTCTTGTTAAAAATTGAGAGATCACATTGATTGCGACCATCAAACTTATTAGGTCCTCTTAATTACCAACCTTGAGCTAAAGAAACGGAGGCCATTTTTTAAACATGGACACATGTTCTATTGAATATAATCCTTAATTTTATAATATTATTTATTTTGATCCACAGTGTGAATACCTTACTTTGATCCGCAAACAGTCGAAATACATAAACGCCATTTGGTAAATGTAAAAAAGAAAAGGAAAAAACAATTTCAAACGTGAACTAATATACTATGCTTGAAGAAAAGGGCAGAAAGTGTATTTAATTGAATCACATGCATGGCCATTAATGCAGCAAATTTGTTAAAAAGGTTACCTATAGCAGATATTATAACAAAAACTTACTTCCTCTAAAGACTTTTTGCTTTTCGATATTCAAACTGCATGAACTTTGATCATCATTTTAAGATGTATTTTTTCATCAAATTGATATAAGAAAAATTGCAATTTATATTACTTTTTATGTAATTTTCAAATATATATAAATTTTAATATTAAAATATTAAGTAAATCTAATCCAATTTAACTTCAAAGTTTAGTCAAATTGACTTTCAAAAAATAAAAAGTGCCACATAAATTGAGACGGAGGGAGTACTTGCATTCAACAATTATTATTTACATCATATAATATGTATCTCACATGTAAATTTTATAGTTTTAGTCATAATAAAATGATAAGTATATTTAAATTCATAGCTCTAAATAATAGTATATAGTCTGCTGTGATTATAAACTCGAATAAGTATCTTCTGTATGACTACTTCTGCTTTTCGTTTTTTTTTTTTTTTTTTTTTTTTTTTTTTTTGTCCTCCTCCTAATTTCTTCTTCAGCATATGAATCACATGGCTGACAAAAACTTCCGTCATATTATTATAATATTATATTAATTGCTCATCTTTTTACTGGTGACTGGTGAGGTGGAATGATCAATTGGGTATGTATTAAAGTACGAAAAAGACAACTCCTACAACTTTCCAATGTGATGTCGATTATCCGATCCCGGTTACAGTTTTGTCGTCTCATTTTATGTGAAAGTATTATTACTAATTGAGAAGTTAAATAATTTTTTTTGACTATTCAAATCATTAACTGTGTTAATTTTAGTATTTTTTGCGTCATTTTTAAATATGTAATTTATTTTAAAATATTTGAAAGATCTATATCAGAATTTATAGGTAAATTAAATGTTTATTCACATAAATAGGTATATAGGAAATACTATTATAGTTTCCATTGATCAAATTTATTCACAAATTTGAGAAAATAGAAGCTTCATTAAAAAAAATATAGAGTAGCATTTTAAGCTTTGAAGGAACATATTCTTCTTCTTTTCTCTTTTGGTATATAGATTAATTATTTTTACTTTATCTTTATGGCTCCTTTTAGTTTTCTTTTACTTTATCAGATTCTTGTTCACTTTCCTTCACTTTATTTTCCCGTGAATATTTTATTTTGCTAATTAGCTAGACCCATTTTTAGACTATTAATTAATTGTCCATTGGCAAAATGGAGAATATTTGACATAATTTGATAAAACAATGAGGAATTGAACATAGATAGCTTTCAAATCTCAATATGCTAAAAACATAACCCTTTCGTCACTTGCTAAGAAGAGCTTAACTTTCTTGTTGGCGGTTCTATTACAATGAAAAGAAAGTCCAAGGAGGAAAACAAAAATGCTAATATAGCTTCTAGAATTTTGTTCAGTTTGCAGGGACCTCAACAATTTTAATTTATTTGGGTACATTTATTCTTGTTGTTGATTTATCATTCGCTTAAGAAAAATATTCTGATGAGCAAAACTACAAATTAAAATGTACGTGTGCAAAACACCAATTATTTAATAATGTGAATGCGATTATGACTAAGCTCTTTCAATTAACAATGTGGGTGACTTAAAGTTGTCATGTTCAAGACATTTCATCGAAAAGAACTTCTTTTCTGATAATTCAAGAAAAAGGTTAATTCTGTTTCAATTTACATGTTGTCATACGAAGTAAACAAAACAATTCAAAGTAAATTTAGTACTCAACAATAACAACAAAGATGCTAAAGAAACCTTTTAAGCGGCCGGTGATGGATAGAAAGTATTGATTTTACTTTATTGTTGAAAGATAAAAACTAAAAAGACTGTTTCCGGTAAACAAAATGGAAAATGCAGAAAAATATTTGAAAAATTTACGTCAAATGAAAGCTGGCTGAAAGGAAGATGATGCCCAGTCTGTGATATCTAGGCAAACTGGAAATAATAATAATAATACAAGAAGATAAGCTTTACTGACAGGCTAACATTGATTTTAACAATTTTGAAAATGACATCCAATAATGTGTTGGATAAAAACAGAAGTAGGTGATATGAAAAGGAGTTTGAAGGAAGTGTAAACTCAACATCGGGGCATTATAGTACAAACATATTATAAGGGCATTAAGGGTAGATTTTTGAAAAAGTTAAGGGTAGTCTCTGAGCGACAAATCCTTTTTCTTTTATTTCGTTTTTGCCCTGTTAGTAGAGGGAAAAATAACTGAAAGTGTTAAGAGAAACAGAAAGCACATAACTTGCAGTTTCAAGAAGTAACAAGTGAGGAAGAGAAGAAGATGGGGACATTGAGAATACCAGATGTAGTTCCTTCTCCAACTGAAGATTGTGAAACTCTCATGAAAGCCTTCAAAGGTCTCTCCATTTTCCTTCCTTTTCTTTTGTTTTACTTCCAGAGGACTTACCTTTTTACATGTCATAAATATGCATGCGTGATTGTACATGTAACGTCAATCCTCAACCAAGTTTTTGATTCATATATACTCAACAAGTTGATTGAACAGTTTTTGGGGTTGGAGGTGGGAGTAGGTCAGCAGTGGCGGAGGTAGAATTTTCACCAAAAAATTCATCATTTACTATAAACACATTAAAAGAAAATTGACCTTGTATATCAAGTAATGAGTTCGAATGAACACCCTTCCGTCCCTCTAGCTTCATCCCTTGGTGGGTTGGGATAATTCTTTGGTATTTAACTTTGGGAGCATATTTTGTTTCCAGGACTCTTGTTTTGTTGAACTTTTTTGTTAAAATAAACATGGTGTTCAGTCTAGCTTGAATAGAGACTAATCCATTAGGTACCTACGTGCTACCTCCCATCATCACAAGTACTGGTATCTCGTTATCTCCTGTTTGGCCATAAGTTCACTTTTTTTTCAGAAATATTTTCAAAACATTGTTTGGTTATAAAAAGTGACCAGTTTTTGGACAGTTTTTTAAGATGAATCTTTCAAATGTCAAAAAGTGGTTTAGACTAATTTTTCAAGTTTTCAGCTCACAAGTAAAATGCATGTCCAAACACAATTTCAACTTCCAAAAACCATTTTTCATCTCTTTTTCAATTTTTTTGTTTTTTTTAAAGTTTCAACCAAATCTATGTCCAAACGCTAGCTAAGTATATGAGAATAACTTCACCTGATGTCTCATCCGCTGGAATTAGAACCTCCTCGTTCAAAAGGACACATCCTTGGGGCAGGGGGGGGCTTGTTTTATTGAAGTTTTCTTTTCTCTTATAGTTCTTGATTTTCTGAATTGTTTGGTGCTTGATTGCATGATTAATGCGCTTAATTCTTTTCGTCAATTGAATCCTACAGTGACTATTTTAATTGCTGAAATATGATCATGTGGCAGTGTATAATTTTGCCTTTGTTGATATTATTTGATCAGTGCAAATGTGATATGCTAGTTGCAATTTGGTTTTGTACTGATAGGAAGAAAGACATTAGCTACTTGGTTGCTTCCATGTGCAAAAAAAGTACTAGTAGCTTCATTGGGAAAAATAAAACATTTCCCCGCCCCATTGCCTCATCTGACTCTGTGTTTTTAATATGTCTTATCTTTTTTGTTCGTTGATATAAAGACGGGGATTAGTTAAGTGGTTTTGTGTAGGACTGGGAACTAATGAGAAGTCAGTAATATCGGTGTTGGGGCACAGAAATGCAAGCCAGAGGAAGAAGATCAGAGAAACCTATCGGCAACTTTACAACAAGTCCCTTGTTGATGACATTTATTCTGAGTTGTCTGGTGATTTCAGGGTACAATCTCTTTTCTTACATTTCCTAGTCCTAATTATTTGTTCACTTCCGTAATGGACTCACAAATTAATAGCATTAACACACTAGAATGTTAATCCTTATGGGCCACTTTCTGTATTTAGACTTTTATTTGATTCTCAGAGTTTACTATTTTGAGGCTAAGTTTGGAATGTTGTGAAAATTTGATGTAAATTTTGGTTACTTTTTTTCTGGTGCTAATCAAAATGGCAACATTGTGACTTTGATTGACTTTTAAATAGCACTCCTTTTTAGTAGAACTTGTAGTCCCTTAATTGAATTGTTCTTTTCATATTTCCCTAATAGTATTTAGTATCAACGACTGTCCTTGCTTGTCCATCTCCTTTAGATCATTTCTAGTGAGCTAATCATACTTGGAGGAAGCAGCTAATGATTTAGCCCTGTTACTATAAACCGTTTTCTCTAAATGCTAGTAAAAAAAACTTAAGGTGAATATTTCCGAAAGTTATAGCTTATCCCTTGGTGTGTTTCTAGAATGACTATCAGATTACTATATCTGCACCGGAGTGCAATATCAGTCTCTATTTGAGCATGGTTATTCCTAAGTTTTCAAGTGCTAACTTAAGCTTTCTATGTGTGACAGAAAGCTGTCGTCCTGTGGGCATACGAGCCTTCTGAAAGAGATGCACGGCTAGCAAATGAAGCCTTAAAGTCAAGAAAGAAAACCATCACCCAATTGCAAGTGATAGTAGAGATAGCTTGTGCTCCATCTCCTGGTCATCTGGTCGCGGTGAGACAAGCATATTGTGGCCTTTTCAACTGTTCACTTGAAGAAGACATCACAGCAAATGTCCCTATGCCTGTAAAAAAGGTATATATGGTCAATTTCGTCTGAACTAGCTAAAGACACTATTCCCAGTGTCGTAAAAATGGATCTGGTGGGGTGAATGCAGAGTTCTCGAGACATCTTACCTTGCTGATGATTCATTATCAGTTAAATAGTACTCTTTCTGATGATTTCTTTGCCATGCTGAGTTGCATTATAGTGATTTCTATGAAATGATGTGTTGTGTGGATCTTTCCAGATTCTTATTGGTCTAGTCAGGTCCTATAGATATGATAAAGAATTGGTGGAACCTAGTATTGCAAATGCAGAAGCTGCTATCCTTCGTGAAGCCATTCGGACAAAGCAGTTGGATCGTGACGATTTTCTTATCATACTCAGCACAAGGAATGTTCATCAGCTTAGAGCAACTTTTGACTGCTACAAGCAAAATTATGGATTCTCCATTGACCAGGTTACATGTCTTGCAAGCTGCCTATGGAACCTTCCTTTTATAGTGCTTCTTGCTCATCTTGTCTCTTTTGACCATTTTAATTATTCATTTGCAGGACATTAAGAGCTGTGGAAAAGGTCTGTTGGAATCTATTCTGAAGGTGGTTATGTGGTGCATTGATTCGCCAGAGAAACATTTTGCTGAGGTAATTAAACACAGAACAGTTTCTTCTCTTCTGTTTTTTGGTTGAAGTATTTTGCTGTTTTTGAAACCTTTTTATGTCACTTCTGTCAAAATATCAACACAAGCCTACCTTCTTTTAATGAAGTTAATGCAAGCACTGAAGCATATGGTCCTGTCGAATTACTTCTATGCGATCACAATTTTTAGTGCTATCAGATTGCATATTGATATTCTGGTTAGACTTAACTTAAATAATCATTAGCATAATATGATGAGACAACCTTAAATTTAAATTTGCTACAATTTACCATGAAAAGCATTTGGTACATAGCATCATGTAATTCATTTTTACAGGTCAATGTCAGTAAAGTACATTCTTTTAAATGTAATCTTGTATGCTGGAATTGGTCAGGTTGTCAGAACCTCGGTTGTCGGGTTAGGAACTGATGAGGATTCTCTAACGAGAGCCATTGTAACTCGAGCTGAAGTTGATATGATGAAAGTAAGGGGAGAGTATTTCATCGCGAACAAAACTAGTCTTGATAATGCAGTTATTGATGACACATCAGGTGATTACAGAAAGTTCCTCATGACATTGCTAGGTGCCAAAGTTTAGATCCTTGGACCTGATCATTGAGTTGTAGCCTTTCAATACTATGATTCTACTTTGTATGATTTGAAAATGCTACATGAACATTTAAGGGTAGATTGTTTGTGACAAAACTAATGGTTGGAGAGTGACTTGTGTATAAGTTTGTGGATTGTCGCTTGTGAGTGAATAGCAGCTTTTGTTCCTTAAATTATGGAACTTTCCTGAGGAATTTAAAACACAAAAGGAAGAAAAAAGAAAGTAAGAAGTGACATACGGTTAAGAATGGGACAATTCTCATGGAAAATCTCGAATTTGGATCCTAAATTGACGGGTTACTTTGTGCTAATCCATGCGGTTATGCACTCTTCAAAGAGGAATCCGTTTTCCGAAAGATCTAAATTTTCATGAATATGTTGGTAAAATATAGTACTAAAACATAACTACCTGCTTAGGGGAAATTTTACTTAGAATAAAAACTTGGAAAATTAAGCGATGTGGCAAATATTTAGACTGTATTTACGAAACGTAGGAATAGTTTCAAACAATTACGAAACGTAGTTATAGTTTCAAAAAAATACAAAGTGTAGCTACGTGTTGAGTTTTATAGCATATACACAATATATACGTGTGACTAACACTGTACGCGCTGATACAGCTCTTTCGCGTGATTTCATCTAATACAGTATGCGCTGATACAACTGATACCCGTAATATCATTTAACCAACACAACTATATGCGTAGCATACGCTGATACAGTTGATACCCGTGATTTTAACTAATCCAGCGCAACTTTATACGCTAATACAATTATAAATTATAGCTACTGTATGCGCAAATGTAGCTACATTTCGTAAATAACAAATTGTAGCTACATTTTGTAATTACACTCTAGAATATAGCTATTTATGAAATTTTCTCAAAAAACTTTTTTTGGGAGGGGAGAGAGGTAAAAAGTTGAGAATTTTACATAGTGTAGAGAACATAAAAAGATAGTTATATTTAGTTACTACACTTTAGTTTAATTACATCTTGTAGCTAAATGTTGTATTTCAATTACACAAGGTAATTAATTCAAAACCCATCTCCTCTTATTCCATTGTATCAATCTTTTCCTTCAACCCCCTCGCTCTCTTCTCCCTCAACTCTCTCTCCTCTGTCGGCCAATCGCCGCCTGTCATTTTCTCCGACGGAGTATTTGTAGAGAATAAGGTTGATGAAACAATTGCCAAAAGCAATTGCGAAAGGACCAAATTAAGGCAGAGAAGAACGAGGAAAAGTCTTGAACCAACATCCATTTGTAAAGAATTAGGAGTATTACAATCAAACATAGCAATAATTCTGGTACTACTCATAGATAATCTCAGTCGTCGTTGCCTGATCTGAGTGTATTTTGCTCAGATTTGAATGTATATTTATCATTGTTGTTGCTTGAGATGTGTTTGTTTTTGTGTTGAATACATAGAAAGAAATGATTTCTTGTTGGATCCTTACCGGACGACGGCGTCGCTGCCGGCGATGGAAAAATTTTCGGCGGTTTATTTTAAGATCTGAGTGTATTTTATTTCTTCTATCTCAAATCCGAGTGTATTTTTTTTCTTGTATCTCAGATCTAAGTGTATTTGTTATTTTTTTAGTGTAAAATAGAGTGTTTCTTTAAGTATTTTTTGCTTGTATTTCAAATGAGATTTTTTTGTATACAAATGAATAAAGTGAATTTTGAATACAGCTGAATATCCCTGTATTTTTGCATTTATGTTGTTTGAATACAACCGAATTTAAATACAACAAGTTGAATATAGTGTAAAAGTTGTTACGAATAAATACAACCAAATTGAATACAACGAAATACAACCGAATTTAAATACACGTTACTGTACGTAGCTACAAAATGTAATTAGCAAAAGTCTAGCTATACCTTAAAAAAAAAAACCTTCAAGGTGTAGTCATTTCCTCAAGTTGCTCTAAAAATTTATGGAAATAAGAAGAGTAGCCCAATGGATTCCCAACAACTCGGCAAAGAGTGGCCCAATCAAGGCCCAACAACAAAATCTGTTTTTGTAAATGAAAGAAGAACAAATAGAATCTTTTTTTTGCGCGGATTGCCCTTCATTTGGGATGGTCTTTAATTTTTGCCCTTCAAATTGGTGGTCTTTAAGTATTGCCCTTCGCCTAACACCCTGAGGTTGTGGCTTCGAACCCCAACTCAGTTAAAAAAAAAATCGTAAGCCAAAAATTTCGCTAGATAGAGTTTTTACAAATCTGTACATGGGCACATATAGAATTTCAGCCCGTGCAAATTCTGTCTTAAGACAGAATTTCTGCCTGAAGGGCAAATTTTAAAAACCACCATTTTGAGGGGTAAAAAATAAAGACCACAAGGGCAATCCGGCAAATTGCCCAAATAGAATCGCAGACTGCCAAAAAATTTCACTTTTCCTTTATGCCAATTCAAAAAATTATATAGGTTCAGACAATGGTGTCGGTCCTAGCACACCTACATTTCTGGAAATTATAACGCATGCACCTCGAGTAGTCAAGTTTTATTGACCAAAAAAAAAAGTAGTCAAGTTTAACCGAAAAAGGGAAAAGGAATGGAAGGTGGGTTGAACTAAAATCTTGATATCTACTTTAGTGTATGTAAACTGTTCTTTTCAAGTAAATAAAATATTACATTTCTTATATACATCAGAAAGATTATTTTATTTCTTCTGAAAGCGCATAAATTGAAACCCGTAAAACTTGTATTAAAATGGCTTAAATTAGTATATATGTCCGCCCATTTAAATTTTAATCTTTTCTTCCTTCATGTATTACGAAAGATTGTCATTTTCTCACTTTTTTAAGAGGACGATCAAATTAATTTGACCAAGTATCAATTCATCATATAAGATATAATACTCCATTTTCCGTATTAATTAGTTAATAAATTAATTTTAAATCCCAACTTCCCAACGTTCTTATTTTTTTTTTTTCTGAAAAGGTGTTTTAGGCCTTTTTTTTGACTACCGAAAATTTTTCTTGCATTGCTTATTTTTTATTTTATTTCAAAATAAGTGGAAATTGATCTTATTCTTTCAAAATTACTCTTATTCAAACAAACAATTTCTTCATTTCGCAATTTTTTACAACTAACGCTCATTAACTAACAACAAGATTGTCATTTTCTCACTTTTTTAAGAGGACGATCAAATTAATTTGACCAAGTATCAATTCATCATATAAGATATAATACTCCCTCCGTTTCTAAATAAATGGTATTTTAGGATTTTTATATTATTTTAAAATAAGTGGAAATTGACCTTATTCTTCCAAAACTACCCTTATTCAAATAAACAAGAATCATTAAACAGATTTTCATTTTCTTATTATTAAACTCATAATTTTCAGAAGGTATAAACTAAAAAGTAACTTACTATTAAACGGAGGGAGCAACACTTGGAAAGAACTTCTGTTGTAACTATATATTGCTTATCATTTCTAAAATTCAATTTTAATTTGAATGATAGAATGAACAATGTAACTTACTAGAAAGTTTTACTAAATTGACCATTGCAAAATACAAGTAGAGTCTATACTTTACGTTTGATAATGTGCACAAAAGCTGCCGATTAATACATCATTTAGAGTAAGATATTCAAATTGGAATTATACTATAATTAGACCAACCACTGGAATCAATTGCCCAGAAGAAAAAAGGAAATAGAAGGAAAACTTTTGGTCAATCGGAAATCTGTGACTGAATGGTTAACTTAAATATCATTCACGGATAAAGCCTCGTGATTGAGCAAAGGAAAGGAAAGCGAGGGGTCTGGCCCACGTTTATGTGTCCTGTTCTATATCCGACAAACGCTCCAAGTAATTTATGGCCCACCCGTACTTCCCCACCTACCCACTTCACGGCCCGACTACTTTGGGTGGTAATGAGTGGTCCCCTCATCCACCCCCCTAAATAGCTTTAACCGTATTTGACAAAATTTCAAGAATATATATTAACATGAGAGAACTTAAATCAAAACTTCTAATATAAAATATCGCTTAAAAATATCATTTTTTTATCATGCAAATTATATATCAACTAGTGTAGTGTGATTTTGGTATACACATATATAATTTTATATTTAAGAAGAGGAAATGAGATCTCTTACTTTTTTACAATTTGAATTAAAAAATATAGCCTATAAGAAAATGAGATCTTTTAAACCATAATACCTACTCATTCTTCTGTCTTTTTCTTTTTTTTTTTTAAAAATAAATAAAATTGTCCTGTATATTTTTTCATTTACTTTACTTCAGAAATCCTAGAGTCTTTAAATACAATTAATCAACTTTTCTTCTTCTTCTTCTATAAATGTGTAAAATCTTAATTAATAAATATGAAATTAACTTAAAATCATTACAGAACATTTTATCTTGAAATGTTAAGAAATATATATTTACACATGTTGTAGAAACTGTTTATTCAATGAATCATACTCTAAAAATTAATGATGATGATGGCTCATTCTTTTCGGTCGATGATAATGGTTGTGGAGCGAGTTAGTTGTAGTTGTGTTCGGTGGACGTAACTGACGATGGTAATTGTGTGGCAGTGACTGACAGTGATAGTGGTGTGCAATAGTGATTGTGGTAGTTACGTAATCACAGTGAAAGCATTGGGTTATAGAGGCGGATAGTATTGGAGGTAGTAGAAATTGTTGGCGATGGCTACTGGTGGTGGTGGTGGTGATAGTTTTGGTAGTGATTGATAATAATGATTGTGATATGGAAGTTGGTGGACATAGCTGGTAGTGGAGGAGATTGGTGATTGAAGTAGTGGCGGAACAACCTGATAGAAAGAGGGCTTGATTGAATCCCTTTTGAAAAATTATACTACATAAAAAAAAAAAAAAAAAAAATTTTTTTTTGTATATTTATATATCATTGCTGAATCACCTTAACAAGTGATAAACACTTCATTCCAAAGATTTTTTTTTAATCTCTTTTCTTAGGTGATGATTTTATCGCTGGATAAAAGTAGTTGGTGGTGATGGTTGGTGGTACAGATAGTTAGTAGTGATGGTTGTCACTGCAAATTGATAGTTATTGGTAGTGAATTAACATCTGAATAATTTAGATTCAAAACTTCCATTAAGTGAAGACAAACAAGACCTAAATATCTAAATACAATGTTTTTTTTTCTTTAAACTTTGAAGTATTTGGTTTGAAAATTAGATATAGTGAGATTGAATTTGACCCAATTAGTCATTCTAATTTGTGACATTAAAACTTTCTTATTTTATTCAAAAATTAAATTTACTTTGAAAAAAATTTAAATTCAAAGTGAATTTGGTCAAAGAATACTAATGTACTTCTACGAATTCATCCTTAAGTGAATTTGTCACATAACTATATCACAATTATCACTTATTATTACTTAATAAATACTATGCTATACTATATATTTACTTGTTACCGTTCAAGTTTGTAAAACGAATTTGAATTGCTAAATTTGTCAAAGCAAGGTTATGCAAATCATGAATTGAACATTCAACTTTTTACCAAATAGACATTAAATACAAAGCTTTTTAGGAGCGGAGGTGATGTGTTTAGGTCGGTGGGGCTGTCTCCATAGAGGGTGTCTATTCTTTACTTTCATTTTCATTAAGATCCCCAAACTAATAAACTAGATTAACGCTAATCCACCTTTAAATGTTAATCTCATTTCTCTCTCTATATTTGTCTCCTTCTTCACTCCCCTTTGTCTCCATTCTCTCCACTTTTATTAATATCCAATAAAAACTTACTACGTACCTATATAAAATTTAAATTGTACTCCCTTGTCCAGTTGACTAGACATTGTGTAAGAAAGATTTTATTTTTTTAAAATTAAATTATTTATACATATAATATATATTCTTTTTCATACAATTTAAAAAAAAATATATCACATAAATTAAGACATATGAAACGGGAGTAATTAAATTAAAAATATTTTGGCCATTATTGTTTTGTTAAAGAAAAAAACAAAAAGAGAATGGAAGAAGAGCAAGAAGAACACTCAGTTGTTCCTCATCTTGTTGTGCTTCTACTGCTCTTCTAAGCTGCACACGACGTCGTTTTCACATCTCATTGCCCTATGCTTTCTTCAATGTAGCTCGTGATCCACAAAGCTTCACGTTTTCTGGTTCATCTTTTTTCAGCTTTTTCTTTTTTCTTTCTTTCTTTTCACTTTTTCCCTTTTAACTTAAATTGAAGTGAATCTATTCAAAAAATTTCACTGTGACTTATTTCTTTCTTGACTGACTTAAATGCCGGGAAATGTGAGTTGTGGGTACTTCAAATTTTTAGCTTTAATTTTATGCTATTTTAGGTCTTTTTTTTTTTGAGGTACCCATTTTGAATCTGCTTTTATTTGTTGTTGGTTTTGAGTGTTTTATTTGGTTTGTAATGCTTGTTTACTGTTAATAACAGCAAAATGTGAGTTGTGGGCACTTGAAATTTGCATCTTTCTAGCTCTAATTTTATGTTATTTTTAGGTCCTTTTTTTGAGCTACCCATTTTGAATCTGCTTTCAGTTTTTTTGCTGGTTTTGAGTGTCTATTGGTTTGTAATTCTTGTTTACTCTTAATAACAGTAAAATGTGAGTTGTGGGTACTTCAAAATTGCATCTTTCTAGCTCTAATTTTGTGTTATTTTTAGGTCCTTTTTTTTTTTTTTTTTTTTTGGTGCTTTTGAGTGTTAAATTTTGTTTGTAATGCTTGTTTACTTGTTTTGGGTCTTTATGTTTTTCTCAGTCTCTGATCTTGTTTGTAGTATTTCATATTTATATTTTTGTTTTTAAATTTCAAATGCATTGGAAACATTTGATTGTTGATGTGTAATTGCAAGGGTTTTGGTAGTTTTTTTTTTTTTTTTTAAATTTTATTTTAATACTTCTTATATTTCAAGAAAAAATGCACCTCATTTTCATCAATTTGAGGGTATGATGTATGACTGTTAATATTCACAGTATTGTCTAAACGCTAATTGGCTTTTGGGTATTTTCCGGTTTGTTGAGATATTTATTCAAATTCTAGGGAGGGAAGTCTTGAGTTCTTGCCAATTTTTATTTTTTCTCCCTTTTAAATTTTAAGAAACGGCAACTTATTGGGTTAGTGTTTATATATTAACTCGGTGCCATGGAAAAATGTGTCTTTTTTTCTTATTTCAACAAAAACACTTTATTGCACTTGTTTTGCTTAAATTGGTGCAATGTCATGGAAAATTGCTGTTGTATCCTGATATTAGAACCTTATTATGACGATGTTCTAGAAATTCGACATGATGTCTAAGTTCTGGCAACCACACTGTAAATCCTCAAAATCTCTTTTCTGAATGTTTTGCATACAGGATAATATGTACCTATATATGAAGTAATAGCTTTTTGGCAAATGTAGCACTGTATAATTATTTGAATCCTTTCCCCGGATCCTGCTAAGGCGGAATGCTTCGTGCACCGGGCTTCCTTTTTTAATCTTTTGTTTTGCTTCATTTTTGTCTAATCTAGTAGCCTTTTAGTAGTTTATTAATGTATCTATTTGTTTTTTCCTTTAGAAACGGGGTTGGTGCAAGTTGAAGTTTGAACTTTGAAGGGAAAGGTCCGTTAGGGGTCCAATGGAGCAGTATGAAATATTGGAGCAAATTGGTAAAGGGGCTTTTGGCTCTGCAGTTCTTGTTAAGCATAAGCTTGAAAAGAAGAAGTAAGAACCAGAAAACATAGTCATTTATATAAGCCACATACATATAGTTACTATTGCACTTTTACTACGTGAAAGTGTATATGAAATCTTCAATCCCGTAAGCAATTGATACTTTTCAAAAGATATGTCTGTGAAATAGGAATTAATTTATTCTTTTTCATATTCCTTCTTATTTCAGGTATGTATTAAAAAAAATCCGTCTCGCTCGGCAAACAGACAGGACTCGCCGAAATGCACACCAGGAGGTTTGTCTTTTGCTTAAACCATTGATCTTCTCAAACCTCACCTCCCAGCCTTCTTTATGCTAGGAAAACATTGAGAAAACCTTGAGTTTTACCATATCCTAGAATTTTTACATATCAGCCTTGAAAGAGGTTCAGAAATGATATTTTTTGTACCAAAGCTTTCAGTTCAGTAACCAGAAAAGAACACTTTGAGATGTGAAGGGAAAAAGATCTTCTATACAAAGGAACATGCAACTTTTTTTGAACTTCTCAAAGAAAAAGAACATAAATAATTTTTGACACCAAAAACTTTCACTAGTACTTGTCACTTCATGTACATCTTATATATATTCTAGACCATATTATGCTCTGTAGTTGAACTTTCTTAAAATGCCCTGTTGTTTAATTTATCTTTTATTTTGTAGATGGCCCTTATTTCGAGTATGCAAAATCCATTCATTGTGGAGTACAAAGACTCATGGGTTGAGAAGGTTGCAACCAGTACTTATCTTTCAAGTCATGTTCTTTTCTTTCCTTCCTTTGTTACTTTCAACATTTTGATAGAACATTTGATGTATGCATTTTCTTCTTTTGGAAGTATGAGATTAAGCAGTTTCATGTGTCTTAGCATGTAAAAGTATTGGATAGGTAAATCTGCAAGGGAAATTTGCTTGAAAGTTCTACAAGTAATGAAAGCCAATTATTTCATGATGGGCAAAGCCAATTATTTCATGATAGGCAAACCCCTATACCAATAAAATAACCTTTTAAAGGGTCTTTTTGCAGGAATTCAATTTGTCATGTGGCAACAAACTCTGATGTCTTGAAATGTCAGAGCAACCTTAATGAAGTCTGTTCAGGCAGAAGTTATTTGACTATAATTTGAAAAATACTATTGGTACACTATGATTTTGGAAAGAATAAGGAGATGTTGTATTGCAATAATGATGCATGTGAATAGACAAGAACAGAATAGTCAAAACTGTTTAAGCGCTCAAGCACATATTTAATTGCTAGCTCTTTGTCATCTTTGGGGAAAGAATCAGCTACTATATGTGCATACTTTTCTATGCAGCTATTATCCCCTTATCCACCTGGATGTGCATGGAGTTTCTAAAACGCACTCCGCACACTTTTTTTATTTTTGATAAGTCACTCTGAAGTCTTTTCTTTTGTTTAATTTTCTTTGTCTCTTTTAATTTTTATCTTTCCTTGGCATTTTTTTTTAATCTTTCCAATGAATCGTTTTTTTTTTTTTGGTGCAACGTAATTGGAACAGAACTAGATTTATTCTCCAGTAGACTGTTGTTATACAATTAGTGGATAGATTTAAACCCGCATTACATGAGTAGAGTTGGGGATACCACTCGAGAAAAGCTGTGTAGACAAGTTTAATTTAGAATCATAAGTACTTTATCAATGTTGGACTTGGACCTCTTACATGCTGATGCTATTAATTTTTTGGACAAGTACAATGAAGTTGCTGGTCAAACACGTTCTACCCTTTATATCATAAGAATTAAGAAATGTACAAGTGACTGACATTATACTAGGACTACTACTAAGATCTCTGTCAAGTTCTTCTTTTTTGAATCCTTTTGCTCTCTTTTTCTTTACATTCCTTGCTAGTTGGGACATTCTCGATTCTCTCAACATGTGTTGTAAAACTACTTGTCTGCTGCTGTGTGTATCAAATGGATATATTCAAAGCTTAGATGGGGATTTACTTTTTATGCCTTCCCTTGCAGGGTTGCTATGTGTGCATAGTCATAGGTTATTGTGAAGGTGGAGACATGTGAGTGACCTTTTCCTACTTAAACTATGTAGTTTGATTCCATTTGTCTCTAATGACCTTGGAAATAGCCTCAATAACTGCATGCCTGCTTCGTTGCAATGACCTCTATTTTGCTGCAACTTTGCAGGGCAGAGGCCATAAAAAAGGCAAAGAACATCCATTTTCCTGAAGAGGTAATTCTTCTACTGCTTGTAACCTTTGCTTCAATGTTCAACTAAAGTTTCAAGAGTTATTTTAAAAGTTGAGCTGTCATTTATGTGTCATTGGCTTCTAACCAATTCATGAACTGTTAATAGAAATTATGCAAGTGGCTTGTTCAACTCTTAATGGCTCTTGACTACTTGCACATGAATCACATCCTTCATCGTGATGTCAAGGTTCGCTGTATTTGCTTTTCCCTGGGCGGATTCCTTTGACTTATTACTTCTTAACTTTGCTGCTCCTTTAAACTTTTTGTTTGTAACATCTTTTGCAGTGTTCAAATATATTTCTAACAAGAGAGCAGGATATTCGTCTAGGTTAGTTTACTCATTTTGCATTTTCAGCTCCTTGAAAGTTCTAAATTCTAATAATTTACTAAAGGACAAGCGCGGCATACTACTGCAGGTGATTTTGGACTCGCCAAGATGTTGACTTCAGATGACCTTGCTTCCTCGGTAAGTAATGTTACTGTAGATGATTATCTAAAAGATATCATGTTTCCCAATAATATTTAGCTAAGTTATACTTGCTTAATTTCTCAGATTGTTGGAACCCCCAGTTACATGTGCCCGGAGCTTCTTGCAGACATACCTTATGGATCCAAGTCGGACATATGGTCTCTAGGTAATACAGATATACATCAAGTGGCACACATATTGCATGCTAGCAGCCTGGCACACATTGTGCCTGATGCTATGTTTTGTCAACATGCTTAGTGGACACTAATGTAAGGTGCACTAATATTTCTTTGATTTTTTTTTTCCATCCAGGATGCTGTATATATGAAATGGCTGCGTTTAAGCCTGCATTCAAGGCATTTGTAAGTTTCTGAGGACGTTGTTACTGTCTAACCTTGTTACTCAAGCAGTTGTCTGGTCAGCATTTTGAAATGCAGCACATGCTTTTTTAGAAGTAATTATTCTTCACTTATGTGAAGATTTTAGTAATTTCAGCTAGTATATTCTTCTTTTGCAAAAGAAACAAGAACTGTAGTTGTTAAAACTAGTCAGATGTCCATTATTGAACCACTAGCAATAGTTGTGGAGAATTCCGATGAACATCAGATGAAATTCCTCATTGTGCATGTTCTAGGTGTTGGTGTTATGGCTCTGGAGAGATATTAAAAGATGTCTCAAGTGTGTAGCACTTGACGGAAACTGAGAGCATAATTGGATTAGAAAAATGATGATGAACATGAAGTTTAATGGGGTCTGCTTAGCTTGATTCTTGACAAAAGATTGAACCTAAGATGAAATAGCTGGTTTATTTATTGGAACAAAGAAATGTAGATGAGAAATTGGATAATTACTTGTCCTATTGATATGTAAAATTAACTAAAGATATATTTTGTTTGTGCCAATTTCTATGTTTTAGCTAATGAGCCTTGTAGATTTTTCATCTTCCCATTGGAGCTCTACTAAAACTAGAAATAATGAAGTGTTCTTTATGAAGAATTGCACCCGATTTTTTCATTGTGCTGCCAATGATTTTCCTGTTTTGGAGTTTATAGAAGCTTATAGATTATTATTACTCTCTCTAGTTTTAAATGAGTACATTTGGGTGATCATGGCCTTTGTCTTCCTTATTATACTTCAATCAATGGATTCTTGATTTATGACTCTACCTATGATGTAGTTATTGGACAATCTTACTTTGATTTTGAGTGCTTTGAGAAACTAATCCTTGTTGCATATGTGTATCCATATGTTTTCTAAGGTTTCTGCATTTCACTTCCACTTTCCTATTTCTGGTGGATATTTTTTGGATGTTGAAACTTATGTCATCTTATGCATATTGACATAGGATATGCAAGCACTCATCAACAAAATAAACAAGTCTATTGTGGCACCACTTCCGACAAAATACTCTGGTCCATTGTAAGTCATTCATTTGCTTGAGATTTCTTTTGTAATGGAACCATGTATTTGTTTATATGTGCAAGTGCTGCACTTTTTATTTAGGACTGTGACTTCTAAAGCTGGACTTCCTGTTGAAGGAAGCCCCTCTTTCGATTTTTTTCAAATGATTTGTTATTTTGGAGAACTATCTTAAAATATACAGGTCTATTTTAAACTTATAAACAGCCATTCAACAGATGGGAATAAAATTGTAGCAAGTTAACTGGTTGTGTGCACCTTTTATTTTACTCTAGTGAGGTTCTGTATCTAAGTATGCCTTATTTGAAAGAAAGGCTAACATAAGGATTTTAAAGTTAGATTACACTAACCCACTCTTAAGGGCTTTTTTATTCCCTTGACTCCCATCGTGCTTCCAGTCTAATGCACAACATGACAGGCCTCCCTGTGTTAACTTGCATGAATGGAATTAGTTTTGTTTTTATCATCAAATTCCCAAGAACCAAAATAGTTTTCTGTAAAATAAATTTTGAGATGTAAGAGGAGAACAAATTAGCACCTTGAAAACAAAAGCCAATGAAAGATCAGCAATCATTTTAACTGCATCTTCCCTCCGGGGACCTTTCTAATTCCTTGGTGGACGACATATTTGTAAAATGATATTTCTACTTGATGCCATCTAAAGGCAAAATGTGGTGAAAGGAGATAGTGCATTGGCATGGAGGTCAGGAAGTAGGTTGTCCTTATTATGACGAACAACTCAAGGTTGTTTTTGGAGTCATTATGACGACATGAAGAGTCTATTCTTCACTTCTTAAAGCCTCTATTTGCAATGCACTTCTTTTGTTAGTAAAGGAACATCGAGATCCAAAAATTGAGAGGGGATGTTTAGGTGCCTCAGTAACTACGTATTGAACTCTTTTGGCTTTATCTATGGGAAACTCTACCCTTGAATGGGAAATCTTTTTGTTACTTTGCTTATTCACTTCTCTTATTTGCCTTCCAGCCGAGGTCTTGTCAAAAGTATGCTGCGGAAAAACCCAGAACTGAGGCCAAGCGTATGAATTCATCTTTATCTTTATTTATATAGTTTCATTTACATCTTAAGCCATTATGCTATTGCCTTAAGATCTCCTATGAGGTTCATTAAGAAACTTGAACTGTTGGTTTAATATGCATATTATGTAATCTGCATAAATGGATAATGTTTCTACATAGAAATCTGCATATGATGGGGTTATTTGTAGATAAACAAATAGAAGCTTATAAATGCTGTAGTGTTATTTCAACACTGCACCCAAAAGTCAAATATGTGAATATGAGGTTATTGTTTACATTTCTTTCTTGAATCTCATGCCTTCCATGCCTGTGCTTTACACCATAGCGTAAGACACTTCCTTTTGATTTATGTTCATCCGATAGTAGAAACATTCAATTCTTTGTCTTTTGTTTTTGCCCTTTTTTATTTTTATTTCTTTTTGTTGGTACAGTAATATTTTTAGAAGACAAAATCATAAGTGAGACGCACATTTTCTAATCATTCTTCCTTAGCCGCTTTCATGTATTAAGTTTGGAAGAAATAACTTGTTGGGGACATATCTTTTCGCCTTTATTTGAAGAAAAAGGCAGGTAGACACGATCTTCTGGTAATGTCAGAGATCTTAACAGATACCAAGTTGACGAGTCATCATTTGGATGGAAGGTAAAGGGATAAACAAGGAAACTTTGACCGGAATTCTGCGATCAATAAGCTGCTTCTGAAGTTACTCCAAAATCCTCAAAACTTCTCTTTGTAGTTAATGATTTGTACCATTCGGTAACAAGAAATTTTATTACTTCAGTAACAACTGCCTGTCATATAGTTAAAATGGTCCTGTGATGTCTCCCTTTTAATCATGTCCAAGTGTGACTTCCTATCAGCAATACTCTCTAGCCTGCGTTGCCTGTTATGTGAACTTTAAAAATTACCTATCTGGAATGATTGACAATTGACATGCATAGGTGGAGAAGATCTCTATTCTAACAAGCCAGATGTTTAATGTTCCATAAAGAGTGATATTGTCTGGTTTTGTAAATATGCAAAAGAACTAGCTGCTCCTAAGAGCATACATCACAGATTCGAACCCTTAACAGGCAAAAGCCAGGTATGTAAGTGGAGAAGGGGCCCATTATCCACGGAGAGCCATCACAGCAGGATCTCGGGGATTCCTCTGTTATCAAAATAAGAAAAAACAAAACTAGCTGCTCCCAAGAAAAGGGAATTGTACTCTGACCATCTATTTGGGATTATAGTAAATTATAGTAAAGAAAACTGAATGACATGTTTCAGTCTCGTTCTTAGTCTTTCCGCCTGTAATTTGAGATGTTGCATACCCAATGATGGCCTTAATTTACATTTATCCTAAAACTGCAAAAATCTTTACTCATAACTTTTATGTAGTGGCGTAACATCAAAAGTAGTGATGACATGTCTCATTATTTTGCCCACATAATGCAAATATCTAGTGGACGCATTTTATGTTTTCTTCGCTTTAAATTTAAAATATGAAGCCTTTCATAATCGATGATTTATCTTTAAGCGTTGGCTTAGAAGGAGCGTCTGTTCTGAGTTACAGGAGCAATTTATATGTATATAAATTACGAGGAGTGCGTCTAACAAAAATGAAAGGATTAGCATGTTAACGCATATCGGCAGTGTGTCTTTGTCTGTTTTTGTTTAAGCTAATAAATTTCTACTTAAATTACCTTTGAAGCATGCAAATAAAGGAAGATCAACTCCTTAATCACAGAAGCGATTCAATACTAACCACAAAAAGATTAAAATATGTCTCTTTGGTTTCTTTAGAGTACCTTAATTGTTCCATAGTTAATTATAATATTCACACTGGCATAACGTATTTTGTTTTGGTTATATTACAGGCAGCAGAACTTCTTAGGAATCCACTCCTTCAGCCTTATGTGATTAATACTCATCTCAAACTTAACAGCCCTAGACGCAACAGTTTACCTGCTTGTTTGCCTGATAATGATGTTAAGAAAACCAGATTCGCAGTTTCTGAAAGCGCACCTTTCCCAAAGAATAGAGAGAAGCGAATATCATGCGGAAATGATAGGACTCTGAATCCTAGTGTCTCTGATCACGATTATACTTTTTCAAGTCGTAGATATCCAAAAACTCCAAGCAGAGTATCTGAATTGTCTGTTGGAAGCCCTGATAGAGGATCAACTGTCACAAAAAAAATCACTTCAAAAGCTTTGCTTGTGAACAAGAATCCAAAGGTGATCATGCCGAAATCAACCACTCCAAGAAGACAAGTGGAGCTAAGGAACAATGATATGGTAAGATCAAAAGTAAAAGGTTATTCATTTTACTTGTTTCTATTCTATGGTAAATGGATTTTATTCTAGACAAGAATGCCCAAGCGGTTCAACTGATGGACAACAAAGCAAGCTGATACTGATGTATAAAAAGTAATAGATGTAATATTTTGTCATTACAACAGATTTTGAAAATGGTTTCTCACTAAATCTTAGATGGTGTCAACTTATATACTAAAAGATGAAGATGGTATCCTAAAATCGAACTTAATATTGTTATTTTCATTTGGATCTTGATTAACCATTTGGAAATTGGAATACCCAAACCAGGACACATTCTGCCAAATTGACTTTGATATCTATGTTAGCCTATGTTTTTTAGGGTTCAGCTAAAGACTAACACAACCATATATGATGAAAGAAAGTATGAGGGTAACTAAGATCTGCGGTTAGTAAAATGATATTTTACTTATTTGGTTAGGAAGTAAAATATGAGGGTAGTTATGTTTTGATTCCTGCACTCGTGTATGAAAATTAGACGGTATTGGGACAGTGACTTTAATTACGTATGCATGGTATTTGGTTCATTAGACTCTAGCTGGTTAATTCTGGCTATACCACTTCTCCTTACTGGTTGACTTGTCAAAATGGATTACAACATATCAAACAACATAGGGGTTAAAGAGTGTACATTCACCATGAAGGATATGTGTCAATCCCATCTTTTACTTCCCTTTCCCTACTTGAATAAAAGATAATTGAATTAAGAATTCTCTAATGTGTGTCTGCTGTAAATCTGGTTCCCTTTTAAATTTTAGATTTAAGCTGTGGATTATAGACAGCTATACTTGATATCTGCATTTTCAACGTTGAAGTTTTCAGAGAATAATTGTCTACATTCTGCCTGCTCATTTCTGGCGAGAATGGCAAGATTAGCTTGTTTCCCTGCTGAAAAAGTGAACTTCAACTCCTTCAATATCATCTTAGTAGTACAATATTTCCAAAGATTTTAGATTTTAGTGACTTTGGTCTTCAGTCAGAAATTCTATTATCCATCTCGGAAGTAGCTAAATCTGAACCTTTATGTCTTTTTTGGTCTACTTAGTTTATGTATGAACTAACCCTTATAAAGGAACATCATTCTTGCTAGGTTATTGGAGCTGTAGTGTCATCTTTATATGTTCCTAAAATTAACCAATGACTTTAAGAACCATGGAGCCCCCAAGTTTAATTAGAACTTCCTTATTTTTTGATTAGTAGATAAGGGGATACGCATTATATGGGCAGAAGGGGATGCTGACCTTGTGAAAATATGTTTCATTAAAATAAACTGAATAGAAATAGCCCCCCCACTTGTGGGATTACACTGGTTATGTTGTTGTAACTGAATAGAAATAGCTATAATGGCAACTGCATAGAAGTTACAATGGCAACTGCATACTATTGGTTAGAAGTTAGAACTATACCATTCTCATTCTTGATAAGTTTGCTGGTGCTATAACATTTAGCACTTGCAGTTTATAATTGTGAAGGTTTATCCAAATATTCTATATAACTCTTGCTATCCTAATCTGTATGGCACTTTCCATTTTGGGATATCCAAATTGTTTCACGCGATTGCAAAATACTAGTAACAACTTTCAAGAATTTAACTTCATTTTATTATTCAAATTTAAACTTTGATGAGATGCTTTCTCAATCAACTATTTTCCAATAACAATTTTAATATTCTTTTCCACTGTTATTATTGTGATAAACTAGTTAGCTTAAAGTCTTAAAATTTTGTATGAAATCAAATAGTGTTACACGAGGTGGAGGCAATATGATTTTAGGTTTTTCCTCTAGGTAAATATGTCCTTTCATTAAGCAAACCCATTGATGGATCATTCTAATAAAAATGTATTGTTTCATTAAGTGACCAATACACGTTTCGACTAAGCATGATGCCACCAAAGCTAATAAATGTCTGGTTGTTGACCTTTTATTTGTTGTTGAACTTCCGTTTTCCCTCTTGGTAAGTATGAGATGTGTTTGCAAACTATATAAAAGAAAATCAGAAGTTTTAATTTGCCTGGCTAGCATTGCGAAAGATCATATGATTTTGTGTTCACTTATCACTAAATTTGTGATGGATTACTCATCTAGCATAATTTGCAGTCCATTATCCGTTTCGATTCCTAGAGTATGTAAAGTGTTGAAGTGGTAGATAAAAATGCTCGCCTCCAACTCCATCTTCATTAAGCCCCAGCTGTTCCAAAAGAGATGAGAGGAGAGAGAGAGAGAGAGAGAGAGCGAGCACGACAAGCAAAAAAGAAAAGAAAAACAAGAAAATAAAATGTGGTTGCTTTTATGTCTGTTCTGAAAATTATGGATATAAGCTTATGTACTTTAAGCAGTAATATGATAATATGCAATTTTTGCCTGCTTAACCATATTTCCCTTGGTGATGTGTGTGTTCCCAACACCTGTCATTTGACTACTCTATGCTTGACAGGCTTCACGAACCCTGGTGAAGAGATCTGTTTCTACAACTCGTAGGTCATCTTTGCCATTGACAAATAAGGCAGCAGTTCAAGAATTACCTCGAAGGCCGAGTCTCAGTTTCCTTGACTGCATTAAGTCTCCTGATGTTTCTGTTAATGCCCCTCGAATTGACAAGATGCTTGAGTTTCCATTAGCTTCATATGAAGATCCTTTCCATCCTATACGCCGAACATCATCAAACTCTGCGCAAGGTTCCTCTGGCTCACCACAAGCCGAATATTCAGTTATGAAAGACAAATGTACCATACAGATTCCTGACAGTAAATTTGATCGACTGAGTGCAAATGATGCTTGGCAAGGGTTTGAAGGCCCCATGGTGCATGTGGATAGAGAGGACATAACTGATTCTTCTGATCAAAATGCTACTGCTGGTGCATCCAGCCGAACCTCATCTGACACAAGACGCCGTCGTTTTAACATGTCATCTTATAAGCAACGGGCCGAAGCCCTGGAGGGATTACTTGAGTTCAGTGCCAGACTCTTGCAAGAAGACAGATTCGATGAACTTGGTGTATTACTGAAGCCATTTGGACCCGAAAAAGTTTCTCCGAGGGAAACTGCTATTTGGTTGACCAAGAGCATCAAAGAAAATGCTCCTAAACAGGAAGATTAGTTCTAAGGACATTCAATGTGTATAAAGTAGTCTTTGCTGTAATATTTTCTGTAGGTGCCCAGATTTTGCTACGTAGAGGCATAGTCATAAGCTGAGACGGTAATTCATAGCTAGGATCTTCTGTTATCTTTACCCCTTCCGTATTTAGCAAATTCATGCGGTACTGAAAGGATACTATGGATGAGAAAACAGGTTCCGTTAATCCACTAGAAATATTACTTATTCGGGTGGGAATTCCCAATGTTAGCATCTATTTTCTCCCAATTAGAGAGTGCTTGTTATGCTTGTCTCTTTTATTTTTGGGTTCCTTTATTCAACTTGAGAGACAAGCTAAAGAATGTCAGCCTCAGTTTTCATCAGAAGTTGGGGTGTTACCCCAATTTTTTGGTATCAGGCTGCGCTTCTCCTTGTGCACTTGGATGCTCTAATAACAGAGATACTTTAAGGAAAATGGAGTTTGACCGGCAAGATGGAACCAGTACATACTCAAAGGAGGCTGATGTAAATGGCTGAAAGAGAGCGATAAGTAGCTATGAATCTCATGTGCTAGCCACTCTTACCATGTAGGCAGTGAGAGATATTCCACAGGTCAAATGGTAGACACTATGCTGGTAGAATCAACCTTTGACATGCTTGATGGGCTTTGCTTGTTTGTAAAGCTTGAGTAACCAGGCTTCATGGCTTTCTGGGACATTGTGTCTCCTGCTGTGGGTAGGTGTTTCTTCCCTGCTAGCGTCTGGTATGCCTGTTATCCCATCCATCGATGGTGTGCGCTTGCTTTTTCTTTTTATGCTCCAATTGGGCCGTTGTCTTGGTTCACTATGTGATCTAGCTTTTGATCTTGAGGATTCTGTGTTGGACATGTATGTTAGGGCTAAAGCAGCGCTAGAAATTATGGAGTTCGGATTTTCTGAGTGTGTGATGGAAAGTGGGGTTTTGGAAGATATGGTCGTTGACACATTAGAGCAATCTTCAAAATCTTTTTTTGGCATCTTGAAGGAGAAATCCTCTATATGCCTTTCATAACTTATTGTGCTTGCATCACTCAGTGTAGAGGGACTTGGACATGTCTGGAGTACTTGATTACTCCTTGACACTGAAAGACGATGAGATTCAAAGGTGCTCAATCTATTTTCCATTCTCGGAGATTTATCTTTCGTGCCAATTTTCTTCTGAACTCTCCCTTTTTCTTGAATGCTAACATCCATATTTTCCTGCCATTTAAAGTCTTGTCATTTCCCTTATATTGGTACACTCAAATTCTGCTTGAGGAGAAGATGAGACTTACAATGCTGCAGACTCTGGTAAGCTGATTGTTCTCGGATGATACTTTCTGACTCCTCCTTGTTGGGGTATGTGCTTCTTCAGACATCTGAACTCTTTGAACGCGAGCCCTTAGTTGAATGACCATAAGAGAGTGCATGCGCTTGACCATTGCTGCTGTCTGTTTCCTCACTAGGTGACCTCTTACCAGTGCCTGTAATCTAACTAGGCTTCTTAGGGCCCGCAACGCTTTCCTAGCCTGCATAAACATCAGTCATTCTTTCAAGCCATCTTTCTCCATTTAGCCGTTGACGTTATTTGTTTCATAAATGAGCACAATATCGTCCTACATAGTTTAGCTGTGCATGTTCGTTGACCTTAAGGCTTAAGGAGAGGACAAGGTCACTTGGGAAGTACAAATTATGAGGATCAAATGAAACCAAACTTGGATCGACTTAGGTTTGAAAATAAACAAGAATAGATTCATAGTGTGAGTTGTTACCAAATAAGAACGAAAAACAGCTTGGATTTTGGTGGCTGCTGCATCCTTAACACGTCTGGTAATGTATGTCTTTGGTTCTGTAGCTTCTTTTGCTGTTAGGGTTGCTTTGATGTGTTTCTCCAGAATGTCAAACTCCAGCATTGAGCCTTGTGTGTTAAGTTTGTGAGTAGAAGTCAAGTCAAAAGACCTAGCACTCTTATGGTTATTTCTCTCCATGCTTGATGATTTCTTGAAACTCCATCTCCTTCTCACTTTTGGAGTAGATGGGCAACTTGCAGTTGGGGTTACCATATATTCTGTTGGTTTTTCTTCTTTGTTTTCCCTTTCCTCCTTTTTCCCCATCATCATCAGAAAGTTCCTGATCCATTTGCTTGCCTTTCCCATTCCTGATGTACCTTTCAATCTCTTTCACTCAATAGTGTGTAAGAAGTATTTTCACAGGATTTTGGGTGAATGTTAGAGAGAATTTGTCTCATTTCAATGTGGTTGAGTACACTCATATAATGAGCTCAAGGCCTGCATTGTTTCTTGGCATTGTTATTTCATTGACTTCTAAAAAGAAATATTCAAATGGTTTAGGTGGTGCAACTCTTATATTATTCATTTTCACTGTATTTGGTTTGTCAAAGGCCTGCAAATGAGCCCCCTTGTCTTGCCATTTGCAGGTTGCAACTAAGGTGAGACTTGGACAACATACTAGTGTTTAAGGTTTCTCAACTAAACACTTACTTTTGTTTTTAGTCATATCTGCATGCACACCTCAATAACATCCCATTTATAGTCTTTTCTAAAGAAGTAAAGTTGGCTATTCCTAGACCCAAAATTATTCTAATGTGCTTAATCTTTCACTTTTAATTATGCAACGCTTTGAATTAACATAAAACAACAATACTTCCAATTTTCTCAAATTTATGGCTAAGGCTTGTATAAGTGATTCGAAAACGTTAATTTGGCTTGAATTTGCAATTAAAATGTAAATTATCTAGGGGCAGGCACCTAAATTTGTCTTTGAGAGAGTTTTCACGATTACACCACAGTCAATATTGCTAATTGGAAAGTTGACTGAAGTAAATTTGGTATAGGACTCCCGTGGCTAATCGTCACGAAGAAAGGAGGGCAAATACAGATCAACCAAAAATTTTATTTTCTTCTTAGAAAAGGGAATGAATATTATCCACGACGGTGACTAAGTTGGTTGAGGCGTAAGAACTTTTCATAACCTGAGTGCCCGGATTCGAAATCCCCCCGCCTACAACTGCAGGAATTTGCCTTAAAGGTCGCAGCTCATCGCATGGGGTTTGCCTAGTGCGAGTTATCTCTCTGTGTGATTTGCGAGTTATTACATGGGAAGAGGTTCTGCCACCTCGCGCGCACCCGAAGGATAGTGGCCGTAGGTTCCCATGTCATTAAAAAAAAAAAAAAAAAAAAGGGAATGAATATTTTTTCAATTTTTCGTTTTCTTTCAAGGTTTTATCGACAAAAGAAGAAATAATAATTACAAAAAAAAATAAAATAATCTGAAATTCGTTTTACACGTCTTATCTTTATCAATACACCTATCTTTTTCCATTTAGCTTTCTTGTTTGTTTGGTGTGCAAATGTGTAGTGTTAAGTGTTAACAATAATTCCACTTGGAAGTGAAAGAGTTATTTGATGAGGCTACCTTAGATGATTTTACAAGAAACTTAGATGGATTAGAGAGGATTTACATGATAGAATAATCCCAATAAGACAAATCAGAAGCACTGAAAGAGAAAACCAAAACATATGTCAGCTCATAGACAATAGGATTTTCCTTTGTTTAATATTTATTTTCTAGAAATAAGAGAAAAAAGGCAACGTTTTCAACCAAGCAATTTATATTTTACGAGTTAAGTTATATGGATCGATGGTGTAAAGAATATTTACGCAATCAGGTCAACTATTAGATAATTACATGTAAATTTCTGATAAATATTAATTAGTAATATGTTAAAATTGGTAATTATCTTACTATCTGTCATGCCCCGAACCATAGCTTGAGCGTAACACGATACTCGGTGTCTTGCTGTATGTGACCGAGCGAATCACATGACTTGCTGAATCAATATGGGGCATGAACTGATGCGGAACATAATATAAACATGCATGGTGTGAGTAAAACACGAGATTAAATAATCATAAGTTCTGAAAATACTATTATATCATGAATGCAGAAATATAGTAGTGTAGCCAACGAGGCTAACTCAACTGAACATCTGACATGACATAACTGACTAGTCTATGAAGCCTACTCCGTTAAACCGAAGCACGGGACAAGTCCGTCCCCCCCCCCCCCCCCCCGCACATCTTAACTGCATAACTGACATGAAATAAATAAAAATAACACCCTAAATGAGATGGGGCTCACCATTAGCTGATACGAGCAATAGTCTAAACGAGCAGATTCGCCATCCTGTAAATCAATACCTGCATCATGAAATGCAGGCCCCCGGACAAGAAAATGGGACGTCAGTACATTTGAATTGTATTGGTATATAAAGCAACTGAATGAAATAAACATGACACATGAAATAATATAAGTGAAACTGTAAGCTAGACATGAACATGAGCATCATCTGACATGAATAAATTTATAACATGAGTAAAAACATTTTAAGTACATATGTATATCTGTATCTTGTGAGAGAGCAGTAGTATAACCGATAATATGGGATCACCATGTGGGTACATGGAGTCTGGTACCTGGCCCGACCAACAGAGCAACCCCACACCTTGCCAGGGTATGAGACATAAGCATGAAATGAAAGGATCCATTCAATTGTCTGAAGGTGTAGTCCTAATCTGGGCGGATCGACCCTTACCCTACGTTGGCATATGTAGTTTCAGGCTGTCTGAGCTTTCTCGGTAAACCTATACTACTCCCAAAAACATGAACATGGATATAGGTGGCATCCGAGCCCATGGTTTGTATAACATAACTTGTAAGTATGACTTATAGACATGATTCGTAAACATGACTTGTGAACATGATTCGTGAGTATAATATAGCATGAATATAAGTATATAGTATAACTTGTATGAAAATATGGAAAACATGTATATTTTCATGAAAATAGGCATAATAGTTCGTATATTGCATTTAAGAACCCATGGAATGCAAAGCATGGGTATTCATGGATTACAGACGGATTCCCAATAACCAAAATGGAATATCAAGAATACAATAACGAATTATTAATACGAACATAATATGTCACGGTACATGTAACTTAAGGTCATCATGAATTAGAGTAGAAACCCTAGGTTTGTGGAACTTCGTATTTTCATGGATGAACGTAGAGTGGGGAAGAACAATGATGTTTCCACACGTGGATAGAAATCCTACATACCTTAGTTGCTTCAAAACATGAAGAAAAAGTCTGAACTTTTGAAGAAGAACCCCAAGAATCTGAACTTGAAACCTTGAGAAGTGTTTTCTTGAAAACCTTAATATTGTAGTTTAGAATCTTGTTAAGAATCCATGTTTATGTGTTAGAATTACTTAGAAATGCATGGGAGAGACTCACCTTGATGTGGGGGGATGAAGAGAGGAAAGAAAAGTCGTGCTAGGGCTTGGAGAACTGAAAAATGGAATAAGAACTTAGAAAAACACGATTTTAATGAACCTCAGGGTTGTCTGCGCCGCAGATGGCCTTCTGCGGTCGCAGATGCCAAAGCGTATCGAAAACAGAATGCTGGAAACTTTGGGACATAAATTTTGGCGCAGATGGCCATTTGCGTCGCATTTCGCGTTCTGCGTCACAGAAGTTTGTTCGGCTGACTGCTTTGCGACTCTTCAGTAAAACGACCATAACTTTTTGTACAAATGCCCGTTTGACCTCCATAATATACCGTTGGAAAGATATTTCAAAGATCTACAACTTTCATAAGGAATTTGTCCCAGTTTTCTTATAGATTTTCCCTAATACTCGCTTGAAGTGAGACCCTGTGCAAACTTACTTGAAAACGGGTAGCTTCCGAATTTACTTTGCCCAAGGACTCTTCTTATGACTTGATTGGTTGTTGAAACACTTCATATACTCCTCATCTTGGTTCCATTATGTTCCCGTCATAAGGGTCATACCTTAGCCCGAACGTACGAGGTGTTACACTATCATCAGGGGCGGAGCCACCTTGGCTTGAGGGGTGTCAAGCGACACCCCTTCGTCGGAAAATTACATTGTATATATAGGTGAAATTTTGGTTTTGTAGGTATGTATACTAGTGTTGACACCCCTTAACACAAGTTGAAGGCTTAGCGTAGCGGTTAAGGGGTTGCAAAAAGTATCTAAGATCACGGGTTCATTTTTGACACCCCTTATGAATCCTGGCTCCGTCACTGACTATCATAGGTTAAAATCCATTAATGGTGTAAAAAATTCGAGTTTACTGTGTCAGTATGTATAACTTAAATCCTTGTTTTTTCCAGTAGTCCAATATCTTACATAAAAAGAAAAATGTACAACCTAATTATGGTTGTGAATTAACCATAATTAGCCACATTAAACTCTAGAAGATCTTCTAATTATAATTTCAACTGCTTTACCCTCGCGTCGCGTCAGCGTTGCATCAAGGTATCTACCCCTAATTTTAATGAAGATCAGAACTAAGTCTTCAATCTTTGAAAAAATCTACCTACACCTTTGATGTGTATGTTTATTAGTTACTTAATCTCTTTTTGTTTTGTTATTATGTTGGTTGATTGAAGACACAATATATTGTCGTGTCCATTCTTCTAGTTTACTCTTGTTTTATTTTGACTTCCGTCATCCACATCACCTGTGTCCATTATTTTTGTTAGTTGTATAATTCTAAGTTTTACATCCTCACGGAAGTTCTTTCTACATATACTATTAATTTTAATAGTTAAAGTATGTTTTACTTTACAAAGCAACTAATAAGAATACTTTTCCTTAACGAATAATCATGAGGATACTTTTGTCTTTTAAAGTATTCTAACGTGAAAAAAATAATAATTTAGAGTATTCTAACGTGAAAAAATTGTAATTTTCTTCTTTGTATTTAAGGGGAAAAAATGGAGTACACCATATTATTTGTTATGGTTTTGGAAATTTAGAGTTTCTACTTGGAGTCCTCTGACGAGAAATAATATCAGTTTATAACGCTACCTCGTCAATAAGAATCAAACTTTTTCCTAATTTAATATGAAAGTAAATCCAAAGGTGAAAATACATTTTAAATGAAGTATTTAAGATCAAGTACTTAAAAAAAAAAAAAATTAAGATGAAGTACTGATGGAAAGTATTCCATTTAACAAAATCAGGAGAAGTCCTTAAATTTTCTTTTTAAATATAGTTGCTTTTGCAAAATGATCCCCATCGGATTTGACAACCCATTTTCTACTAAAATAAAAAAATAAAATGTAGTACAACTAAACCGACTAAATTAACTTACACGGATATTTCGGTTGTGATTCAACCGTTTTTGGGGACTATTAAGAACCTAACTATTTGAGGTAAGAAAAATGAAACCCCAAATCTTGGTACTTGGCTAGGTAGACTATGGATAACCTTCTATTTAAATCTTGTACTTGGCTAGCAGTTGAAAGCAACACAATAGGTATTGACACAAACTCAAATTAGTCGGTTCAATGAATTTTGAAACATCAAATGCCGAAAGAAAAAAAGAAAGAAGAAAGCAACAGTAGTATGATCAGAGCGATGATGGTGGAAAATATAACCATCTTTAAATCAATAGCTGATGTAGCTTTAGTGCTCTTATTTCAGTCGAGCCTGATATTTTTGATACAAAACACAAATATATATGTAAAAAGCAAAAAAAAAATTTCAATATATATGAGATTCTAAACTAATTTTTAAAGTATAGTGAATCCAGTACTAGAAACTTTTAAAGTTAAACCTATCAAATTAAATTCGCTTCTCCTTTGAAAGAGTTTCCATTGAAAGATGCTGGAGAATACTCTTAGGGGTCGTTTGGTTGCTAGTCGAAATAGTCCCGGATTATAATCCGTTTATCCCAGTGATTATTTTATACCATCTAAAAGATGGTATAAAATAATCCTTAAAAATGCCCACAATACCATTCGGTAATTTTTTATACTGTTTGGATAAATTTATTCCGAATTATTTTATACCTTATACCAAACGCGTATAAAAAAATTAGCGCTAATATAACCCACCTTATACCTTGAACCAAACGACCACTTAGGTTCTTACTTCTATGTTGCCCAATGCTGACTTTGCCCACAATTACCATTAAGGGTCTGTTTGGAAAGCCACCTGGTAATTGGAATTGGTATAATTACTAGGGTAGTAATTACACAATTAATTACAACAACTTTGTTTGTTTGTCATAATGTAATTACAAGCGTGCTGTTTGATTGCACAAGTGTAATTACACAGTTTTTTTAATTTAAAAATAAAATTTAATTATCAAAAAATTAAAATTAAAAAATATTGCCTTTATAAATGATATTAAATTAGTTATTTAATAACAAATTGTTTCTTGAAAATATATTAATTAATAATCATATGTAACTAATATTGTAAAAAATAATTGATATATAATTTTCAAACTAACAATATTTTAATTTTAATTAATTATAAAACTTAAAAGAAGACTTTTTGTGAGAACATCATGGATGGGATGTTTGACAATTTTTCTTTTTTTTATTTTTTATTTTTTTATAAATATAATGCCATAACATTATTCAAATGTTTGACAAAAAAAACTATCAATTGTGAGTGAAAAATAAACAACATGCAATGTGAAATAACAAGTCAATAGTACTAAAGCAAATAAATTAAAATCGAAAATATAAGCTAAATTCAAGATCCAAAAGAAAAAGTTTAACATAATACTCTTATCTCAAATTCCAACATTACATAAGTAAGTTCCAACAAGACTTAAGTAAACATCATTCAAAAGAAAGGAAAAGTAATTCTATAACCTCATTGATAACGAAATTCTACTTTAATAACGTCAGTTATTATATACGAAGTTTGATAATGACTCATTCTTTCTAATATTAAGAGGTGTAGTTTCAAAAATTAGAATAATAGCACTGATATGCTAAATTAATAAAATAAAAAATAAAAAAATAATACGAGTAATTACATGAAACCACAAGAAGTAAAGATTAGGATTGAGAAGAAAGGAAATGAAAGATAGATAATATAAAAAGAAAAATATATTTTAAAAAATAAAAATAATTAAAAAGTAAAAGTCAAAAACAATTTAAAATAATAGAAATAAAAAATAAATTAAAAATAAAAAGAAATTAAAATAAAACAAAAAAGAAAGAAACTAAAAAGTAATCTTGAAATTACAGGGTGTAATTACACCCAATTCTCAGCACCCCTTTGAGAATTGGAGAGTGTAATCACACCCTCTCAATTACACCAAATTCTCATCTAACTGTGTAATTATTTGATCAAACAAACATACCAAACTGTGTAATTATACCTAATTCCAATTACCTGGGTGGCTTTCCAAACAGGCCCTAACAATTTCTATAATACTACTATTAGGTTCTAGGTAGGGGTGTCAATGGGACGGTTCGGTCGGTTATTTTAAAAAAAATTATACCATCCCAATTATTTGGTTGTTTTATTTTGTATAACCAAAATTAGACTTTTCGAGACCGTCCCATCATCTCGGTTTTTCTTTGGTATCGGTACTGCTCAGTTAATTTCGGTTATTTTAGTTTTAAAGTGTCACCTAAGAATACACCATCATTAAAATGTAACGACACATATCTCCACAAACCTATTTGTAGTATACCATCAAATAAAGCTTTTATTTGTTTCTTATGAAATATTTAATGTAAAGCTTTTAAAAAAACTACACAAAGTAATTAAACTGAAATGTGTTATATCATGTAGCAAGACAATAACAACATGAATCATCACTGATTGACCAGGGAGAAAAATAACTTGCCAAAGACAACAATGTTGAATTGAGCCAAAACAAACGTTAGATTATAGGCCACGGAAACCACAACTTAAACTTTATACATATACATCAAGCAATAAAACTTCTGTTAGTGCTAATTATGACCAAAAATGCCTACTTAAATCATCTAAATCTATGACCGTATGACTATGTATATGAGGTATCCTTTACAAACTAAATCCAATCAACTAAAGGTCCAAAATTTATTGGCCAAAATTATTTTTTGTATTTGAAACAAAACTCATAAAATATATTTTATATATTCAATCTAACATATTTGTAATATATAAAATATATTTCATACATGTAAGGCTATTCGGTTCGGTTCGGGAATTTTTCGATTTTTTGCATAAATTAAAAAGATCACCCTAATTGTTCGGGACGGTTATAAGCTTAAATAAAAATCCACGGTTTTATTGAAAAAACACTATAAATCGGTTCGGTACGGTTAGATTCGGTCGATTTTTCATATTTTTTTGACACTCCTAGTTCTAGGTTACATGTTAAGTTCTACAGCCCAAAAGAGAAAACTTTGCCCCAAAAAGAAAAATGCCTATAGTTTATTGAATGAGACCCCATTGATCAACCAAACCGCCAAGGAACAGAAATTTCAAACAACTACTATTATAAAGTTTATTAGACTTGGGAAACCCTAAGAAGACCTGCCACATAGTAATCTTTGAAATTTTGATACAGGTAGAAGCTTCTATTAAGAAAAATTTAACACAACTTCCTCTATAAATTTACCCTCATTGGACACAAAGTACATGTTCTCTAGTTCACATTCTCCTTTCCCACCAAACACACAAAAATATTACTTTTGGCTTAGGGAAGATGGATTTCTCCAAATTTAGAGCTTATCTACCGCTTCTTTTGGTTATGCTACCAATGTTAGCAGCAACAGAGGATAGTATTCCTCCAGTTCTTGCTCCCTACTTTGGTACATCTCTTTTCTTTCAGCTTCCTTAATTATCTATTCATTTTCTTTTATGTCGAGTATTATATATGCAGCAGTTTAAATGCATTTCAGAATTTTAGAGCAGTTCTAAATTTATACTTAAGCTTGTACTAGTATTAAACTTTTCAAACCTAGCATAGAAGTTATGAGTTCATCCGAACCTCATAACTTTGACTCAGATCCAGTGAATAAGTAATTCAAATTGATTGTGGTAGAATTTCGAACTCAATCCTCATAAAGTTCAAATCTTGAATCCCCCTACGTCTAAACAAGTTCACTAGTTAATATTAAAGAAAACTTTTCTTAATATTTATAATTATGAGCCCTCTTTCTAATTTTTAACTTTCGAATTGGCTGTTATAATGTATATATATATAGACAATATATGCAATGATGTGGACTGTGGGAAAGGAAGTTGTGAACAAGCACCAGGAAAGCCATTCAACTTCATTTGTAACTGTGAACGAGGTTGGAAACGGACTCACCATGATAATGATGATGATGAGGATGATCTTCAGTTTCTTCCTTGCATTGTTCCCAAGTGTCAGTAATTTTCCCTCATCTAGTTTCTTTTTATTTTTATTGATAAATCTGCCTAATTATATTTTTTGAATATAATTAAGAGTTGGAGATTATAATAATCATGGATTATGTTTTATTGCAGGTTCTGTTGACTATTCTTGCTTGCCAGCACCTCCACCAGCTCCACCAATTCCACACAACACGTCTTTCTTTGATCGTAATTACAAAAAAAAAATACTATAAGCTTCCATTTATTTCTTTTAGAATTTTCATTCATATTCTATCTATTTTCTTATTAAACCCCATGAACTTTTCTTGTTTAAGCTTGCTATTGGATTTACTGTGGAGAGGGGACATGCAAAAAGAATATAACACATGGACAAACATGTGAATGCGAATATGGTTATTCCAATCTACTCGGCATCCCTGCTTTCCCTTGCTTCAATGATTGTAAGTAGAAATAACACTTCCGCCAGGGTAAATGTTTTAGTTTCATATAAATAACATCACACTAGCTAAATGATAATCCATTATTTGACTTTCAGGTGCCATTGGATCTGATTGCCAAAAGCAGGGAATTCGGCTTTCAAATTCCACTGCATCTTCTCCATCTTCAATTTTTAATACCAATAATGGAGGTGATGACAATAATGGAGGTAAGAGTTACCATCATCAAAAATTTGGAATCAATTTACAGGATAAAAACTTTTGTTTTATAAGACTTTAATGCGATATTGAGAGAAATTATGTGTTAACAGAGACATAAAACAAGTAAAGAAAGGACACTGTACACCGATTATACACATATTATACATGGGTTATGCATATATTTTACATCCACATGCTTTTTTTTTGTTAAAACAGTTGGATAGACGACTATTTAGGTTAATTCTTCCATAATAATAATTCATAATAATTGACCCATGAGGTAACTACATATTACCCTTTTATAGGTTTCATTGAAAGAAAAATAGTTCTTGGCTATGTTATATTAAAGGTCAAGTCAAGCAAAATAAAGTCACATTACTACTTATTCTAACAAGAGTATAAGATCATCTCACCAGTCTAATTCTTCCGTACTGGCAGCTACAACATTTATGCCCAAGAATTCCCACTGGATGGCTATCCTTCTGGCCTCTGCAGCTATGGCTTTACTCAACTAGGAAGAGGGGCTGGCTTTTTACTTCATCACCATGAGAGATATTACAGTATTTATCAGGATTACTGCTTAATGCTTCATCTATACTAGCGCATTGTACTTCATTCATTTGCCAGATTCATATGTACTATATACAATAAACATGTGATGGTGTGTCATTTCTGTACAGAGTGTACTTTGAATATTATTTCAGTTATAGTATTTGACTTTTCTTCATTTAGCAACTACATATCTTATGTAGATGACATGCTTTGTATGAGTTAGGCATGATGGATAATACATGTTCTTCCCATTACCATCACTCTAATACATTTGGGCATCAGCAGAAGTGGATCATTTTCCTAACTACTTACAGAAACACACTTGCATACACATAGAGCACTATAGAGCACTTCCCTCTGAAATAAAAGAAAGGACCCCTTTCCCCATCATAATAAGGTATACTTGTCAACTGCTCACCATGGGGATATTGGCAAAATTTGTAAGCGTTGTGATCCTCAACATAATACATAATGCTAAAAATGGTAAAGAGATAAAAAAATGTCTGACATAGGCTGTATAATGGTTTCAAAAGGAGTTTATAATGGTCATGGACCACTCCATCCAGAACAGTAAAGTTTTCTAGTTGGATACTCAAATTCTTTTACATGATCTAACAATCTAAGTCAGTTAACTCGTTCTTATACTGTAAGCATGTCTCAAGCCAAGTTTTCTCTCCACTTCTAGCACGACTGCACATTGTCTCTACTAATTTTGTCACTTAGATTTCTCTGTATGCTCAATCCATCGAGCTGCTCTTACTTATCAAAAAAAAAAAAAAAAAAAAAATTCCATCGAGCAGCTCTTTGCTAGTTCTTTCTATTCAGCTCTACCGAGTCATGAATTATTTCAATGGCATTCTTTAACCTATTGAGGCAACTCACTCTACTCCAAGTCTATTTTCAGACTTCTCAAAAATAAAGCCTGTGCAAAAATTAAGGAAAAAGAAAAATATTCCATCCAATGTGTTGGATTACGTGTGGGGGAAGTAATTAGAGATGTACATTATCTCACATTGATTGTAGTATATACATGGGTTTTCAAAGGATTTACAATGATCTTGGGCTACCAACTGGTCCAACCAACCCTGCTCGTAACTTAAGGTTAGGATTGGATCCTCAAATTTTTTCACTCAACTATTTGGCGGTTTCCATTAGAGAGCATAACAACTAACTTCCTTTTTCTCCCTCAAAAGTTGAATCAGTTTAATCTTAAATCCATTCCTCTATCAAAAATAAACTAATATTTCACTCTATCCAAGTCCAATATCATTGGTTTGTACAAGCGATTAATCAGATTATCCAGATACAATTTCTTCCCTCCTCCTCAGTAAGCATCAACAAAGATAGGGTTGGTGTTGGAAGGAGGGAAGGACATGAAACATCAGAGAGCACAATGGTCTTCCGCAGAATGTCACTCCTAAATATAGTTAGGAAAGAGGTAAAATCCAAACTCCAGCAATCATTTAACTTGTACAGGGGAGCACCTAAAGAGCATAAGATCCACAAAGATAAACCTCAAACCGAACAACCTACTAATTCACAAAGAGGACGGTGTAGATTATAACTGCTCTACAGCTAAACTTGTAAAACAGCGGTCTGTTTGACATCACCTAAAGCCCAACTACAGACTATACTTGCCGAGCCTATTAGCATACTTAAATATTTCATTGAGATTACACCTCCCACACCCATTCCCAAAGCATATGCAAACAGGTTACTATCTCACGGTCAATTGAAACAAAATACATTTGTAGTTATAAAGAATATATGATGTGTAACACATTTTGGTTTCACCTCTAAAACTCTTCAACTGGAAAATTTTAAGCACTAGACATTACATCTACAACTATGCAAGTTCAAGCTTTCAAATAGCCTCTGAGTCCTCTAGTAAGCATTCATTATTTCAAAGAGTTCTCTAGAAAAAGACACAAAAAGGATAGCAAAATTGGAACTTTCCTGTATCACATTGTTGCTGATATAGCCTAGTACATTTATCTCTATAACGATTAACTTCTACAAGCAAATAGAATTTTCCAAATGATCAAATTGCCAATATCCATATATGCTAAGCAACAAAGAGAAATCAACAAAAACATTTCTTTTCCATTCTAATATACAAATTACACCACGATGGAAGTATGAATTATTGCTAAACATCTCCAGAAAAATGCCGAAACTTATTAATGTTACAACAACCAACCCCTACTTCCTCAAAACCATAATGAAGTCTAAAAATTGCACCTCAAAACACAAGTTAAAAGTTCTTCAGACCTCACCAGTTCGATTAAACCTTTCATTTGCTCTTCACACTAACACCTTCCTTCCCAGCAATAATAACAGCAGTAGTCATATCCAAAAACAAACCATGTTCCACCACTCCTTCAAAACTCGCAATTTCCTTCCCAGCAGCAGCAGAATCCTTAATAGGTGTCTTAAAATACAAATCCACGATATAATTCGAGTTATCGGTCACATAAGGTTTCCCATTACCATCCAATCTCAACTTCGCATCGACACCCTCATCCTTAAACATCTCCTGCAACCTAACCAAATTATACTTCCAACAAAACTGCACAACCTCAACAGGCATTGCCAAACCAGACCCACCAAGACCCGTAACCATTTTCGAATCATCCACCACGACAACAAACTTATCTGAAGCAGCTTCAACCATTTTCTCCCTTAAAAGTGCCCCACCACGACCTTTAACAAGATCAAGATTTGGGTCAACTTCATCAGCACCATCAATAGCTAAATCAATATGTGGGTGATTATCAAGTGTAGACAAAGGGATATTAAGTGATAAAGCTTGTTCTTCAGTACGTTTAGAAGTTGGTACACCGATAATGTTAGTGAGTTGTCCAGTGGAAAGAAGTTCACCTAATTTGGATACAACAAAAGCTGCTGTTGAACCTGTGCCTAAGCCAAGAACCATACCTGATTTAACGTAGTCAACTGCTTTATCAGCTGCGAATTTTTTGAGTTCGTCTTGGGTTAATGGTGATGGGAGTGGTGTTGAGAAAGCTTTGATTGAAGGGGTTGTTTGGCGAATGCGGAAAGTGGGGTTGGGGAAGAAGGTGGATGGGAGGCGTGTGCCAATGATGGTGTTGTTGTGGCGGAGAGTGGATGGAGACTGAGGGGAGATTAGGGATAAGGAAGCCATTGGTGATGATGGGAGTGTGTGGATTTCTTGGTTTTTTTGGTCTCAATGAGGCTATGTGATCTTTGTGTTGGGTTTGTGTTTGTTTTGTTTGGTGAATGGGGAGGTTGGTGTTTTGATACTTTTTGTTTTGGGTCAAATAAGGACAAGTGTGGGAGTGGGTGTATAATGGTTGGTGATGATGAGGATAGAAAATTGAAAGGATATCCTAAACTTTGATTACCCCCGCCCAATCAAATTATTTGTGTGATTTTCTTTTACATGTTCGTTATGGAATGTTAATTAGGAGGAGATTTTAACTATTTGACCCTTCATTGCTATTTGAATAATCATAACATCATCTCATAGTTGAAGTGTTTGCACTATTCAAGAACAATTACTATTAAGGTTAAAATGAAAGAAAATAAAATTAGTTTTGGTCTTGAATTCTAAAACTATAAATAATTTGAGATAACTAATCACAACATACCATTTGAGACTGAGGGTGTAAGTTTTTTAGAGTTTTATAGTAAATTATTATTATTATTATTATTATTGGCATTAGAGAATCCATATTTTAAGGAAAGGTTTATAGATTTGTATGAATAACAATTTTTCAGTTTCAAATTAGATTCTTGTTTCCAAGGATGTGAAGATGTTGATAATTTATCGTATCAATCAAGCCTATGAAGGATCACATTAAGCTCAGCATTCCATTCAAAATGGTAGGAAAACACTATACCTCAATACATAATGCTGAATTTTTCTAGTAGTTGGCATTTTCTTGATGTTATAACTGCGGCTTAATCATTTTAACTTAAATGAAATCTTCTTCAATCAGCTACTCAGTTAAAAGATCTGTTTCTCTTTGGAATATTCTAATTTATTTATTTATGCTTGAAAAACTTTCAAATTAGCTATTTGTTCTTTCTTAATCGGATGTCCCCTATTTTTTGCTCAACATTTATTTTCACTCGGAGAGAACCACTTCTCAGCGCAGGTTCAAAAGTTAGGAAAACAAATGATCAAAACAATGAAATGTTAATGAACACATGAAGTTCAAATGATCTCAACTCTGAAACGCAAATAATCTAATCGTCTAATTCGAGGACTAAGAAGAAATTTTCTACTGTAGTTTCAAGCATCTTAGGGCCCGTTTGGCCATAAATACCAAAAACTTTTTCACTTTTTTTGGAATTTTTGAAGTTGGAATTGGAATTAGCCATAATTTTTAAAATTGTAATTTTTGGTAAAATGTAGTGTAAAAAAGCGAAAAAAGTTGAAAAATTTTGAAAAATAAAATTTTCTTGTTTTCAGTATTCCGGAATACAACTCCAAAAAAAATTATGGCCAAACGCTAAAAGTAAAAAAAGTGAAAAAAAATTTCAAAAAAAAGTGAATAACTTTCATATTTTTGCGCGGAGTGCCCTTCTTTTAGGGTGGTCTTTAAATTTTCGCTTTTTTCATATTTGTGGCTCTTTAAATTATGCATCGTATTCGCTGGTCTTTAATTTTTGCCCTTCAGAATTTCAACTTTGAGCTTTAATAAATAATGAGGTTCGAGTTCGAACCCCCGCCACATAAATTAAAAAAAAAAATCGCAAGGCAAGGTTTGGGTCGCGTGTATCTGGGACCGAGATACTTTTGTTAAGGAATTACACATTTATGCGGGACCATGCATACTCTTATGGGTAGACTTGGCATAAGTATCGGGTCCGTATAACTTTGATAATTCCTTCACAAAGTTATCTTTGGTGGCATACTTTTAATGGGCAAACTTTACTGGGACCGGATAACTTTGTGAAGGAATTATCAAAGTTATCGCCGACCGATACTTATGCCAAGTCTGCCCTTAAGGCATAAGTATCTCGGGTCCTCGATAACTTTAGTAATTCCTTCACAAAGTTATGCCGGTGGGCATACTTTTAATGGGCAAACTTTTATCACGGATCCGGATAAACTTTGAATGAATTATCAAAGTTATCTTGGGCCCGACATACTTATGCCAAGTCCGCCCATAAGGCATAAGTATGCTGCGTCCGCATAATAACTGGTAATTCCTTGTATGCCGTTGCATAGCGAAATTTAAACTTGCCTTGCAATTTTTTTTTTTTTAAAATTTTGACTGCGCGTGGGTTCGAACTTGGAACATTGGTTTTAGCCGAAAGGCAAAATTTAAAGATTTCAAATATGAGGGGCAAAATTTAAAAACCACCCCAAACGAAGGGCAATTCTGCGAATTGACCAAACGCCCACTTAAATTTAGTATTGATTAATAGTCAAAGATCCACCCATCTTGCCTAATGATAAGAAAAGCATTCTTCAAGGCATCAATTCAAATTTTACCACTCGTGAATGTACACAAAGGTTTTTATGGAAAATGCTTCTAGCATGTTTAGAATTTTTCTTCTAGCTAAAATCAGACAGTTCATGGAGTGGCTAAGAGGAAAAGGATGAAGTAACAGTATTTATCTTCACAATCCAAAACCTAGAAAGGATACCTCTCAGGCTAACTAGGTAATGAGCATAGGAACGGGGTTTTCCCTGTGCGCACTTGAAGTGTAGCGGCTGCGGGTTCCCTTGTCATAAAAAATAAAAAAAAAGGATCCAATAATGGTATCTCCTGTGGCATTGCACAAAGCAACGAAAAGCCCGGCCTGACATTTGGTACATCCAGTGTATCAAGTTTCCAATTACCTCTGTTTGAAAAGTACAAAATTTAAAAGAATAAAAGATCTTAAAATGATACTTAAACGATTATAATGATCTTTTGCAGGATCAATGGTCCTCAATCTTCTTCAAGCCTTTCATATCTGTTGTTTCCACCCTGCAGGAGAAAGAAACATCATCAAACGTGTGCAAACTCATAATAACCATTAGCCCCACTCTCAAAGCTAGCAAAGAGCCATGCCTCCGCATCTAGGGAACCAAATTCTCAGGGTCAGTCGAGCACAGAACCTACCTAAAATAACTGGCACCAATTAACTAAGAATTCAGAAGAGGTAATTCTTCACAGTGAATCCAGGAATCACTACTTTAGCCTCTGGAAGTAGTTTCTGGCTCTTCATAATGCCTATGTGTGCAAAGCAATGATTTTGCTGGATTTTGAGGATAAAGGAAACAACGAAGAAGATTTATAACTGGGGCATCTGACATCCAGTTTCAAGCGAAGGGTAAAAAGATAATCTTTTTCAGCAAGAGCACACTTTTTAGATTAAAGACAATTTTTATTGAGCATAGTAACAAAAGACAATTTTGGTTTTAGAAATATATAAGGGGCCAAAGTTTACTGATGGTATATTAATTTAGCTAACCGAAAGGGTGAACTACTATGAAAGAGCATCTACATCGCAGGAACACATAATCTTTCCAATCATCCACATGAGTTGGGGTATGATGTGTTATTTAGGGCAGTCGCGGATCTAAAATTTTCACTGAGGGGGTTCGAAAAATAAAAATGAAGTGCCTGAGATTTGAACTTGGAACCTCAAGGTGAATTTTAAACCCCCTAAACCACTGAATCGGCCTCTTCTCTTGTGTTCAGGGTATTCAAAATCTATATATGTACATAAATTTTTTTTAAAAATATCTTATATATACGGTGTAAATTTTTGGTGAGACACCCTCGGCGGGCCCTAAATCTGCCCCTGATTTAGGGGCTACAACCTATGTTATTCGGACTCTTCAAAAATGGACACAGGTGCGTGTCGGATTCTCCAAAAGTAGTGCATTTTTGAAGGATCCGACATGGGTATGGCACCATTTTTGAAGAGTCCGAGCAACATAGGCTACAACTATTGAAAATATAGGATCAACAAGTCCTTTCCTTGGCAATGTCTAGGTAGAGTAAACGAGCTCTGACAACAAAAAGCTTAAACTTTTCTAAGATAGAGGTAGGATTAATCTTTGGCAGGTATATTTGAGTGAGTATTAAACTTCAGCTTCTCCAAATGTGTTCTTTAACTAATACATAAACCTGTGAAGGAAACAATTTCATAAACAAGTACATGCCCTTCCACTTATAAAGGAATTTCTTCACTTTGATCTTTCTAACATTTCACCAAACAATTTTGTCAGCCATGGTAAAAAAGTTATGAAAGAAACTTTATTGAACAGCTTTCTTGTGGCAGTCATCGCCGGCTGGGTGGCACGCAGTCCCTGAACTTTAGTAAATCCATTTTTTGGTAACATTAACTTAAGGAGAGCATGTCTACAAGGTGTTGGTTCTTGAGGTATCAAGAGCAAATGGAAGGAAAAGTGATTATCTTAATGAGGGAAACACAAAAGGTAGTTTCAGCATCCAAGCACATGGTCTCATGTTTTTCTAAGTTCAAAGTTTTAGGTTTAAACTGTTCTTTTTTTCCCGTTAAGTTTAATGTTTAAACAGTTCCAGATGTAAACATGAAACACTAAACAAAAGGAACTGAAGAAGTACACATTATCAAGAAATAAAGAAATTTGCAAACAATAAAAAGAAGCAAAAGATAGGCTTCATGCAAATGGAATGAGGTCATAGGAAACTTACGTCGTTCCGTACAAGACAATTTTTTGAACTTTTGTAGTTTCCCCATCCAGTTGATTGTCCTCGATAAAAATGGTCACACTGTTCCAATAGCAGTAAAAGAGATGAGTGTCAATCTTCCAATAGCAGTAAAAGAGATTAGTGTCAATCTTACAAATGACTCCTGTAAAAGTTGAAGCCCATGGATATTAGCATACCTGCGAACATTTTGAAACTTGACATACTTCAAGATAACTGGTTTCCCCTGAAAAAGATCAACGAGACATTTGAAGAATGAATGTCTGAGGAAACTTGAGAATTATACAAGCAAACATCCCTTAGTTCAACACATAGACAAGAAGGATAATTCTTATCAGGATTGGCTAACCTTGAGATTTTCGTCCGATAAAATAGCTGTGTCACTCGGAGGGTAATCATTAACATTACTGCAGAGAGGTCCACCCCAATTAGCAAATACACATAGCAGACGTGATAGTACCTCCCACATAATGATCAGTCTACATAAGGTCAAAAAGAATAATGAAACTTCACAAGTTACCTAAATCCCATGTGCTCCTTGTTGGAAAACAGCTTCACCGTTTTAGGACCTTTAAGGAGACAAATCTGTGTTAGTATCATGCTATATATAGTTCCAGAAGAAGCAGTTGACAGGATACACCAAAGAGGCAACAAAATATTACCTTACCACAAAAAAAATAAAACAAAAAAAAAAAGATGCACCTTCAGGGGGAAAATACCAGGTGATATAACAAATTTAAGACATTTAGCAAAAGAAGTATACCAGGAAAGATTACAAAGACAATATTCAAAAATAGCATGGTAACCAGAGCTTTCCTTAAAACACCCAAAATGGAGCATATAATCCCCAGTTCTTTAAACTGTACACATGTTTGATACATTGCTTTGGCCTGATGCCTATAATAATATTTAAACGAGAGCAAAGCAGTTGGTGCAACTCCTCTGGTGAAGCCTGTCACAATTTCTTCCTCAATTGCCCCTCTGACTACCCCACTAACAACAGAAAATGGTAAAAAAAAGTCATTTGTGCCAACTTTTTTTTTGAAACAGGTTCGTCTCTCTTATTCCCTTTTCCCCCTCGTTTTCTCATGCTTTATGCATAATTTTGATTACGTTTCAACAAAATTTTACTTATGCACAGACAGTCGTGCCCATTAGGTGTTAACTAGTTGATACAATATATGCTCTTGCATCATTTATCTACTTATCCATAATATAAACAAAGACCAGAGTAAGAACTCATCTATCTTAAATAGCAGGCGTACCAAGGCAACTCTTCCATAAATGCTGTATCATGAGAGTAATATTTCATCCTCCAAAGAGAACTACTTTTACCAGTCAAAAAGAAGATTAGAAATCATTGCTGCTAAATCACCAATCTGAACTACTTGAAGGTTTATGCAGTGACTTCTCTTCATTACAACAATGAACAAAGATGTCGGAGAAACTTGAAAAACACTTAGGTTTGCATCAACAGTTTTTTGAGTATATGTCTTTGTTTCATGCTCCAACTTTGGTTATTGAAAAGTTGGAAAGGTTTCAGAGAGAATTCCTATGAGATGCAGCGGATGGGACAAAGAAATATCACCTGGTACGGTGGGCGACCGTCACTTCTCCTAACAAATTGGGAGGTCTTTGAAGGTCTTCAACAAAGCTTTATTGGGAAGTGGCTTTGGAGGTTTGGGGTAGAGGTGCAAGCTTTGTGGAAGAGGAGGGAGGAAAGAAGAGGGGGGGGGGGGGGTGATGGTTGGTAAATATGGGGTTACGGAAGGGGGATGGAGAACTAGAGATATCAATTTGCCTTTCGGTAGTGGTTTGTGGAGGAATATCATGACGAGATGGGATTATTTTTTGGAAAATATCTCATTCAAGGTTGGAGACGGAAGGAGAGTATGCTTTTGGGGACATAGGTGGTGTGGAGATGTTTTTTGAAAGACAAATTCCAGAGTTTGTGCCAAAGAGACTTGTCAATTCAGCAAATTAGGGGACACAAGGTGGAGTACCTTTTTGGGACTTGAGATTTAGAAGGGAATTTCAAGATTGGGAAGTGGCTGAGTTTCAAAGATTGCTAGACTTACTTCATAGGCAAATCAATCGGGTTGATAATTCTGACATCTAGAGGTGGGGTCCGGGAAATAATGGAATGTTCTCTGTGAAGTCCTTTTATGAGAAACGCTTGGTTAGGAAGGAGATGGCTTTTCCATCTATTGCAATATGGATTCCAGGGGTGCCGATAAAGGTGTGCTTCTTCACTTGGCTAGCTACGAGAGGAGTGATCTTGACAGCGGAAAATCTCAGAAAGCGGAAGGCTGTCTGTGTCAGTTGGTGTTACATGTGTAAGCAGACGGGCGAGGACGTGGATCATCTTCTATTACATTGCGAGCTAACCATGAGGCTATGGTGGGATATGTTTTAGTGGTTTGGCACTCCTTGGGTAATGCCAAAAACTGTGAAAGACTTGATGTTCAGTCGGAGGAGCGGAAAAAAGAAGAGAAGACAAAGGGCTTAGGATCTGGTTCCACTTGCTTTAGTATGGGTAGTTTGGAGGGAGAGAAATAAAAAAGCTTTTGAAGGTGTAGAGTCGAGTTTCTCTCAATTAAGGAGTAGTGTACGTTCCCTTATTTACTTTTGGTGTAAAAAGAAAGTTCCTTGTTGTATAGATGATTGGGTGGAGTTTGTAGAGAATCATATCCTTTTGTAGATTCTTTACCTTTTGGTATACCCCTTGTATACGGCCAATTTGGCCATGTTTGTGAAAAAAAATATAATTACTTAATCAACAAAAAAAAAAAAAAAAAAAAAAACAGTTTTTTGAGAAAGCTTAGTTATGTGTCAACAATTCTCAGAAGCCAACAACAAAGCAGAAACTGCATGAGATACGACTGGTCTAGTGCACCTAGTAAAAGATTACTAGAGGATAGAAAGAGACACTACAAATCTATTAGCTACCTTCCTCCTCAGGTCCTTTGATAGCAATCGAATGAAGTTTGATGACTTGATTAAAAGGTATGTAAATCAATAGCTGCTCATCTGCATCACTCACCAGGTTCAAGCCCTCATCTTCTCTGTAACCCTGATTTAAATTCAAATAAAGCCAACACCATTACTTAAACTGGAAGCAGAAGTGGACAACTATAAAAAAGAGTGAACTGGCATTGAAGCTTACAATTGGAAAGAAAAATTTCCAAAAGTTGCATGGCCATTGTGTCACGGACAAAAGGGTAGAAACAGGTTTCATTATGGTAATAGCACAAATAAGTTGGTCATCAATTAAGAGCAAACGAAGTTAGATTTCATTTTCCGTTGACCTTAGGATACACCATATCTACTCATCCTATAATTAAAAACACGTTTTCTTCTATCACAGTGCTATTCCTAATACAGCAGGAACCAAGTGCCCAAGATTACAGGCCCTTAACAAAATATGTTAAAAAGATTAATGCTTGGCACTATGCTCAATAAACAAATATAGCTCCAAATTCTTATTGACTTTACATCAGTTATACATAAGAATTAACCACTGCAAGACCTTCCATTTGTCTGTCATCTCACATCATCATTAAAGATGCAAAAGCCTATGGTCATGAGTTTTTTTTTTTTTTTGATCAGGTAAAAGTATTTCATTCATAAACAGGGCCAAATAAGTGACTGGATATAAGGGGTATACCAAAAGGTAAAGAATCTACAAAAAGACAAGCCTATGGTCATGATTACATAAGTACACTGAATCAAACTTCTAAATTTTGATTGTTGTCAGGAATAAATGGGACAGACAAGAACAGTGGAAAAGGATACTCCAGGGTTGGATACAAGTTCTGGATATCTCAACTTAAGGGAGGGAAAATAAGAGATTAGGGGCTAAGATGTGATAATTAGGACCTTCAAGAATTGATTGGTGAGGCATAGACTGATGGGCAGATGATCAAGACAAGAAATACAGGATTCTCAATACAGTCATAGAATATTGCTGCTAACAAAAGAACATAAACAACAGGAAATAGAAGATAATGATGAAAGAGGAGAACGTGAAAGTCATTAGTTCCTAGGACCTATACTGCAATACAGAAATTGTTTGTATCACTTCCAAGACAAGGGGCATAACATCTTCACAAAGAGCTCCAATTCTCAGTCATTTACCCCCAGCTACAGCCCCAAATTTAAATGTGTTTGTGCCTTCCCTACTACTCCCTCCGTTCACTTTTACTTGTCCACTTTTGACTATGCACACTTCTTAAGAAATAATAAATGAAGTGCATAATTTACTAATGTACCCATATTAATTGGTGCATATTTTTATTGGATTTGAAAAATGATTTGAAGTGAGTATTTAATACTATGCGTAAAACAGGAAAAAAGAAATTGTCGTGTCTTGATATGCTAAAAGTAACAAGTAAAAGTGAAAATCTATTTTTGAAATACTGGACAAGTAAAATTGAACAGAGGGAGTAGTAATTTGCCCATGTAGCACCCAAGAGTGTAACCTAGTGGTCAATGAAGTGGGTTCAGCACCATGAGGTCCCAGGTTCAAACCCCAGCAGAGACAAAACCACAAGGTGATCTCTTCCCATTTGTCCTAGCCTTGGTGGACAGAGATGCCTTGTACCTGTTGCTGATGGGAGGTGGCAGGTATCCAGTGGAATTAGTCGAGGTGCGCGCAAGCTGGCCCAGACACCAAGGTTATCATAACAAAAGAATTGCTCACGTTATTGTAAGCCGGAAGTCACTTAGATCCATTGGAAGCTTAAAAAAAACGGACCTCTTGCTACAGCACTTGGACCAGATGTCTTTAGCTCCAGAAGAAGCTTAATCACAAGTTTAGAGTAAACACAGCAGTGAAATATTTTATTTTCAACAACTAACAGAATAATTTGGTTTGTGGTTCACAAATACGGAGTTGTCTGGACTACATTGGACTCGAGGAGGTACCACTATACTCAACAAGTATATCATCAACATCTTTATTCCTTTTTTATATTTATTTATAGTTTTCCCCCAATTTTCAAAATTCAAAGTGAAATACAAACAACCCTTGCACACACAACCCTAACTTTGACAAGATACAGAATCTTTCTTTCTTAATTTGTTTTTTCACCTGTTTGAGGGCATTGACGATAGTGTTGCTGCCACTTTGATTAAGGCATTCAACCCCAGACCAGTCTATAAAGTCCATCAAATCAACCTGTTCATCACCCACAACTCCAACCATTTAAAATTAAAAAAAAAAAAAAATTGGTGTACAAAACAAGAATCTGAAGATCTCTAAAATAGAGTTATCATATCATACTTGGCCTTTAGGAATTGTAGAAGAAGCAGATTCGGCAGACATGGTGGTTGACGGAAGTTGTACGCTATTGAGAGAAGGGGAAGAATCCTGAGGAAATAGATTTTCTGCGCTTTTATAGGGCAAGTGCACAAATAGTCTATTTATTTAGGATACATTTTAAAAAATTAAAAAAATTGGGAAAATTTATAAAAGATTTTTTAAAGATTAATCACCTCTTAATCAATTTTATAATCGCGAGATTAAAGTTGAGAATCTGTATTTCATACATAGGGATCGGATGGTGAAGACTACCAAGGTTTAACTTCAGATCGAATTTTGGGTCTGAAATTAGGCTTGGGAATCTTCACCATCCAATCTGTATGTCTGAAGCTTGATAACTTTGAAGTCGGGAATTGCAAAGCTTACCTTCAAACCCTAAATATTCAAAGTCGGGCGGAAAAATATATGTTTATTGAATATGTTATAGTGACATATAAATACTTTCCGTAAACCCTAATAAAATGTTGTTTCGAATTAGTAGTACTAATTAATGAAGAGCGTGTCGCGTTGCCAAAAATAAATTATCTAATTCATAATAAATATACTAGATTATTTCGACTTGTCATATTGAGCAAATAAATTCTACTTATGGAATTACGTACAAAAGAGGGTTGCTCAGATGATAAACATTCCTTCACCTCTAACACAAAAGTTGAGGGTTCGAGTCACTAAAGGAGCAAAAAGGAGAAAGCTCCTAAAAAGATTAAAAAAGGAATTACACTGAGTATGTTGTTATTTTTGTTATATAGTGAGACAATATAAAAATATCAAAAGCATTAAGTCACGGATTAGTCAATTGAATCACTACCAAGTTATCAATTATTTTATATAAATAATGATCAAATGATAAAAATGAGGAGCAATTCAAAAACATATGTAACTTTTTTTAGGCATTTACAAAGAAGAGATAGAGCAAGATCAACGACAATATTCTAGTCTGAAATTTGCCATTGAGGAAATTCATAGGCTCTAAAAATCATACTCCCTTTGTTTTAATTTATTTGGCTGGTTATGACTTGTCATGGAGTTTAAGAAAGTAAATAAGACTTTTCAATCGTGTGGTCTTAAATTCAATATGTAGAATGTACCGAAATGTCTTTTAATTTTGTGGTCTTACACATGCCACGTGGAAAGTTGGAATCAAAGAATTGCAAAAAAAATGAAAGAGACATTCTTTTATTGAAGGATTAAAAAGAAAAGTCGAGATAAACAAATTCAATCCGTCTTGTTAATATATATACAAACTGTAGGGAGTGAGCGAAGGACTAGGTCGTGGAGGGCTTGGAAGTGGGCTTAAGGTTCATACATGATTCAGTTGGATTTTTTTTTTTTCCCAAAAAAAGGATAAATATAGTCAACTGAGTATCTGTATCGTGCACAAAATTGTGTTCTCGGACCCCTTAATCCACAAAGTTTCATATAAGAACCTAACGCCTCTCAAACCGTTGACTGTCCATATCTTAAAGTTGCATATCACTTAAAATGAGCCTTACGGCATGGTTAAAAATTTACTTTCTTTTCCGTCATAGCTTTCAGATTGCATGTACTTTTCCTCTCTCTTTATTTACAAAAATGTCTCATCTTACAATTTTCTCGTTCTGTATTTTTATGACATTCTTCATATAATGATGATGATTGATTTTCTCATTCTCTATGATAATGATATTATCGCTTCCTCCTGTCAATCCTTCATGCAATATTTGATTCACAACTCTCATTTCTAAAATGTCCATAAATGATTTGGGGTTGATTAACTTCTTCCTAGATATTCCTATTGTCGCTCCTCACCGTGGTAATGTTCTTTGTCGGTCTACGTATGTAATGACCCTGAGTATGCAAATTTGCCTAAATCTTTCCTTTTTTTTTTTTTTTTTTTTTTTTTTTGATAATGAAGACTTTATTTATTTATAACTACGGCGTAATTGCCGGATTTTCCATTACATCGGAGTTGATAATACTACGATTACCTAACTTAACTGGATGACGACAAGTAGTAGTAGATTCTTTCCTAGTGACATACATACTACCGCATCATTATTTAGTTCTTGCATTACAAACACAGGAGGAGTAAACATTAACATAAGTTGAAAAGAGACTTGAGATCCCAAATTTGCTTGGTGCGCCAAGGCATGTGCTACTTGATTTGCTTCGCTGAAGCTGTGGCGGACCACTGGATTCTGCAAATTTCCTCAGCCATAATCTGATTGAAAAATTAATTCGTTAAAAGGGGAGGAAGGAGGTTGATTACCTCAGTGAAATCGGTGTCGACTTCCAAAGGAACCATATGATGGTTGTAAGCCATTTGTAGACCAAGTAGCAATGCTTGGATCTCCATTTTGAGTATGGTTTTCTGCCGAGGTAGTGCACAAAAATCCCATTTTCCACATACTGTTAGCATCCCAAATTACCCCGCCCAGAGCACCAATTTGATTCGAACCCCAAAAAGCTCCATCAACATTAAGTTTATAAAATCCCGTATCTGGAGGGTACCACTTAACTAAAATGTTGCGCATAATTTTCTTAGTGGGAATAGCATTAGCGGTGTAGGTGAATTCCAACACTCTAGTGATAACCTCCTGATCATTAACATGGGCAGCAGAATTGTGTAAAATATTATGATTTCTATTTTTCCAAATGTGCCACAAAGCAAAAGGATAGAAGAGGGTCCAAATAAGTAAAGGGTTTTGCATAACAATATGATGGTCCTTAAAGGATAATAACCAATGTTGAGATCCTAAATCGGGGTCATAAAGGTGGGTGATATTATGATCCATCCAGATTTTTTTTTTGCAAAATAGCTATCCACCAAAATATGTCTAATAGTTTCAGGAGCTGAATGGCAACAAGGACATATATTATTATCAATGATGTAAAGCCTGTTTAGGAGAGTTTTGGTGGGAAGACGGTCATGGAGGCATTGCCAAAGAAAGAATTTTATTTTATTCAAAATGACCAGTTTCCATATCCACGAGAAATCATGCTGTGAATGAGATGGGGGCTAGAGCAGTTGGTAGACAGAAGAAGTGGAAAATAGACCATTTGAGGTGAGACCCCAGTAGGGGGATGTCGGTAATAGTATCATTGATGGGAAAGTTTACCTGTAAAAGTCTATCTATAATCTCATTTGGCCAAACCCAGGATAGACATCTGAAATCCCACTCTTTCACCTTGTCATCTAAAGCTGGAAATTGTTTACTTTAGACACCCTGGCAAGTGGGCAACAATTGCAATCCAAAGGAGACAATTTTTACACCGTTTAATGTCGCGTGTTATCACCAAAAAAACGCGCGTGTAACCTTTTTTTTTTTTTAATCCTATGTGGCAGCCAACGGTATTATTACTCACCTTTTATATATATCATCTTCCCCACTTCAAAATTAAATCCAATTTAGCCCTAATTTTAGCCCCTTTTCACGATCAATTTTTTTTCCTCAAATTCAAGCTAATATTTTCTCGCTTCTTGCTAATATTTTCCGGTTCATCATGTTCGTTCTTCCATTGTTGTTACTATTATGTCGAGCTTATCCGACTCTTTTCACGGAGTTTTTTGATGAACATGCCCGATATTGTAGATGTGGTAATGAAGCATTATTGAAGACTTCTTGACCTAATTAAACCTGTGTCGCATTTTTATGTTGTAAAATACCAAAGGTAAACTTATATCTTCATTCATTCCTTATTTAATTATTTATTAGATGTTGAAAATTGGTTTTGTAGAAAATGGTGGTTGTGATTATTTCTTTTGATGGAAGATAGGCACCCCGCAAGCAAATAGGGTGATTTTTGAAGAAAGTGAAGGCTTTTGAAGAGAAAAGAATTCGAGCAAGAAATATGCTCATTGTTGGTCGCTATTGTTGTCGGTTTTGGATGTTTCCTGATATAGAAAATCAAGCCAAATTGTTAGATGGAGCAAAGACAATATGTGCTCCTTAAGTACTTGTCTTTTGCTAAGTTGTGTAGTTGTAAAATTGTTAGGATATGAGTTGTTTTGAATGTAATTTGGTTACTGAATTGTTGTGACAATTTTGTATTTTGGCATGGCTGAACTTTGGCCAACAAATACCATGTAAACCAAAGATTTTGAATGAAATGAAATGAAATGTTGTTTTGTCTATACCGTATTTGCCAACAATGCTCGTTTCGAGCTCGCTACGCTGCATAAAAACCTCGGCCTCGTCTCCAATAAGTTTATGCTACATATTATTGCCAACAACAAAGTAGGCCAATGTTATTTAACACCAACAAGCCTATAATTACATTAGCACAATCGTTTAAACACTAACAACAGTGTAACCCCAAATAGTAGCTAATATATTAACATACGCTCAAGAATGAGCTCAAAGTTAGCATACAAGTAGCCAAAAGCAAACATTAAAATATCGCAAATTGTTTATCACATACAAGTATCGATTGCCAAAATAACCATCCAAAAAGAGAAATTGTTTTCCGGTGCCATATTACATCGCCAATTAAGTACTACATCCTATCCTAATACCGCCGCTCTTCTTCTTCTTCTTGTTTGCCATCCGCTCAATTGGGGGCCAGATGATGCCTTCCTTGTTTTTCCATCTCAATCCTCTAGCTTTATAACCAAGTCTACGCTCGTTGACTTGCATCCTTGTAAGCCGAACCAGCTTTAATCTTTTGGCTTGATGTTCCCGGGCGCATTTTAGCGTAAAAAATGAAGATAGTCGCTTTGTTACACGTAGTTGTGTTTTAGAGACCAAAGTTAGAATTGACTCACATTTAGTATTTGAGTTCCACTTGTACTTGTGTATATGCCAAATCCAACATCACCGCCTTCGTGTCCCCTACTGTAGTTCCTCTCCAAATAACCTTAGCTCTCTTCTCACAAAGAACTTGTCTTGTTCTGAGGTAGTTGACTTGTTATTCCTCTTGCACAGAATACTTGTATCCGTAGGGGCCGGGTCGGCTTGAGCTTCTAACTCTTTTTGATTGATTCACCCTCCTAACTCTAGTTGTATCATCACAAACCGTCACGCCGGGCGTAGGCCGGCTTAAGCTTGAAGCGCACACTTTGGCTAGGTGCTTCGGCAGGTCTTGTAAACTTTGGCTAGGTGCTTCCGCACTGGCACAACCCGCATATTTAAAGGCAAGAACCAACTTAAAAACCCAAAATACATGATAAACAAGTTAACCAACGCAAAGAAAACTATTTTACCTTGCAATATTTCTTGTTATGTCCTTGTTGATTACACTTTGAACAAGTTATTTTCCCCCTTTTCCGGACACTTTTCCATACCTCATCTTTTTTGGTTCATCTTTGCCTTTTTCTTTTTCTTCTTCTACCTGTGCATTGGTTTAGGTGCGAGGCTCAATCTTTGGATTGTTTGTTTCCAAAGCCACATCTTCATATTTGGAATTGGTGGATGAAATGACTATATGCCTTTAAGAATGTATCCTTCCTATACCAATGCTCCACAAAGTGTTCGTGCTCTAGTTTACGTGGTAGTATGCACAAACAAAGATGTTGGCATGGAATTCCTCTCGCCGCCAAGTTCTACAACTACAACTCTTAGTACTCATGTTAACCGTATGCCTATACTCACCCTCTCCAATCTCAAATCCAACATCGCATTCCAAAGAACCTTTGCCATAGCCCCTAGCCATTTCCTTATTATCCTCTAAGGTAAGTCTAGCCATAGGTGAAATCTCGTATATCCAAGTGTTGGCAAACTTAATCATATCACATTGTCTAGTCATTATCTTTCTCCTAATTTCCTCCAACACGGTTATAATCGATTTGTGTCTACAAGACAAGATCCATGAATCAAGGTTTCACACATGTTATTCTCAACAACATCACACTTAGAATGCTCTTTAAAGTATGCCCTCACCCATGATTTTTCCGGATAATGCAATAAATCGCACAAAAATATCTTTACCAAGTTTGCTCATTTTATCAAGCTCGAAAGTTCGAATTTCACTTCAAAACTGGCCTTAGAATATCTCCAAAATTGTTTTCTTCTCTTCACCCTTCCATTCTTGATGCCAATCGACCGTATGTGTTTCCACATCTCCTATGCTCAAGATCGGTAACAATTCTTCTACAAAGAAAGATGAAAACCCTTCAAAGAAAAGAAATTATTAAATAAACACTCAACAAGAAGATAAACAAAAGAGAGAAATTAAACAAGTTACTATGTACATTACTCAGTGATGTCTCATCACAATAGCAAGACTTCTCCTTGTCATCCAACCGTAGATCCTCTTTCAAGTAATTAATGAAAAAACTCCAACTTTGCTTAGTTTCGAGTCAACAATGCCTGTGCTATAGGAAACATCCGATTGTTTCCATTCTTGCCAATGTATGTTACTAATGCAGCTCACCTTTTTGTGTTTAAGCACCTTTAGAAAACACCCATCAAAACCTATTATTCTCCTACAACCTTCCATCCACCCTTCTTCAATGCATCCAAGGCATATAGAAGTACACAAACAAATTCTTCCCCGGACAACTTTCTCTCGTCCATCCTCACCCAAACAACTACCAGGATTTGTCCGTTTTATCATATCGTAATAGTCACACAATCTTGCAAACTCTAAATTCCAATCACCCATAGACTCTCTTAGTATCCGCATTTTAGCTCCGTAGCAAATTGTCCTACCAACATAAAGTCCTAACTTATCCCCGCACATGTCTTGTATTTCCCATATTCTCAAAGATGTATCGCTTAATTATTTCATCCTTAAATCTAGCAAAAAAGCCATTTGGTGTTGCACATTTTGTTCTTGTTGGTTGTACACTTTGGTGTGTACATGTGATGGTAGCTCTTAATCATAAAGTCACATATATATCTCTATCTCTGTTTGCAAAGATAACACAACCACTTGCACGTTTGTTACCCTTACACCGAGCCCTTACTTTACCAAAGTTGATTAGGCCTTAACTTAAGACTAACTTTGTATTCTATTGCATAATCGCCCAATGCTTTCCTAAATACTTTTTCATTTTCAAAACCATACCAAGTTCAAAAATAGTAACTACACAAGCCGATCATATCAAAAGCTTGACTCAGGCTCTTCCTTCTTGCCGGTAGAGAAAAACCTTAATAATAGAAACAGATCTAACTCATCATTACCGTCATCACTACCACAACTCGAATCGTCAATATAATCCTCATCTCCACCTAATCTTCCCACATACCTAGCATACTTATTTCTACCAATATCTTCAAAGCCTCTATCAACACCAAATTTCACTACTAATGGTATTTCCTCTGTGTTATTTTTTTTCTTTCTAGATCGGGTTCCTTTTTACTCCTCTTTCACTCTAAGGTTTCTCAATTCTTCATCAACATCCGAATCATCAAGATCCGGAAAAATCTCGATTCGAACTACTAGCAACATCCGATTGATCCCCATTTGTCTACTACTTGTACCCATTCTGGATCCGTTTCACCCCTATTTGGATCTGCTTCAACCACATTTGGAGTCGAAATGCTTTCTTACATTGTACTCCTCCTTTGAGGTGTTTCATCTCCTTTTGAAATGTTTCCACCTATCCGGAACATTTACATCGCATTTTTTACTTGGTCTCCCACCCACATGTGTTGCCCTAGCTTCACTGCACATACTGGTCATTAATACAAATATCACCTTTTCCGGCCCTACCAACAAACCAATTGGTTGTGGCAACTCATCCACCTCATCAATGCCATGGACCACAAACACATCAAACTCATCACCATGTTTTAAATCATTCACAAGCCCTAGTAATTGTCTATCGGTGGTGCCGAACAAAGGCACTATCATCAACCTTTTCGTAATTCAAGAGAATCCAAGGACATTTCAGGTACCCAAGATCTTTAGTGTATGCTCCAACTCAACAAGACTAAAATGGTCTTTGTCGATAAAAGACCAAAGCTTGTTAATTCCCCTTTTACGTGGGACCCACTATGCCATGGTCTTCCATAACTGTACCCCCATGGTGAAAACAAGTAAGAATATAGTCATCCATTATATTCCCCAACAACCCACAACACACAAGATGAATGAAATACCCAAAAAACCCTAACTTTGACACCGAAATTCCCAAATAAACCCTAGTAAACAAATAAAGTTTATAACAAAATGGGCATCAAAACACCCTAATTTAAACACAATATAGCATACAAACACGAGAAAAGTTCAAGTAGAAACTTAAATTTCTCCAATGTCGCAAAAGTACGAAGTCAAGCGAACAAAGTCCAAAGGGTCGATTTCCGGACTAAAACCCGCAAATAAATGAAAATAATACCCATGAAACGATTATTAACTAAGAATTAACTGAAAACGGAGAAGATATTTATGGTTTTTAATCGACGAAAATTTTACCTCGATTTTCGTGGAAATCGCCTCGATCGTTTGCAAGCGGTTGCTATGGAAACGGGTAATTTTGAGCCCTAATTTGGTCTTTAGTTGATTTGCCCGCGTGCGCAACATAGATGTGGCCAATTAAAATGAGTTGGCATATGAGAGTTGCACATCATTAATCGAGTTGGCAAATGAGTTGCGAGTGGATGTAAATTGAGTTAGCGAAAATTTAAACGAAAGCCGGCACAATGTAATTGGTCACTTAATCCACTTAGGATACAATCGATATACACGCGCAGATTTAAAAATACGTGCAAAAATTGTCTAATCGAATGTATTGCCCACCTCGGGGTGTCTAAATGAAACAAGCTCCACTTTAGGTGCTCGAAGTGAAAGAAGTGAACGACACACGTACGTCTGCGCCGGGCCGGTTTGGCCTAATCTCATTTGGTAGAGCAAAGGATAGATCATTGAAATCCCAACTATTACCCCGTCTATAATGAGCCACGTTAACATAATTTTCACCACTTTGAAGAGGACCATGAATTAAATTACGGATCCTAACATTAGGAGCAATCCAACTTTGGTTCCAAAAATCAATGGTCTTCCCATTACCAATTTTCCAAAAAACACCATCCATGCATAATTTCCAGCCTTTCAAAATATTTTTCCAAATAAATGAGCTGTATTTATTACAACGGCAACGAGCCCATATGGTAGAAGGTTTAGAAAAAGGGAGAGTTACATATATATACATAAGAATAGGGTATATTTACAAAATATGACGATACTTTACAGTTTACAAAACATAACAATAGATTTCTTACAAAATATATACGAAAAGTTTCTCAAGGCTTAAAAATTTCGCTCAAAATTTTGTGTATGAAAACTGTATGAAATATGTATATATCGCTCAAGGCTTAAAAATTCCGCTCAAAATTCTATGTATGAAAACTGTATGAAATGTGTTTATCTCGCTCAAGGCTTAGGTTTCTCACATTTTACGTGTATGAAAACTGTATAAAAACAGTATGAAATATGTATTTAACTATATAAAATTTGTATAAAGTTTAGGATAAGTTTTTGGAAATTTAATACAACTATAACAACATGGTATACAACTTTCATACAAATTAGAATCTCACTTTGAAATTCGAATGAAATTAATACAATTGAAACAACATTCTATACAACTTTCATATAATACAACAACAAACAAGGCGAGTCAATCGATGTTTGGTAACAGAATTCGTCATAATCAACCGTTACAAGAACTTGAATCTACGCACATTCTCGAATTATCATAATTTTACAAAAAGATGGATGCCTTCCCCATAGCTGGGAAGGTACGAAAGTAGAAAGAAACTATTTTTTCCAAATCAGTACTTGAAATTTATTCCTCTAATCTTTTATCAGCCAAGTATACATTATGCGAAATATTTCCTGTTCTATGGGAAAAGATAATGCCATATTAGTTGTTAAAGTATATCCCACCACTAGTCACAACCACGTACAATAGCAGAAGCAAAAATTAGAAACCTTCTGATTGTCAAGATCGACAATTTAAATTGTACGATTTAGAGCCCCCATAGAATTCATTATCCCTCCCGTCGTACCTGAATTCACCCATTAAACCCACTTCCAAAAGCCTTTCTCCGACTCCGCAAGCTGGGTGTTGCAAATGCTCAATTAGTGCGATGGAAGGAGGAAGAGAAGTGATAAATGGGTCGGATTGGGGAAGGGAATGGTGGGGGCGGCTATGTTATTAGAGGAGAGAGATCGGGGAGAAAGGGAAGGGAGGTGGGACGGCTGGACTGTTATGGAGGAAGAAGAGAACAATGAGAAGGGGAAGGGGAAGGGGTGAGTTTTAATTTTTTCAGATCTGGTATGTTTTGTAATTAAGTTATTATGTTCTGTAAATAAGGAAAAATATTCTTATATTTTGTAATATAGAGCCTTAAGTAGTATTATTAGGTTATTTTCCCTTAGAAAAAAGTCTCCCAGAAAGGTTTGTAAGAAGAGCCCAAGTTCTTATGAGAAGCTTTCCCAATACCCAAAAACCACCTTCCTGCTTAGAGTTGGTAATGGTAGACCAACTAATGTAATGAAGTTTCCTGTTTTCTATCATGGAACCCCAAAGAAAATCTCGCTGAATTTTGGATTTTTTTTGGAAAGAAAAAAATATTGCATAGAGTAGGCTGGTATGGCATTTAGGGTAGCTTGCACAAGAGTTAACCTACCAGTCGTAGAAAGGAATTTTGACTTCTACCCCGCAAGTTTATGCTGCATTACATTGGAGTTGATAACAGTACGATCACCTAACTTAGCTAGAGTACGACAAGTAGTAGTAGAAATCTTCCTACTAACATAAGTACCCAAAACATCATGATTTAGTTTATGAACTACAACAGTAGGAGGATTAAACATAAACATAGGTTGATACGGTGCTCGAGATCCCATCTTAGATCCTACACTATATCCAAATCATGCTGGAGGTCTTCAATATTTAACATTCACCCATCAAGTTTTCATATTTAATCAAGTATTTCAATAGATGCACTACCCTTGAATATTAACTATACTAAATTACTAATGCTTAATCATTTTGCAGCATTACACGATTCTCTTAATCGTGGTCTATTCGTTACTGTGGTTATATTAATTGTCTGTTATTTTTGGGTAACTTTAGCATCATGCATCTCTAGACATTGATTTTTAATATTTACAAATCAATCCTAATCATCTCCAAAAAATACAGGTCCTTTATCAGTCAATAGGCCAGCGAAAGAAGAAGTAGTAAAACGGAAAGGGGAAAGAAAATGATTATGTTAAAGGTTACCCAAAAGAATGTACAGCTAGTGTTACAGGTAATAAAAATAGAACTTCCCCACTTCTAGCAACGGAGCGCCTTATCTTTATTATTTTTCCGAATAGATAGATAATTAATTGAGGGCAAATACAACATAGAAATAGGTGAACTGGTGAAACTTCAACTCAGCTTTGAACTGAAGACTAAGCCAGAAGCCGAAGTTAGTACTATTGTTTTAGGGACATTAACTGCTGCCTGCATAGAAGTCAATGCTGCCAATCTGAAACCTTGAATTTGCATTCTTGTCTCGAACAGCTAGAAACCTAAACCTGCCATTTCTAACAGTGATCAGAAACCAGGCCCTATCATGAAGAAGTGAACTGTTAAGAGACTCCAATGAAGCTTTACCTGAATGCATTTGCCAAATGGCCTGGTGAACTGACCGTAAATGTTTTTCTTTCAAAACGTTTTTCAAACATCTGTGAAGTTCGTTTATCCAAGAGATGCCAGCTGGAACCTCCATTTTCACTTCCTTCTAGCACCCTAATGTAATGAATGGATATCAGTCTAAACGCAATGAGAGTAAGGTTCCACAGCATACTTCCGAAAGTTGACCAAAACTTTAGCTGCTTCTCTAAAATAGTCGACAGTCTAAATAATTGAGCACTTAAATGTCACAAAGCTCTACAATATTGGCAACTATTCAGACACCATCGCAATACTCCCACCTATGTGGGACACTTAACACCGCTCACACGAACGATTAGGACTAGATATCTGGAGCATGGACAAAATAATAGTGGGCCCAATATTGGGTAAATCAAGAATAGAAATGGGTCTGACTCTGATACCATGTTAAAGTGGCCGACTATCTCATCTAAAAGCTTAAGTTGTTAGAGAGAGCACACTTTTAAGTACTCAATTATTCTCTTTTTTCATACTATGGAGATTTACTTAATTATTCTCTTCAACACAAACAAATACATCAGGAAACTCTCACCCGCTCCTCCCCATCTTCAAAGATTATTTCACAACTATACTTTGAAGCCAATATGTCATACCAGTCTTTTGGATCTCTCTCCGGAGCATCATTAGCAGACATTAATTCATATGCCACAAGCTCAACCATCCGGTTACCAGCTACTTGATATATGATCCAACAACCTATAAGGCAGAATACAAGTATCAGATAGAAGAACCTTAAAGAAAAAGGATAAATGAAAATGTATATACAAAAACATGTAATTATCCCTTAAAAATCAATATGTACTTATTCATCTTTTCCGTAATAAATTCCTTTCTTTGAGATCCCTTTAGAGGTTGTTTAGATTCGGGCACCTTCTTTATGTTCATAATTGGCGCATAAAGAGGCACCTTCCTTCACATAAGATCTTCAAACTGAAGATGAGGACAGTTTGGTGATTGTAGTAGTATCACACAATTACTACTTTCATAATCTTAGTTGTTAGCAAAATCACCTTACAAGATAATTGACACTGTGTTACACATAAATCAACTAAGTCCTAACAGCCCCATATAATTGCTCTCTGTGAAAATAGACTCGGACTACTTCCGGTAATTACTTTGGCAATCTCTTTACTCTTTATTGAGGCCACGGTTGAGCGTATCACTATGTAATATCACTGTTAAAGCAAAACCTATAAACTTAATGATGAACATAAAGAAGCAACAAACCGAAAAGAACTGGAGAGATAACCTTATACAGTTGGCATAGATGAAAAACAATGATGCTATGCCAGAGTTACATTTTTGCTTAAGCATACCTGCTGCACCATTTGGTTCCTCCCACTTTGACATCCGTGTTCCATCAAATGCACATGTAGCCTGATGTATTTCAAAAAACAAGAGAATTAAGATTCTTCGCCAATATAACTAATCAGGAACTTCTCTTCCACATGACTATAAATTTTTGAAAGGAACAATTTTTATTGTACAAACCAATGTTACTCACAATTCCAAAAGGAAGCTCCTCCCCACTAGCAAGGACTAGACCAGAACATAATCTGTTCAACTTAAGCAGTGGCCAAGAGAGGGACCTGCTATCTAGTCTAGCACATTGTCCAATATTGTAAATCACATCATCCAGCGAGTGGAACACGACAGGCAGAGCAATAGAAGTTTTAACAGGATCAGAAGCTAAACATATATCAATACTCCCATTCGCACCTAACTCAGTCTTCAAAGAAAGAGAATCGAATAACTGGCCGAAAGATGCCAACATCTTATTGAAAATATCACCAGAACTACTTGAAACTGAGTTCACAGAGGTTCTCCTGGTTCTGAAAGGCGAATTCTTTAGATCAACTAAAATCTTTCTGAAAATCTCAAGAATTTCAGCAGCTGCTTTTTTAGAGGGCGAGTACTCTATTAACTTTGAAAGAACAGGCGAAAAGGCACTGTAGATCTTTGTGACATGATCATCTATGCATCTGCGAACTGGACAAGATGAAGAGCTTAGAGAGTTCTTCTCATCAGAGACAAATTCCGATCTTGCTATGCGCCACTCTTTGTCACCACTCAGTCTTCCAGGTAATGAGACTGAAGCATCATCTTTACAATACAATTCCCGCTCAATGACATCAATTTCGGTCCTGTCCCGTTCTTCCAGTGCTGAAATCACTTGAGCAGATAATTTTGCCCGCAGTTCTTTAGTTATGTCAGTAAGAACAGCTGCGAGAGCAGGCTCTGAAATGATGTTTCGTCGAGAAAGAACCTTCATGATCCAAAACATTTATCTCACTTGCAGAAACTCATGAACACATACAAGTACCAATAAAGGGACACTCAACTAACAGTTTACCTCAGGCCACTTCCTGGTGTAACGCTTAGTGACATCATGCACGCCATCTTTTGCAATAGCAAACACATAGTTCAGACTCTTTTTCCATCTTCATAGAAAGGTTAAAACACTAAAATTAAGGCAGGTCGGCAAAGGTTGAAACACCATAAATAAGAAGCCAGTTACAAAAATAGTGTATGATATGAATGGCAACTTGGCAACAACAGACACATAATGGGATCTTAGTACCAGTGCAAATTTGTTCTCTGAATATTTAATAAACATGTGAGGCACTAGCTATAGTTCTCCAAAATATATCATGAACATGTGAAGTACTCGCCATAGTAAAAAGATTCCTAGTACTTAAAAAGTGCTAGATATACTGAAATTTCCATTGTTAAATTGAGCTTTGGTTCTGTTTGTCACTAAGTTTGACACCCTTTCACGATTTCAAAACATGCTTCTTTTAAATCTTCAATGACTTCCTGATCATTACAGTTGCAACAGATATTTACATGCCTGCAAAACTCCTAGGTTCTGGATTTACAGGCATGTCATTATATATGATAAGAAGGGTAGAGCAAATTTCATAGCAATACATCACATTAAGAACTATGTGATTGCTACACTAGTTACAATGATAAATCACATCTACCAAATGGTAAAATTGGCAAAGAGAAAATACCCCTTCTCATATAATAGAGGTTTGTCATATATTGCTTCACAAGGATCAAGATGCATCCATCTGCACTATTTGGCCCAATCACTTCATGTTCTGGATCATTGCAACAAATTTATTGTGCTAGCCCTATGAAAAGATATTACCTTCCTAGAGAGAGTGAAAAGCACTCTGTCCAAACATGATCTGTGAAGTCCAAAATCTGGAAAGTGAAACAACAGAAAGAAACATTAATCTCTAAACAGCTGATTTCCTTCCAAAACTTGGGGGTTGGGGGAGAGCTCCTACATCTCTCAAATTCAATAGCAATACGACACCCTAAAGATATTCATGACTAAGTCAATAAACTTGTCAAAGGTAGAGGTTCCTTGAAGTTGTCTTCATCATGAGAAGTTCATTATTAGCAAATAGATTTTTTCTTACCTAAGTATAAACACAAGAAAGAAAGCACCATAAGAGAAGATATGCAATGATGTGGCCATGGAGGATGTTTTTTTGCTAAAAGAAACATAATGCAGTAATGCCTAATAGATTTGAGCTAGCAGAAAAACCTGAAAAGGACATAAGACTTGGCACCAAATAACGAAGAGTAAATTATTTAGCAATTGAGTCTGAAGCATGTTGCATTGTTTTTCAGGCAAGTGCACATCATCAAGGTTTCAGGTTTAGGCCAGTGTCCAGGGTAGTCACTTCTTGCACTCGTCTTCTAGATTTCTACGGGAGTTTGTTACCCATTTTATTTGTTTATTTTTCCAGCTCGTAAAATTGATTGCATCTTTCCCTTCTATTATCTTCTTCTAATTTGAATTTCTGAATGGAAAAAATGGGAAGATTAAATTCACCCAGAACCATATAAGAAGAGATAGCACTCCTTCTCATTCTCGATACCAGTTCAAAAAGATTAAGAATAAAAAAGTCCAGGCGCGTATTTTCTGAGGAAGTTGGTGACAAGATAATCGATGCAAGTCATTTGTGAATTCTATTTTAGAGGACCAGTACTAAATGGGTGGAAAGAGCTCCGGGCTTCTCAAAAGCTCTTCACACTAATATTCAGATATTTGTGAATATTTCTTCAATTTATAGAAGTTTGGTTTCCAGTCCATCAATTTAAAATGGCACTTTGTTGCTGCAGGTTCTTCAATGTTTTTATTTGCATATTTTTCAATCCTATATTTATCATATGTACAGGGAGAAATTCACCAGTCACTAAAGCTTCCAGGCGATAACAAAGAACAATTACAAAGAATTTATGAAAATTGAATCCACCATACAGTGCACTATGGCGAAATGGCAATCATCTAAACATGGTTGGTATCAAAATATATTTTTATTGGAGAAGAAACTTACCAAACGAGAATCATAACCAAAAGCCCTACAGTAGAGTGTGAAGCAATTGGCCCACTCCCCACACCGCCCCTTTCTCGTCTCTAGAAGCTGCATAAATATCAGTCAGAAATTGTGACATGAAATCTTCCAGTAGCAGATGTATTCAATACCTTCAATGGGTCGTTGTATCTTGGGAAACGGGTGATATTTGAACACGAATTGCAGCTGTGGACATTAGAGATAAATGTTATACAACAACCATGTCATTTTCCTGTTAAAAAGAGATAGAGAGAAGCGGGAAGCCCATATCCTTACAGAGAGAGAATTTTAATGCTTAAAAGATGTCAGAATAGAAAAGCAGCTCCGAGAGATTTCTCGCCTGTGCAAAATGATGGGGTGACCAAAAAAAAGAAAACTAAAGCCAAGCTAGTAATGCTTCTTCGCTTACAGTTGACAACCCAAATGATGCCTCGATTAAATGACACTCACATCTGACAATTGATTTAAAAAATTGCAAAACAGATACAAGTTGTGGACCTCTTGGTATAATTTTGGATAGCCTAAGAGACAGGATTTTTTCTTTCCCTATAGCACACTGGTGTGCGTTCCTAAAATAGGCAATGAATTCTTACATGTACCCCTTCAGTTGTATAGAGCTAGCAATGGTCTCAAAAGATCTCAACTGACAAAAAAACAGCATAGAACTCTGAGAGACTATACTATATCACAGGAAATACACTTTGAACAATAACTTGATCAAAAGAGCACACTTTCAGTAAAAGCTGAGAAGGATTCCTGGAAGAAGCTCTCCGGCATTAATGTAGAAGCTTGTTATAAAAGTATACTTTTCTGTTTAGAACTACCAATTAGTTATTAGAAACCGGGAGAAATGATGGATATATATATATATATATATAGATAGATAGATAGATAGATTTCCCTTAGAACTCATCCAACACCACATAGAATGTAGAAGGTAACATAAACATACCAATAAAGTTCAACCCGAGAAGCACCATAAAGTGTTTCAGAAGAATTTGCAACTCCCATGCCTTGACTTCTGGTTTCATTACCACAACTATCACAAGGAGGAGCATTTACCCACCTACAATGACAGCGAAAAAAGAAAATGAGAATAGGGTAATTTAAGAGAGTAATCATTTGGCCTCTAAGGCCCATCATATCCTAAGGTTGAATGTCGTCGAAATGCGGATGCTAAAATTGATGTACAATCATATAGTTTATGATCGCATCCAACAAAGTGTGAAAATAGCACACGCAAGGATACAATGAGAGGTCGTCTGACATGGTTTGACAATATCCTACATAAACCTCCATATGCACCAGCATGTAGGTGCAGTACCAAGATAATTTGAGGTTATAAAAGGGGGAAAGGTAACCCAAAATCACGTGGAGGAAAGTAGTGTAAAAAAGATTTACAAGATCTTTGAATCAATGTAAACTTAACTAAGAGTAGATCATAATATATGCAGGGGGTCCAATAAGGTGACACCAACTTGTTGTAAGTTAGGTTTAGGTGTTGTTACACTTACATTAATACAGTTGTTTGTCGGGGTTAGAGACTTATATGCCCATGTGAGGATAAGCTCTTGATTTACAGAACCCCAAATTTACCCTAAAAGACAGTATTTAGTATTGGAATGAAATTGGCTTAATAGAGTGGAATTAATATAGTGAATTCATATAGTTGACCACAAGTAGTTGGGGATTGACACGTCATTTTTTTTTTTTTTTTAGATGGTAAAAAACTGTATTGACATCAAAAATGCCAGTGAAAGGCCATAGTTACAGGGAGTCTAGCTAAAGCTGCACACAAATAATAAACTAGCAACTAAAGAGACTCTAGAAATTGTATGAGTGTCTCTGTGTCATCTATGTACTTTTCTTTACACCAAAAATACAAAAGTCGAATACAATTAAGCTCTATCTTCTGGATAGGGTTGCTTTTGTTATCAAAGCATCTTCAATTCCTTTCCTTCCTGATAGTCCACCATTTGCATCCTGGGATCATACTCCAATATTTTCTTTGAGCTTTAGTCCCTCCACTTCTGTTCCAAATAGATATGATACTAATGTATATACTGGCATTGCCCAACTCAAACCAATATTAGCAAGAAATATGTCCCACGATTGAGTAGTCACCCTACAATGCAAAAAAAGGTGACTGTTTGTTTCTGCATACAGTCCACATAAGTGACAGATAGAGCAAAGGTGTATTCCCCTTCTTTGTAGTCTGTCTTGTGTTGAACAAGAATTCTTTACTACCAACCAAACAAAGCATGCCAGCTTGTATGGTATGTTTGTCTTCCAAATTTGTCTCCAAGGCCATTGTACCTGAAGATTGTTGTTGTGATTGATCCAAAGGTAAGCTGTCTTGACTGAAAAGACTCCTGATTTGTCTCTCAGCCACCACAATCTATCTTGCTCAGGTAAGACTCCATTGAAGAGATTAAGTGTGCTGAGGAAGGCACTGAATCTGTCGGCACTGAATCTGTCTATTTCCCAGTCATTCAAAAGTCTTCTGAAGCTAAGGTCACATCCTTGGTTGTTCCATACCTCATTTATATTGGCCCTTTGCTATTGATTTAGGATGTAAACATCCGAATAAAGGTGCGAGAGACAGCCATAACCAGTTGTCTTCCCATAAAGAAATATGTTGCGCATTCCCAACTTTGAATCTGGTATTAATGCTGAAGATACTCCAAAGATTTCTGATAGTCCTACAAACATTAACCCCATATACAGTGCTGACAGCTTTGGTTTTCCACGAATCATCCTCCCCATATTTTTCTTTTATCACCTTCTTCCATAATGATTGATCTTCATTTGAGTACCTCCAGAGCCATTTCATAAGTAAACTTTGATTCTGCTTCCTAAGATTTTTTATACCAAGCCCTTGATTGGTTGATTCTTATTTTAAGAAGACCCCATTAGTTACAAACATACAACTGTTATGAATCAAAATCCATTTTAATAGAAGCAATTCATTTATAGGCAGGGAGAGAAGGCGACAACTATAGAAATTTAAGGGAAATTTGTGATGCAGAACAATGATTTGCAAGAAAATAGTCAGGCTTAATTAGTTGATTTTTCTAAAAGCAATGTTCACAATCTCTCAAATCAGGTTTTTTCTTTTTTCTGTTGAAAACCGAGAAATCTAAGCTTGTCTGCGATAGGGTTCGAGCCCGTGACTTGTGGCTAACCCACACATCACGTGTTGCTCTCTTACCTATAGACCAAATCCCTAGGAGCCATCAAGTAAAAATATTTATGGTCAAGTGCTTACAGACAATATTAGTCAAGTATAGGGGGAAGTAGGTTCAAAATATTTAGTTGGGCTTAATTAGCTGATTTCTCTAAAAGCAATGTTCGCAAGGAAAGAAATAATCTCACAAATCAGTTTTTTTTTTTTTTTTTTTTTTTTTTTTTTTTAAACCGAGAAATCAACGCTTTTGTCGGCAACAGGTTTCGAACCTGTGACTTGTGCCTAACTCACACATCTCGTGTTGAGCTCTTACCACTAGACCAAAGCCCTAGGAGCCATCAAGTGAAAAATATTTATGGTCAAGTGCTTACAGACAATATTAGTCAAGTTCTTGGGTGAAGTAGGTCCAAAACAGCCAGTCAGCAAGGATATATGATGTCATTGACTGCAGTCATGAATAGGGTCATGGTCCTCGGCCAGCTTTACTCAAGCAACAGAGTTAAGATATTATAACAAAAATATCTAAATGGCTTCCCTCTTAATCAACTAAGAACTTTTCAGATGAGATGAAATCATTCATTTAGTTATAAATTGAATTGTGAAGTCAAGGTCCCAGTTAGAGGTTCATCGTAGGGTTTGTCTTCGCCAAAAACTAAAAAGGATAACAGAAAGTCACATGCAAATCAGATGTGTTGGAAGAACACTTCGACTAAAACAAAAGATATAGATAATTTAAAGTCTCATAATGTACGAACGCATATTTGTTCCAGTACTGCCTTTTCAGCATTATAGATTACACATAACAACGTCACAGCATGGAAGTAGAATGAAGTGAAAGTTTATTCAGTCCTTAGTGATCAAAATCTGAATCAGCAGCAAAGGCAAGAAATTACCTAAATGATTGCTTAAACCAGAATAGCAGCTGTAATAGGAAAGCATTATCTTGTTCAACTTTTGTTGGTTTGTAGTTTCCTTCCTAAGCATATATAGTACAGATGTCAGAAATTCTGGCTGATGTCAACCCACAAATTCTCATATTCAGACCGAAAGTAAGCTCCCACTCACAAACCATGTAACAAGCTGCACCAAGTAAGAACTACAGAACATTTTGTATTGATTTAAAATTTGTATAAATATAACTTGTTCTTGTTGTTGCTAATGCTGCTATAACTTTTTATATTTTTATTCATTTTAAAAAATCTAATTATTAAGTCAAGCTATGTATGATCCGAGGCCCATACTAACACATTCAATTGATTTATGTTTGCCACTCTTGAGAAGGTTTCATTAACTGAAAGAAACAAAGGGGAAGTAAAACTTATTACATGATGAATACATTCTCAACATCTCAATCCATTTCCAAAAAAAAAAAAAAAAAAAAAAAATACACCTCATTCTTGAATTGTTCAAAGTTAAATATTATATTTGTTGAACACAGCTACCAATTCATGCACAACAAATAAACAACAAGATGATAGTACTAACCCTTCCCAAAGAAATCAAAGCTTTCTCCTCAAGCTTGTCCACAGGCACGGTCTTTCGAGCCATTTCTTGACGATGCGGATCTTCATACTACATGATGAAGTATTATATTTATTATCTATCAACAGAAATGATTTTATTGCATTTCACCTTTTCAAACTAAAAGTTAATGGTGCATTACTCTATCCATCACATGCACAGTATTAAGAGATATAGTGAGATTTAAGGATATCGCATAATTTACACACTTCACTCATATTGGGAGGAAAAAATTTATCAAATTGATTATAGGATTTTGTGAGCAACAGTTGGTACTATAAAAGGACATCAACAAGAATACATAAGTCGAATCATGAAAGAAACTTGAATTCTTGAAACATTGAGAAACTGCTGAGAGTAATTATTATTTATGGTATATCCAGACTTTAAAGAAAATATTATTTATAATACTTTGTTGGGCTTTTGAAGTAGAATACCCAAGAACATCTCCTACTCCATCTACTAAAAGGAAAGAAACAACTAGGGAACACAAGTTAAGATGGACAAAAGAAAGCCAGACACAACATGATAATGATGATATACCATTTGAACTTGATTAACATATGGCCGTATCCGCTCTTCAACTTGCTGCTTATTTTCACCCGCAACAAAATGCTGCATCATAAGAGCTTCTTCTTCTGCCTATATGCACGTCACATGATATAAATGAGTGTTATCAGCATAAAATAATAGTAACAAGTTAGCTCTTGTAGTTTAATGGTAAAGCAAATGCAAAAATAAAGGTTTTCTTTAACTTCAACTAAATTCGTCATACAACTAAAATTAGTCTAAGATAAAAATAAAAAATAAAAAATAAAAAAGAAGGGCCAGTTGTACGTTTCCACCCACAGTAAGTTCCTAATTAGCATTGATAAGGCATGCTAGTTAAATTTCAGTATAGAAAATAAAATTTACCTAATTTAAGGAAAAAGTAATCATATAAACGAAAAAGAATACAAATTATTTAGATTTGTTTTATTCCTAGCTAGAAATTATGTTTTTGTTTACTATGTTCAAGAAAATCTCTTCATGAAATAACAAATGAAGAACTCGATACTTTGCTTAATTTTAATCCTTTCACACTGCTGAGTGCTGACTATGAAGTTCTTCGAAAGTTATGATTTTCATTCTAATTTGATAAACCAAAGGATTCAAGACAGTAAAATTTACCCATAGATTAAGGTTAATAAATCAAGACTGGAAGTCCAAATCTTAGATGTGGCAAAGAAATTATTTCCAACTCTATGCTCTAGTTGAATATAGCTCACACTTTTACGTCTCTTTTGCTTTCTTCGAGCATCCCACTACCATCATCACTTCCATTTTTCTTACATTTACTCAAAGTGAAACACATAGCTCAACACTACGTCCATTGCAATCACGTTGGCAGTTCAAGAAAACCATCTGACATCAAATAACACAAATGTTTCGCAACTAAAACCAAAGTTCTATGCAGAACCTGAAGAATGCGAGCCAACTCTTCATCTGACATAGCCAGTTTTTCTGACTTTTCTTTCTCCTCAGCTGCTATCTCCTCTTCAACTCCATCAATTGATACCAACCGGAGCTTATCCGATATTGAAGAGAGATCAGACTCATCGGATACAATTTGATCATCTCTTCCCAATATCTTCTCATCAATTCAATGTTAACAAAGCAAATGCTCAAAATTCACAATCATTTCATTTTTAACAAATCAAATACTCGAATTTGCTAGCATATTCATGCAAACACAGATCATACGGACACATTCATCTCACTATACATCTTCAATTCAATATTTCTTCAAGTTTATCAAAAAATTGATTTGAGATCAGAATCGTATGATACAGTCTCATCATCTCTCCTCTGAATATCTTCAACATTTCCATTTTTACATATATAAAAAATCAACTTTGAAATTCACAGGCAATACTTCGCTTTAATTCAATTTATAAAGAGCGCGTCCATAATTCAGTCAAGATTAGAATTATCAATAGAATCTAATCACTGTCTCCTCCCAATATCTTCTCAGCTTTATAAAAACGAACACTTAACTACACCTCTTGAATTCAATTCTTTTTTATCAAGTTTATCAAAAATTGACTTGAGATCAGAATCGTATGATACAATATCTTCAACATTTCCTGATTTATTTTTAAAAATCAACTTTGAAATACATAAGCAATACATACTTGTCTTTAAAATTCAATCTATAAAGAGCACATCCATAATTGACTTGAGATTAGAATTATCAATAAAATCTGATCAGTATCTTCTTCTCACACTTAAATACAAACACACACATAACACGAGATACCAATAAAATCAGATGACTGCACCTTCCAATATCTTCTCAAAGTCCAATTACATAAAAACAATTCAATACCTTTTGTTGATCGGGAGGAACGGAAGTGAGAGAGAAGAGCTGATACTTGAGGACCTGGAAAAACGGAGATAGAAAAAGAAGAAAAGGTTTGTAAATGAAACGGAAGATTGATTTGAAGAAGTGAGAATGAGATGAGGAAGTAGAAGAAGACTTCGAAGCCATCATCAGTGTCGTAGTCTACGTCGAATGTCGAGTCGTTGTAACTCACGGCCAATTTTCGAGCCACCATGCTTTGCAACTTGATCTCTTTGCTTCGATTCCTGGTTTTGGAATTCTGTTCCTTCCGTGATTCGGTACTAGATGATGGGCCCAACCCCATATTAACCTGCTTTTTAAGTCTGATAATTCTCTGTTTTCCCCTTCTCTCCTGGGGTAGATATTTTTAACTTTTTTGTGGTAGAGTTGGAAGAGGAAAATAATTTTTACCCAAAAGTTTTAAAAAATACCAATAAACTATTACTTTCTCTGGATGAAGAAAAAAGAGCATTCACTTAGTCATTTGCATACTTTTTAAAAAATATTAACTCCTAAAATAAATAGGTAATATGACTAAACTGCATCTAATTAAATAGGTATTAGATTTAATCACATAGTACTTAATAGGACTAAATTTGAAAAAATAAGGTTAAGAAGTTATTTCAAGATTTTTATAATCGCGCGAAGCGCGAACCAATTCACTAGTATTTTTATAATTTTGAATTGAGCCAAGCTCGTTCGAGATTAGTACTTCCTCCAATTCAAAAAGAATGTCTACTTAGCCATTTGCACACTCCTCGACAAAAAAAATACTAATTCTTAGGCGAAAATAGGTAATTTGACTAAATTGCCCCTAATTAAATAGGTATTGAGATTTAGTCACTTAATACTTAATAAGGATAAATTTAGAAAAATAAGATTAATTCTTTCTTAATTTGGTAATTGATCACTCTTTTTGAACAAAAAAATAAAGGCTAAGTGGACACTCTTTTTGAATTAAAGGGAGTGCAATTTAATCAGCCTGAGTTAGTGAGTTGACTTTTCTCTATTTTAGATTAATTGATTAACAAAACATATATATGAATTATGTTAATTTTTTGTGGATAAATATATCAGCAGGTTGTTCCTATTGATCTTTTTTATTAATGATAATTAAAAAAACAAGCAGAAAAGTAAAGTGCGTGCTGTTCAAAATTTGAGCTAGCTAAAATAAGAAAAAAAAATTCTTATTGAATGAACTTTTGTGCTGCTTGACTGCTTCTGTTGTTGCACCTCATCTATCCTGCCTTTTTGTCTCTGTTGTTGATCCAACTAACATACATCACCAGAAGTCCAGCATAAATTATCCACTACATTCTCTGGCCGGGTTGTTCACTGTTCTGCATCTTCATTCAGCCAATCTTCTTGGTTTGGATCCTAATGTTTGGGTAGTTGTACTTGTCCATGTTGAATATCTTTCTTCCTTGAGAAGGTAGATTGCAAAATGCTTGTATTCTACTATGCCTTCCTGAATTGCCTGATTTGCTATGACATCCACCTAAGTATTACCTTCTCTTAGAACATTTTGAACATGTTTTACATTTTGTACTATTAATATATGTTCTCTTTTATGAATTGCACCCTATTCTCCCTATCTCTTTGCAAAATATAAAAGCACCTCTGTGACTTTTGAGAGTAGAACGAGAGAGCATCTTGACATGGTGCAACTTAAATCCATAAAATTAATCTTCTACATATATAAGTGAGCATAAACAAGAAAACTTTCGGTCGTTACTGCACGTACTAAAAACAAACAAGAGGATATTTGTCTCGACAAACCATTAGTAGCATATAATATATGTCATCCGACAGAATCAAAGCAAACCAACGACAAAACCAAAGTAAAAAGGGAACATAGGCCAAAAAAGAGAAAAAAAGAAAAATACAACTTTGTATAAAACTTACCGCCTTCAATCTCTCTTGCACCTTTCTTTACATCCCTGTACCAACTAAATTCCAATTACATTTTTGTTTTGCCCGTCCCATATTTTGTCCAAATCTCAATTTCTCCATCCCCTCCATTTATAAAACTTGATGAATATCAGCAACTCTAAGCTTAAAAAGAGAGAAGGGGGGAAAATAAGTTGAAGAAAATGGCAAAGTTTAAGCGAACAGACACCAACAGGAGCTTAGAGAGCTTGCTGGACTTGGATAAATCTGCACAGTTGAATAAGATTAATGGCACCAATTTGGCGAGGCAGCCAACGCGCAAACTAATTCCAGGACATGGTCTTGAGTTCAATAATCTGTCTTATAGTGTCACAAAGAAAGTCCAGAAAGATGGTGTTTGGATCAACAGAGAAGCTTATCTTCTTAATGATATATCTGGACAAGCCTTGAGAGGTGAAATAATGGCCATTATGGGTCCTAGTGGTGCTGGAAAATCCACTTTTCTTGATGCCATTGCCGGACGAATTGCTCGTGGTAGCCTTGAAGGAACTGTTCGAATTGATGGCAAACCAGTTAAGTCTCTTTGTATCCTGACAAGTATTAGTACATCAATTTGGCTAAAACATAGCCCATGACCATGTTTGGACCGCTCAAAAAAATAAGATCATGACTTAGGACCGCTCAAAAAAATAATAGTCAGCAAATGTATAGGTTTTGTATATTAGGTATACATATTAGGTTTTGTATAAATATACATATTGTATACATATAGTATACATAATATACATATAATATACATGATCAGTGTATTAGATTTTGTATATTTTGGCTAACCCCAGTAATTAATTTCGACCGACAGGCCAAAAATTGTAGATATTAGAAGATTATTCCTTCTAAGGACTAATTATGATGTGCAGGTGACAACAAGTTACATGAAGATGATCTCCTCTTATGTAATGCAAGATGATCAGCTCTTCCCTATGTTGACAGTTTTCGAGACGTTTATGTTTGCAGCTGAAGTCAGGCTTCCACCATCAATATCTAGAGCAGAGAAGAAGAAAAGAGTCCACGAACTTCTCGAACAATTAAGCTTAACGGTATGTCAAGACTCACTAGTTTTCTCAATATTCTTCGTCCACACATCCCAAAATTTCCCACTATCAATGCAAGGATTATGAACAGTTACTTACAGAGTTAAAGTTATTTTTTAGGTAACTAAGTAGTGCAAAACTTTTTGTGCCTATGCAGAGTGCAACACACACGTACATAGGAGATGAAGGAAGAAGAGGAGTGTCTGGTGGAGAACGTCGAAGAGTCTCAATAGGGATTGACATAATCCATAAGCCATCTCTGTTGTTTCTTGATGAACCTACATCTGGTCTTGATTCTACAAGTGCTTTTAGTGTTGTTGAAAAAGTGAAAGACATAGCTAAAAGTGGTAGCATAATCCTCATGACCATCCACCAGCCTTCTTTCAGAATCCAAATGCTCCTCGACCGCATCACAGTCCTTGCAAGGTACTATTTAATTCTGTCCCTCTTTAATCGACCTTGCTAGTTTAACTATGCTCAAGCATCAAAATACATATTGCCCTGTTGAAAGAAAATTATTATTGTAGTCCTTATGTTTCAATTCAAATGTCATTCTTTCTATTTTAAACTGTTCAAAAAAGAACTACACCTTTGAATTTTTTGTTTTAACTTCAAAGATAGTATAGCAAGAGTTACATGATCAAAGGAATGATTCTAGTGAATTACATTTCTATTAAGTCTTGTACAAAAAAATCATAACAAAAAAGTAGGAGAACAAAAGGGCTATTTGAAATATTCTCTTTCTTGTTCAAGCTCTATTTTGCTAGGCTATCTGCTATTTGGTTCTATTACTGTATACATGCTTAATTTCTGTACCTCCAATCTGATCAAGTAGGATTTTTACTAGATATTTGGAAACTCTTTAATTTAAACTTTTCATTTACCCTTAACGGCATGCTCTTATAGCCATATAAATGATGTACACATCACATGTTTTAAGGGTACTTTTGGTATGTCCCAAAAATCTTTCTATCGTTCTTCCTTGAACTCTGTACCTTATCAATCACCACCATATAAAATGAAACGTATATAGATAGTATTTGAGATGAGTTGGTGCACAAAGTTCTAGCTAGTTTTGCATGACTTGTATATTTGGGAAGTTTTCATGTAAAATAAGGCTGCACTGTGCAGGGGAAGACTTGTATATTTGGGAAGTCCAACAGGGGTAGCAGCTTTTCTAGCTGGTTTTGCAAGACCAGTTCCAGATGGTGAAAACAGCTTAGAGTACCTCCTAGATGTGATCAAAGAGTATGATGAATCAACTGTGGGACTTGATCCCCTTGTCTTGTATCAAAGGGATGGCATCAAACCTGATCAAGCAGCTAAAACCCCTCTCCGAAAACCACCAAAAACGCCTCGTACTCCTTATGCAAAGTCACCTTGGACCAGACATATCAGCCTCCGCAGCTCTCATTTCTCCGCTGGAAACGTGAATTCCCAAAGAGATCGTAAAGATCAGTCTGACTCAGATGTTAATAATTTTGGTTATGATGACGAGGACGATGAGGAGGATTTTGATAACTCGTTGGAAAGGAAGGTTCCTCAAACGCCTATGAGTATGCAGAGCGGGATTCATCCCCGTTTGGCTTCACATTTCTACAAAGATTTCTCTGTTTGGCTATACAATGGCGTTAAAGGTACTCCTCGTCGTCCACCAACATGGAACTCCCATCTTGGTGTAAAATCAAGCATGTCTTCGGGTCAATTCTCAATGACTCAACAAACACCTTCACGTGTTAAAACACCAGCAGCATCAGCAATTTTTACCCCTGGACGAGAAGTAATAGAGTACTCATCGTATAATCCATCGTACGAAGAAGTATTTGAAATCGAAGAAATACTCGATGAGCCAATTCATAGGCACAAATTCGCAAATCCATGGCTTAGAGAAGTTGCAGTCCTCTGTTGGCGTACTACATTGAACGTAATTCGCACCCCTGAACTCTTCCTCTCTCGTGAAATCGTCTTAACGGTCATGGGACTTGTCCTGTCTTCTTTCTTCCAAAGGCTAAATCATTTCGACTTTAAAACAATCAACCATCTCCTCAACTTCTATATATTCACAATTTGCCTCGTGTTTTTCTCCTCGAATGATGCTGTTCCAACTTTCATACAAGAACGTTTCATCTTTATTCGTGAGACATCTCACAATGCTTATAGAGCTTCTTCTTATGTCATTTCTTCTCTTATAGTATACCTCCCTTTTTTCGCGATCCAAGGCTTCACATTCGCTGTCATAACGCAATACATTCTTCGAATAAACAGCAGCATTTTAAGCTTTTGGCTCATACTCTACTCCTCACTTATAACTAGCAATGCTTATGTGATGTTAGTGAGTGCACTTGTTCCAAGTTACATCACGGGGTACGCGGTCGTTATAGCAACCACAGCTCTTTTTTTCCTTACTTGTGGATTTTTCTTGAAGAGGACTCAAATTCCTTTGGTTTGGAGATGGCTGCATTACATTTCAGCAATCAAATATCCATTTGAAGCATTGTTGATTAATGAATTTAAAGGGACAAAACATTGTTACAATGGTGACCTTGCAGATCTTTCACCTGGTCCTTTAGGAGATGTGAAGATTAGTCAATTGCATAAGGATTCTGTTGCTAGAGGTGATTTGTCACAAAATTGCACATTGGTTGGAGAAGATGTGCTGTTTTCAATGGACATTACAAAGGAGAATATATGGCTGGATATTGTGATCTTGTTGGCTTGGGGAGTTCTTTATCGTCTTTTCTTCTATGTAGTTCTAAGGTTTTACTCAAAGAATGAAAGAAAATGATCATGTCTTATTATTTGTATTTTAAATATTTTTTTTCACCCTCAACTCTTGAGTTTTGTACGAATTGACTCATTGCTAAAGGGTGCAATAATCATGATAATTCCATTTTGGGTGTAAACAATACAATGAATAAGTTATGTTACTCCATCCGTTTCATTTTATGTAACATTATTTCCTTATTATTTTGTTGAAAATATACTTGTATCTTTTTATATTTAAAAATAATTTAATTTTTATTTCTCATTTTACCATTGTGTCATGCTTTATAGCTACACAAATGTAATGACATTTTTAGGATCACAAAAAAACGTTACATACAATAAAACGAACACAGTGCTTTTTAAATAGAATTTGTTTCCTGAAATCGAGTAGGATAAAATAGTTAATATGAAGGTTGTGAGACCAACTTGTTTTTTTTGTATTAAATACATTTCTTATATATATATATATATATATATATATATATATATATATATATATATATATATATATATATATATATATATATATATTTTTTTTTCTTTTTCTGTTAACTTCATTTCCCTACAAGTAAATGGTCATGGAAGAATTCCATCAATAAATATCCAGTGCAATGCATACGTTTAGCAGTATTTGATAAACCATATCACTGCGCTAGTTCGGTGTCCATACTTATGCATCGGTAAAGAATTTATCAGCACCCGGTATTTATATCGAATATACATCGTTAAGTCAGAAAAGCACCCTCATGTTTGTTAAGTCATATGCATAACTTGGAAGCCCCTTCATGCATAACATATTAGAGTGCGTGGATAATTATAATATCTAGATTTTGCAGTATTTAATGGTACAAGGCTATCTTGCACTACCATTTTATTGGATACGGAACCCAAAAGGTATATGCTAGACCTAGTGTAGAAAACATCAAGGTGGGGAAATTTTCAATATGGATGTGAGATGTTATATTTTAACATTATGCCAATCACCTTTATGAAATTATCGAGATCAAACCATGAAGTGAGCTTGAAGCTCAATTCATGGTGAATCGAGACTAGAGAGAACTAACTTGCAAGAGAAGAAAGGAATTGTTTTATGATTGATTCAATTGAGTAGTTACAAGTAAGTCGTGTATATGTAGTGATGAAGTGAGATGTCAGCTATACCCAAGTGCCAACACACCACACGTGAAGATCATACCAAACTAACCTCCTATAACTAACTTGAACTAACTAGAGTGCACTGCCTAATATACACCCGATATACATGATATACTGCCTAATATACATCATATTCCAGCACTCCCCTTCAAGCTGGTGGGTGAAAAATGTCAAGAACTCCCAACTTGGATAAAAGGAAATGATGTTGAACAACTCCCAAGCCTTTTGTAAGCAAGTTTGCAACCTGCAACTTTGTACTGATAGATGTAGGTTGAATCAGTCCACTTTTGTATCTTTCTCTAACAAAATAACAATCAATTTCAATATGTTTGCTTCTTTCATGAAATATGGGATTGGCAGCTATTTGAATAGCTGCTTAATTTGCTGTCACAAAAAACCTTTATTGGTAGGGCTACTGAAACTTGCAAGTCTTTGAGTAATCCTAGCAACCTAACAACTTCTGAGATTGTTGAGGCCATTGACCTGTATTCTGCTTCTACTGAGCTTTTACTAGCTGTATGTTGCTTCTTACACTTCCATGAGATTAGTGATCCACCAAGTTGTATGGCAAGTCTTATAACTGATCTTCTTGTGTTGGGGCAAGCAGCCCAGTCTGAATCACAAAACACAAACATTTCTATGATAGCATTTCTGCGTTGACACACCTAATCCCGGTGGATCGCTTCACATATCTAACCACCCTCGAAGTGCGTCTGTCACACCCCAATCTTGATCAGGGTGTGATGGGCACCCGACCCCGTAACCGGAGCCGAGCGAACCCGCTGACTCTTACCACGTACTGAAATTTTTTTTTTGAAACTTTAAAGCGAACATATTTAATAAGATTACTCATATATAGTAAGACTCTTTTGTTGTCTTTAAATCAATTAAAATATGTAGCTATACAAAACTCATATCATAATGCAAACTGACTCCCAAAACCCACGACTCGTACGCAAAGTCTCTAATCAGAATCGTAAATCCCGGCACGTGTACTCGACTCGCCACACTCAGGCAACGGAGCTTGCCAACTTCGCCGGAACATCTTCTATCACGGCTTCTATCCGTTCGCAGGTGTGTACCCGCGTGGCATGAACGCAGCCCCCGAAGAAGTGGGGTCGGTATGAGCAATGTACTGAGTATGTAAAACATGTACAGTAACAACACAGTAAGAGCTGTAGAGCATAACATGTAATGAGAGAGTATTCGTACAGACATGTCGTGAGGGATGAGATCGTATCCCTTGTGCGCCGGAGTAGTGCTGTATGGAAATATAGACGATGCCGGTAAGGGTAAGGAGTAACATCGTACACCTGTGAGTGCCACTCAGGGCGAGGCCATGCATGCCTAGCTTTTTTTTTTTCTTTTTCTGAACACGGTGTTTCTTGTTTTTGTATATAGAAAACAGATACTTTTCAGAAAACGGTACTTTTTGCTTGCAGTACAGACGCCGAATTCATCGGCTCTCCCACCCCCCTCCCCAACAGTATCCCAAATAAATTATATTATACATATATGTATATAGCACATAAACAGTCGCCGCGTACGGCTCTCCCCATAAATCCCGCGTCCGGGCATCCCGCGTCCGGGATGATTAGCCAGCTGAATCAGGTGGACACAGTTGCCCTCCCCATTCCCCACAAATACAATGTATACATAAACATTCATCAACATCAGATATTATATACATTATCACATAAATTGCATGCATGGGAGTCCAAGGAAAGTCGTGTGTCTATCGGAGTGACGTAAGGTCGGTAACCCCGATTACATTATGGATTGACCGGGATCGCCTTGTCTCGCATGAAGGAACGAGTATTTTAAGGCGAGACTATCAACGAAAAGCAACCTCATGAACAACGTAGAATAGGGTCACAAGACAGTATTTCGTGTACTTTGGAATCTTAGGAAAACAGTCATCGCTCATAAGTAGGGCCAGAAACTCAAGAAGTAGCTGAACACTCCATATCGTCATATTTTTTTTCATCTCTGGCATCATCATTATCATCATGGAACCATAGTCGTCGTTTTAGTCATTAAGGCTCTCAATATTGTAAAACTTGGTTTTTGAAGAAAAATAAACATTTGGAAAACATTTGCAAACTTTTGGGAAGGAAAATCATGCCTTGGGGGCAATGGATTGGTTAAAACAACTATTATTGGTAGCGGGATAGTCACCGTGATGTCCAAAGGTTATAATACGGAAATAAGCCTAATGGGACAATAGGAGGAAATTCGGGAATAGTGGGCCTACCTCGGATCAAATGAGGTGGCATACACAATTTACGTACAATACGTTTCATGACAATACTTATAGGAGTTTTAGGGTAATCAGATCTTATTCTTGCAAGTTCTAGATGTTTAGATCTTCCTTTCACTATTCGCGCAAGTTCTGGGTTCAATTCTCCGAGCGAATAGTAGTTAATTTCAATCTCGGATTTCTAGAGTTAGGAAAGTCCCCGAGGCGCGAAATCAAGCCTACACGTCTAAGACATGCCAAAGAAAGAAATAAAGTCTTACATACCTCTTTTCGCTCCTTCTCGCTATTCCAAATCCAAGTTGCAAATCCATCAAAATCTACAAATTGGTCATGTTTACCAAACCTTGATTAGGGCCCTTTTGAGTTGGATTCTTAAAATAAACTTTGCTACCGAAATTTTGGCAGCATTTTCCCTGTAAATATACCATGCCACCAAGTTTAACTTGGCCCAATTCAACAACAACAACCCGAGAATGGAACTCGGCCACAATGTCAACAACTATGCCAACAATCTTACAAACAACATTCAATTCATATTCCATTCATTCATTTCATAACGAACAACTTAATCACATACTACTTCATCCAACACCTTCCGATTTCAACAAAAACAATAACGACTTAATTCTTTCTTTCAAACTCATAAACTATATCGACAATTCCACACATTTATAACATTACTTCCATGAATTCAAGAAAGCATATTGAAATCACATAACGTCCCATAGCCCACAACCATCTTATCTTCAATTTGCACCATCAAACATTCATTTTCATCATAAAATTCACAACAACAAGAAACAAAATATCAAATAAACTCAATTTATTCCATCAACACTATGGCAGCCCCTATTCGGCCATGCCACCATCACACTCACCTTCATGAGTTTCCTTCATTTTCTACACATAACAACAACAAGCAACACACTACATAACATTAATTCATTACTTCCATTTCATACTACCCCATTCGGCCACCACAACTATATGTATATTCTCACGAATTCTTCATTCCTTTCTATACAATACAATAACACAAAAACATATCAAATACAACTAACTCACCACTCATACACACTTAGCATAGTCACGGCCATAATCCAACATCCATGATTCAACTTCATTATCCATGTTTTCATGGTTGTCATCCATTTGTACACACTATAACATCTACAATCACCTATGAAACCATGTAAGTAAAGTTAAATCTTACCTCCTCCATTGAGTCTTCCACACGGCCAAGCCTCCCATATGACACCAACGAACGATTTTCTCGCTCCAACAACTACTCCATGTTAGTTAGGGCCTTCAAACTAGTTAGAATACTAGAAGAAAATAATTGCTCTTCATCAATTTCCCATGGCTAGATTTTTGCTAGCCATGGCCGAACCTACTCTCTCCTTTCTCCTTCTCTTCTTTTTTTTTCCAAGTCTTTCTTTTTATTAAAAAGATGACCACCCTTATATATATATATATGCCACCACCTTTCCATATTTACATTCTAGTCCCTCAAGTATGAACTCATGTTCCTTTTCTTCCTTCTCTAGAATTTTCTTCCTTTTTCTTGGCTTTTCTTTTCCTTTCTTGAATTTTCTTCAATTTCCCAAAAGATGACTAAGTTCTTTCTTGGTCTCTTTTCCCCTTATTTTTTTTTCGGCCACTTGGCCTTTTCCAAGGAATTTCTTAATTACTCGTGAAATGACCATTTTGCCCCTCGACTTCCTAAATATTACCATTTTTTCCCTAACCTTCCACATTATTTCCACGGCCCATTTTGCGAATTTCTCTTCTTGCCCTTAGCCTTCCTCAATATTCCATATCAACAATATTCCTTAATAACATTAATAACACACTTGCGCATTAAAATAGTTTTCCTTAGGAAATCGATCTTACCTTCCACATTCCACGAACATTCTTCCTCGAATGTCCAATTAGTCGCACGAAATACGGCTATAACATCCTCCTTCATATTAACTCTTAAGCTATCCAATACATTCTCTTTGTCGAATGTTCACATACGTCCATTTTCGGGCGTCATAATTCACTAACCCGCAAAATACTTTCAAGCATTTGGTTTCCCCCGACCTTACTAGTTCCTATCCAACTTTCCTCGGGGGCTTGTGATACACTTTTTGTCTCCCCACCGAGCTAATTTGGGCGCGCCTTGTCTCACGGGATATCCTCTTAACACATATATTTCTAGCCATCCCATATACTCTGGTTTTTCTTAAGTTACTCTAATCTCTCATTCGTCTCTTATACTTAAATTTATGAAATTCCTTCATACTTCCCAGGGGGGTCACCCATCCCGAAATTGCTCCCACCTGAGCACGCTTAACCTCAAAACTTTGGTGGGGTTCGGTGCCTTAACACTGATATTTTCGCGTCCGCTTTGCCACATGACCTTTACTACTTGGTCTAAAGCCAATCAAAACTTTATAACTCCCGAGACATTTTCGTAATACGTCCTTTCTTTTACAATGACTGTTTTGCCCTTTTCTTTGCCCGATGTCCACCTTCCGCCTGCATGTATGGCTATTTCCTGTCTGGCGCCTAGCTCCACGTAACGGAACAAGTATATCAGTCCAATCTTACCTGTTCTGACTTTCCATATCCTCATTCACCTTTTTCCGCCGATACTGGGCGCCTATGGGAATCAACGATTAGCATAAGGAATCTTATTTCCTATGACTTGGCTCTACCGCACGACCTAATGACAGAAAGAAGGTCAACCATTCCTAAATGCCCCGTAGCCTCCTGTTTATAAATGTGGCCGGCTTCACACCCATAAACAGGACTCTACCCACACGACTTTGCACAACCCTTGGACCGACCTGCTTCGATACCACTTTGTCACACCCCGATCTCACTAGGTGTGATGGCACCGACCTCGTAACGAGCCGAGCGAACCCACCGACTCTTTTTACGTACAAATTTTTTTTTTTGAAATCTCTACGTCAAACATATTTAATAAGATTACTCATATATAGTCTTTTGTTGCTTTAAATCAAATAAAATATGTAACTATACAAAACTCATATCGTAATACAACCGACTCAAAACCCACGACTACCGTCTCGCAAAGTCTCTAACCGTAATCGAAAATCCGGCACGTGTACCGACTCGCCACACCCGTGCCAAATGGAGCTTGCCAACTTCGCTGGAACATCTTCTATATTAGCTTCTATCCGTCCGGGTGTACCGCGGCATGAACGCAGCCCCGAAGAAGAGGGGGTCGCACGAGCAATGTACCGAGTATGTAAGACATGAACAATAATACGAAAGAAGAACATAAGTATGAACAACAATATCATGGGATTATGAAACCGTGAGAGATCATGGATAACCGTACACATGGACGTGCTCGTAGAAATATAAAGCATTCCATAGGTTGACGTAAACTCGTACATGTGCGTGCCGCGAGGGTGATACCATGCATGCCTAGCTTTTTTTTTTTTTTTTGAACACGGTATTTCTTAGTCTTATACACGAAAAATACTTTTCGGAAACGGTACTTTTTGCTTACATTCATGTACGCCGAATTCATCGGCTCTCCCACCCCCTTCCCCAACCCAAAAGTCCCAAATATATCATATTATATATATATCAAATATCGAATATTAAATATCAAGTAACAGACGCCGCGTACGGCTCTCCCATATCCCGCGTCCGGGCATCCCGCGTCCGGGATGATAAGCCACCGAATCGGGGGACACGCTTGCCCTCCCCATTCCCCACATATACAACAAATATTATGTATCATAAACATTCATCAATATCAAATATTATATACATTATCATAAAAACAATTAAACATGCATGGGAGCCCAAGGAAAGTCATGTGTCTATCGGAGTGACGTAAGGTCGGTGACCTCCGATTGTATTATGGAATAACCGGGATCGCTTTGTCTCACCTTGAAGGGACGAGTATTTTAAGGCGAGACTACCAATGAAAAGCAACATCATGAACAACGTAGAATAGGGTCACAAGACAGTATTTCGTGTACTTTGGAATCTTAGGAAAGCAGTCATCGCTCATAAGTAGAGCCAGAAACTCAAGAAGTAGCTTAACGTTCCATATCGTCACATTTTTTTTCATCTCTGGCGTCATCATTATCATCATGGAACCATAGTCGTCGTTTTAGTCATTAAGACTTTCAATATTGTAAAACTTGGGTTTTGAAGAAAAATAAACATTTTGGGAAACATTTGCAAACTTTTGGGAAGGAAAATCATGCCTTGGAATCGAGGGATTGGTTAAAACAACTATTATTCAGTAGTCGGGGTGATGTCCAAAGGTTTTCTCAAATTATAGTACGGAAATAAACCAAGTGGAGCCATATGAGGAATTAGGGAATAGTGGGCCCGCCTCGGATCAAATGAGGCGGCGTACACAATTTACGTACAATACGTTCCATGATATTACTTAGGGAAATCTTAGGGTAATCGAGTCTTATTCTTGCAAGTTCTAGATGTTTAGATCTTTCCTTTCACTATTCATGAGCTTTGGGTTCAATTCTACTGAGTGAATAGTAGAGAATTTCAATCACGGATTTCTAGAGTTAGGAAAGTCCCCGAGGCGCGAAATCAAGCCTATACGTCTAAGACATGCCAAAGAAAGAAAGTAAAGTCTTACATACCTCTTTCCGCTCCTTCGCTATCCAAATCCAAGTTGCAAATCCATCAAAATCTACAAATTGGTCATGTTTACCAAACCTTGAGTTAGGGGCATTTATGAGTTGATTCTTTAAAATAACACTTTGCTACCGAAATTTTGGCAGATTTAAATACACCGTCCCGAGAATATGGCTCGGCCCATTCCAACAACAACAACCGAGAATGGAACTTGGCCGATTGTCAACAACTATGCCAACAATCTTACAAACAACATTCAATTCATATTCCATTCATTTCGATTCAATTTACATAACGTTCCAACAACTTAATCTACATACTATTCATCAACACCTCCGATTTCAACAAAAACAATAACGACTTAATTCTTTCTTTCAAACTCATAAACTATATCGACAATTCCACACATTTATAACATTCTTCCATGAATTCAAGAAAGCATATTGAAATCACATAACGTCCCAAATCAGCCCACAACCATCTTATCTTCATTTGCCATCAAACATTCATTTTCATCATAAAATTCACAACAACAAGAAACAAAATATCAAATAAACTCAATTTATTCCATCAACACTATGGCAGCCCCTATTCGGCCATGCCACCATCACACTCACCTTCATGAGTTTCCTTCATTTTCTACACATAACAACAACAAGCAACACACTACATAACATTAATTCATTACTTCCATTTCATACTACTCCATTCGCCACCACAACTATATGTATATTCTCATGAATTCTTCATTCCTTTCTATACAATACAATAACACAAAAACATATCAAATACAACTAACTCACCACTCATACACACTTAGCATAGTCACGCCACAATCCAACATCCATGATTCAACTTCATTATCCATGTTTTCATGGTTGTCATCCATTTGTACACACTATAACATCTACAATCACCTATGAAACCATGTAAGTAAAGTTAAATCTTACCTCCTCCATTGAGTCTTCCACACGGCCAAGCCTCCCATATGACACCAACGAACGATTTTCTCGCTCCAACAACTACTCCATGTTAGTTAGGGCCTTCAAACTAGTTAGAATACTAGAAGAAAATAATTGCTCTTCATCAATTTCCCATGGCTAGATTTTTGCTAGCCATGGCCGAACCTACTCTCTCCTTTCTCCTTCTCTTTTTTTTTTTTTCCAAGTCTTTCTTTTTATTAAAAAGATGACCACCCTTATATATATATATATATGCCACCACCTTTCCATATTTACATTCTAGTCCCTCAAGTATGAACTCATGTTCCTTTTCTTCCTTCTCTAGAATTTTCTTCCTTTTTCTTGGCTTTTCTTTTCCTTTCTTGAATTTTCTTCAATTTCCCAAAAGATGACTAAGTTCTTTCTTGGTCTCTTTTCCCCTTATTTTTTTCGGCCACTTGGCCTTTTCCAAGGCATTTCTTAATTACTCGTGAAATGACCATTTTGCCCCTCGACTTTTCTCAATATTACCATTTTGTCCCTGACCTTCCGCATTATTTCCACGGCCCATTTTGCGAATTTCTCTTCTTGCCCCTAGCCTTTCTTAATCTTGAACCACCTGGGCTAACTCAAAGAATCACCAAGAGCATATTTTCTTTAATTAGGTAGTATTCCATGTTTAGAGCTTAACACCCCTATGCCCAAAAAAATAAATTCAGGATTTCCAAATCTTTCATCTTGAATTGACTATGCAAGTAGTCCTTTGTCTCATTAATGAGATTTGTAATATTTCCTGTTATGTACAAATTTTCTACATAGATCAGTACTATTACCCTCTTCTTTTTGTCCTTCTTAGCGAACAAGAAATGATCATGAGTACTTTGTGAGTATCCTGCCCTCACCAAGGCAGTGGTCAACTTAATGTTCCATTGTCTTGATGCTTGTTTGAGTCCATATAATGACTTCAACAACTTGCAAACTCTTGTCTCCCCTTGTTTATGAAAACCTTGTGGAAGTGACATGTATACCTCCTCATTTAGGTCCCCTTGGAGGAATGCATTATTGGCATCCATTTGATATAACTCCCAATCATGGGATGCTGTTATACTAATAACTGTTCTAATAATAACCATCTTAGCTACTGGTGAAAAAGTCTCATGATAGTTCAAGCCTTCTCTTTGTGTGTATCCTATTGCTACTAATCTTGCCTTATACTTGTCCACCTCATCATTAGCCTTCAACTTGACCTTGTACACCCACTTTGAACCAATAGTCTGTTTACCTAGTGATAGTTGAACTAGCTCCCATGTGTTGTTCTTTTCCAGTGCATCCACCTCTTTTTGCGTTGCTTCTATCCGCAAAGGATCATTATAAGCTTTCTTGAAGTTCTTAGGTTCCACTGTTGTTCAGAAATATCTCAGATAATCGTGATAAGTAGAGGGCAAATGAGAGTATGGAATATGGTTGGAGATAGGAAATGAACACTATCCTCCTCGTTTAGGTGCTATAATATAATCATTATGCCAACTGGGAGGTTTGATAGCTCTGCTAGGCCTGACATATTATTGTTCTTCTTGTATGATGGGCACTTGGTCATTTACTGCTTCATGCTGATCCAGTAATGGCAACTCTATGTTGTCCTCTGATGCTAGGATCTCATCTGTATTGACACCTTCTTCATCTGTAATAACAGATCTGATGGTTCTGCAACATTGTCCTCAGGTGCTATATCTTCATTTTGTGTCATGACAGCATTGTCTTCAGTAGGGAGAGCTACGCTAGGTTGGATAGTGATGATAGGAGCATGAGCATGCTTGTCATGATTCTCATAAATGGATGAAGGAAATGAAGCATTATTATGGCCCTCTGAGCCACCTAGGTCTGAAGGGATGTCATTCAAAAACATGTCTTCAACCTGTAAAGTAGCATCATCATGCTTGAAAAGAAAAGCAGATTCTTTAAATGTCACATCCCTACTAATGAACGCTATTTTCGAACCCAAGTCATAGAGTCTATAACCTTTTTGAATTTCTAAATAACCAATAAGAACAACTTTTCTTGCTCTTTCAGGAAATTTATCACCTCTAGGCAATTTTCTTGCATAGTAAAGACAGCCAAAGACTCTTTAAGTGATCTAGATTTGGTATTTTCCCAAATAGAAGTTCATAAGGACTCCTGCCTGCTAGAACTTGTGAAGGCAGCATATTTATCAAATATGTTGTTGTTCTCACACAATCACCCCAAAAACAAATAGGTACTGCACTTGAAATCTCAAGTCTCTAGCAACCTCAATTATATGTCTATGCTTCCTCTCCTCAGTGCCATTTTGTTGTGATGTGTAAGGGCAACTACTTTGATGAATAATACCATGTGAAGCAAGTAAATCAATACATTTAAAATTGAAAATTACAACCGTTATTAGATCTGAACACTTTACTAATACTGCCAAACTGATTTTTTATTAAACACAGGAAATCTTGTAACACAGTAACCACTTCACATTTAAACTGTATCCGACAAACCCAAGTGTATCTACTAAAATTATCCACAATAGTAACAAACAACTGTCTTTTATCATAGGTAGATTTCTTATAAGGTCCCCACAGATCTAAATGAACTAGTTGAAAACTAGCATCTGTTTTGCTATCGCTAACAGGAAACTTCAACCTATGATGTTTTGTTTAGGGACATATTTCACAAAACTCTCGAATACTATCATCAACCTTGAATTTCAGCGACGTAATGCGGTTCATTGCTTCTGGATGGCCCAACCTCATGTGCCAAAGCTGTCCATCTTTATTGTGAGAAACTAAAGAGATGCTTAATGTTGGTGCTTTATTTGACCAGAATCCTGCAAAATGTATAGTCCATGCCTTTCTCTACCAATTCCCACTACCTTGCCATTGAAGAAGTCGTGAAATACACATAAATCAGGTAAAAAGAAAACTGCACAACACAGTTCCTTGGTAATTTTTTAGACTGATAATAGTTAGAACGTGAAGTCTGGTACATGCAACACATTTTGAATTGCGTGACCACCTAAAATCATAGCATTTCCTAATTGTGCTATATGTGACTTGTCACCATTTGGAATTTGCACTTTGCTACTTTGTTGTGCCCCTAAGCTTCTAAGTGCAGTTAGAAGCTTCTTGCAAGGTATAATGTGGTGTGATGCACCTGAATTTACTATCAATTCATGATGCAAGCCGGGTTGCCTCAAGGACATTTCGATGACCGTCCCAAGGAGTCGAAGTGTGGATGATAGCTTGGGAGAAGGGATGGAAGATGGATGAGCATTGAAGTGTCCAAATGAGTGAAGGATGGCTATGATTGCAAAAGAGGATGCTTCATAAATTCAAGACTTTCATCTTTTCCTAAGGAAGACTAGCCAAATAAGGCCCTTACTTATTTCATTATGTAGCTTTTCAAGAATTATGAAATTGACTGTTAATGTTGTCTCTATAGAGAGAAACTTATGAGAAGCTTATGGAATAAACTCTTGTTGATTCTTGTTGTTATGAGACGATTGGTTGCTTGGGAGATAGTTCCCTTGAGGTCATCCTAAGAGTTTGGTGTTCTTTAGTTCCTAATTTAGAGGTCTTAGTTAATTGAAGAACTTTGGTTGCTAAATTAGAAGGGCCAAATATACCCCTGTACTATTGGAAAATGGCCAAATATACCCCTCCTTATACTGTGGGTTCAAATATACCCTGCCGTTATACTTTAGGTCCAAATATACCCCTGCCATTATACTTTGGCACAAATATACCCTTCATTTTAATGGAGGGACACGTGTCATCGTCCTATTGGCCTATTTTAAATTATCTCTTAATTAATTTGTCACGACCCAACTAGAGGGCCATGATGGGCACTCAGAGCTAACACACCGAGCACCTCTAAACATACATCTCATAATCATTTCTGGGTGAACCATAAAGATAGCTCATGGCCGTCATAATCTGTAAGGACATATATCACAATATAACGGCACATCTTTATATAATCTTCAACAATTATACCCAGCATCACCAGCCGACAAGGCTATTAAAATATTATACACAATATGAACCGGTAGGGTTATGAAACGTCTAACTGTACACACATGTCTACAAGCCTCTACATAGAATACATGTGACCATAAAGTGCAATATCAAATAGACTGCAGCTACAAGTAAGTGGAGTGCTCCTGAGAATCCGTTGATAAATCACCTACGGGTCAAATCCATGTACCTATCTACCTGCGGGCATGAACGCAGCGTCTACAAGAAAGAACGTCTGTATGAATAATGTACTGAGTATGTAAGGCATGAATAACAACATAGTAAGAAATATGGAACATAATATGAGATAAAGATAACCTGTACATCTGATTGCCTTATAAGGCGGATACCATGCATGCTTAGCTTTCTTTAAAAAAAAAACATTTCTCATACATATATAGCATAATCATCACTAGCCCGCGTCCGGGGTAATCATCTCATGCCGCCCACTAGTGGTGTCTTCCCAACCAACTAGGCACGATGTAATCATAAGCCGCCCACTGTAGTGGTGTCTGCCCGGCCAACTAGGCCCGGTGTAATCATACATAAAAATAAGCATGCATGAGAGCCCAATTAAAAGCTACAACTCTATCGGAGTGATGTAAGATCGGTAACCTCCGATTCTATTATGGAGTAATCATCGTCGCTATATTTCACCTTGAAGGAACAATTATCATAAGATGAGATCAACAATAATGGATAAAATCAAGGAAATCATGAAATAAGCTCAATAATCTCATAATGACATTAAAATCATAAGCTTTGGAATTTCTAGAATTAAAATCATCATCATCATGCTCATCATAGAAAACATCTCATCTTTAGTATCATAAAAAGGTTTTAAGAATCATAAACTTCTAACTTTTGGAAGTAAGAAGGTTATGGAAACATATATGGAATCATAACATAGGAATCATGCCTTTTGAAAGAAAGGGACTAGCCTTCACATACCTTTTCAGTCGTCTTAACCATAAATATTTAATGCTTATCCTCCCAAGCTCATAAATCTACATTCAAGAGAATCCATACCGCTGTTAGGCTTATCGTCATATGCTTATCTTAAGTCTTCAATTTAATTCCTTTTAAAATTTGCCAAAATTCGGGCAGCATCTCCCCTGTTTATATTACATCCCAAAGACCACTAAGGGTCATCAAACAGCCCAACAACAACAACATCAATCAACAATAGCAACAACTACAATATAATCCAATATAACCTTCTTTGATTACTTTAAGAATCATATCGAGTGGCAAGCTCGTTTAAAGAATAACAAATGTCATTCAAACCCAACTCTCCTTTCATAATTCAGTCCACACCCTTCATAACAATATGCATATATTTACCATATCATATTTTAGTTCAAAATATCCTTAAATGTATTCCAAAGCAATCCATACTCCTATGTCTCATCCTTTACTTTCTATTCGTAGATTTCATATATTTTCTTCTCCATTTTTCCAACTAACAGATGAATAATCCCAATAACCATAGTGACAATATATTCAAGTTATAATCCACCATTTACAACCATTAGAAGTCATATTTAAACATTTAAAACAAATTTCCTACAAAATAGTGGCTTAACTTAACTTATTTCGATGTAGTCTTGCGGTATTTAGCCTCAAACAACTTTACCAACATTATATTAAGCTAACACACGACCAAAGGCTTGTTATACATACAACAGCAGTATCATGCCCTAAGAACCATGGTCAATCGATTAACTTCACCCTCAATCGTGATACAATACCATAGGCTTACTACTCTTGTAGTTTCCAACCTTCTTAATGGAAGATTTGGTTGTTTCCACTTGATTTAGGCCAAAATTTTATGGGTGGAAGTTGGGAGAATGTTCTAGAGGGTTGGGGAAGGTTATGAAAGATTATGGAAGGTTGTGGAAGGTTATGGAACCCTTAAGAACTCTCAAGAACTCTTGGGAAGTGTGGGGATGAGAAAATGGTGAAAAATGATGAGTTAGAGGGGTATTTATAGGTGTGTGGGTCGTTTTAGGCTCCATTGGGCCTAAATTCTTGGGCCTTTTTAAGTAAACTTTCCGGATTTTCCGCCTAGGTTCGGGTTCCTCTAACTGTCTGTTTTAAAACGCCCATAACTCCATACTCGGATGTCGTATTGATGAACGGTTTGTTGCGTTGAAAACTAGACTTGATGAAGTTCATTTTAGGCTTTTGAAAAACCTTAAAACTCCTGATATACCCCGAGATATATCCTTCCAAAGTTGACCCAAAATTCTGTCCAAAATTCTGCCAACTTTTTTTTCAAATTTTCGACAAACTTATTTTCTTCGATTTGCTTAGTCCCGGAATCTTCCAAAACTCTCCATACATGATATTTATCATTAATCATACTTGATAATGGTCATCTCCTTTGGTTCCAAGGTTGTCTTTCCCGGTTACGACTTACGAGATCGTAATTCATCCTTTACTTCATTTTTACGTACTTCTCATGGCTTGTACCTTCTAAACCTTCATGGGACGACTCTGATACTCTATTAATACGATAAATTATGTGTCATGCTCATGCTCTGAAAGTGCGAGGTGTAACATAATTAAAATACAACCTATAACCCATATCCAATTAAAAGACCCATAAATTTTAGGTTGAAAGCTTCTTTAATTGTTGCTTCTGTAATCCTTTTTCTGACAGTAGTTGTATTGTCCAATGGCTGGGTTTATAAATGAGGAACGAAGAATCAATTATGCGTTGGTTGTTGGAGGTCCATTATACAAACCAATACTATTATTTTAATTTGCGTGCATGAAGATCCTTTGTATTGAAGAAGAAAAAGAAGAAGCAGCAGTAGCAACCGCTATTGAAAGAGAAGAAGCAGATTAATTTTTCAGCGAAAGAGAGAAAGCAGCCATTGAAGAAGCTTGACTTAAATTTTTCGGGTATGGGTATGGGTTTTTTAATTGAACACCAGGTTATGGGTTAGATTTAATTAATTAAGAGATAATTTAAAATAGGCCATAGGATGATGACATGGTCCCCCTGTTAAAATGAGAGGTATATTTGTGTCAAAGTATAATTGCAGGGGTATATTTGGACCCAAAATATTACGGAAGGGTATATTTGGACCCAAAGTATAACGAGAGGTATATTTGACCCTTTTCCGATAGTACAGGGGTATATTTGGCCCTTTTCCGAATTAACTATCCTTTACTTTTTTATCATTTTATTGTCTTTTCGTATATGTTATTATATCAATTGGTATTAGATCCACAAATAGGTTTGCTCTAGCAAATCTATTCTTGGGATTTGATTCTACAAAAAAAAAAAAAATGAAAATTTTCCACCAACCCCCCCCCCCCCCCCCCAAAAAAAAAAAAAATTCGTGTTTATTTTGTTGTTTTGACATTAGATTCTTGTTCCTTAGTGTTTTAGGGTTTCAAATCTTCAAGTTCGAGTCATTTGGGTCATTATTGAGTCATCCACCATTGTAGAACCTTCAAGCTTTGAAACTTGAAAAGTGGGTTTTGTGAAGAAGAAGAAATTGGAACTTGAAACTTAGTGGGCTTTGTTCTCCACATCAAGGAGAGCTTAGATCTAAAATTTGGAGTTGATTTGAAGGTGATTGAAAATTTGAATTTCTTAGTGTTCTTGAAGACCTTCATATCTTCTTGAGGAAGAAGAAGCAAATAGTACAATTTGATCTAGAAACCCTTGGTGAAATTTGAAGAAAAGTAGTTTTGGTGACAAAAAAAGAAAATTTCCAAGTCAAGTGGGCCCAAAAGGATCCAAGAATTCTAAAATTATCAAAAAAAAAATAAAAAAAAAATTGGGCGTTATGTTCTGAGAATCACGAGACGAGTCGCGGTTTTACGACGCGTCGTGACAGAGAGAAAAAAAATTTGGGATCCAACACCGGTTCCCACCGTGACATCCTTTGCGAGTCACGCGTTTAACCTGCGAGTCGCGCGTTTCACCTGCGAGTCTCGCGTTTCACCTGTGAACCATGGTCGTGTCACACGATGAATTTCAGGTTTTGACTCGATTTTTCATATCATTTCAATCTCTTTTCCATTTCTTTGATTCTTCTAACTAATTAACAACTAGTAATTGATCCTTACTTGGTTGTTAATTAGTTCTTGTGTCCTTATATTTCTTTCGTACTAATTCTTTTCGTTCTTTTCTCGTTTTAACTTCGTTGATACTTCTTGGCTCAAGTCCGTTAGATTAAATTGAGTCGTCCTTTCTTTGATTGAAGAAGAATCTATTCCGACCTCAAGTAGCAATTGTGCACCTTGCGAATCACCGGATCTAAACAAGAATGAACAACAACTGATCCAATTGAGTGGTAAAAGGTAAGAGAGTGTGAGTTCATTTGAGTGGTGCTACCCAAGCACAAAAGAGTGTAAACAAGAGGATGGCGAAATTCCTATACTACTAACGTTGTTTGCTTGTTTTTAAGTGTTCTTAAGCAGGTACAATGACGACGGTGAAGGAAACTCAAGTTCCCACCGTGGGACCTACACTTGGTGATGTGATGGATATGGTAACCAAATTGAAAAGCCTAGTGGATAACCTAGATGAGAATATAGGAACAGTGGAGGGAAATATGAAGGAGGATGTGGTGGAGCAAAAGGGAGAACTTAAAAGAAGATGTAGCCAAATGCTCGTGGGGGTAGGTGTTATGAGATTCCGCCTTATGATTGATGAATCTTATCGCCATAACTTCATTTCCTCTAATGTGGTTAATCGACTAGGCTTACCTTGATAAAGAGATATCCTTATTATGATAAAAAAGGAAATTGGATTGATAAAGTGATTAAGGTATCATTTTCTTGCGGAGACTACCAAAAGGAAGTTTGGTGTAACACACTTCCTTTGTCCGATTGTGACTTATTTTTGGGACTTGATTGGTCTGAAAGTCATGGGCTATCATATGAGCAAGAATGGTACAAGTATGTAGTGGACAAAATGGGGAAACTTCTCTTTCTAACCATATCTCCTAAAGATGAACTTGAGAGACAAAATATAGAGAGGAGTAAGGAAGTGCAAAGTGGCAACTCACGAGTAGAAAAAGGAAAGGAAGTGCGGAGTGATGTGAGAGAGTTGCCACAAAATCATTCTAACCTTTCCACTCCTTCATCTTGTTTCTTTTGTAGGTACTCAAAGAAATAAATTGCTAAAGAAGTCTTCATGTGAAGAGCTACCATGCTTGAAAGAACAAGTTGAGATCAATTAAGGTGAGAAGAACCTTTCAAATGGACTACAAGGTAAAATGCCTAATCTTAACACTCGAAGTGATGTGATCATGCATAATGAAAACTTGAGTGTAAATGAAGGGTTATATTTTTGTGAATTTGGTGATTTCTTGCATTGTTTTGGGTATCATGATCCTTTGTCATGTGTTGATAATGTCATTATCGAGAGTGCCCTTACACTAGTTGATCCTTTTGATGACCGAATTGATTCTTCTTGTAAGATCGATTTGTGTCCACCTAGTGTTGGCACTTGTGATTTGAATGATAGTACATTGTCATGTGATAGGATTAATCGAACATTAGTTGAATTTAATTGTGGTAATTATGCTAGAAGATCTCTTGAGCTTGACATGATACCAACTAGTGTTGATATTTGTGTTGAGCAACTTGCTTGTATTGTTAATCCTCTAATTGAGGAATCTTGTGATGTTCTTAATGAGTGTCTCGTTAGTGATGATGTTGATATAGTTGGTCATTTGAAAGAATATGACACCTTATATTTGTTTGTTTCATGTCAAAATAAGTCTCTTGATCTTGCTTTAGTGTCATATGATAAGACTCAAAATTGTGATGGTGATGTGTCATTGATAGTCATGTAAATGAAAATGCATTGAAAAATGACATTGGTCTTTTTGAGAATGAAATGACATGCTTAATTTCCCTCCTTTGTTCATGGATTATTCTCTTGTAAAGGATAATGTCTTATTTGATGATAACATGATTATTGAAAGTGAAGTGCCTAGTGGAATGTATTGTAATGTTGAAAGTGTAGCCACTTTTGGGGGCTACATGGTATTTGAAAATCCACTATGGAATGATGACGCTCTTCCCTATGATGGAGATCTTCCCTTGGGGAATGATGATACATTTATGAGAAAAGAGTGTTTTGAAAAAGAAGGTGATACTTGTTTACAAATTGTTACTTCTTTCTTATATGTTCAAAATCGTAGTAGCATGCTAGATCTTGTTCTTAAACCTAATAGTGAGGCTACTTGTGAGTGTTATATCTCGCATTTTGTACGACAGAATATTTTTTTTTAAGTTGGTTGCGACGAGTTAAGAATAAGACTATTTTTCGACTTTGTTTTAACGCGCATAAGTGCTTATGAATTTGGTTGGATGGAAAGTTAGACATTTCATGAAAATTTGGGGCCAAAAGTGAAGTGTTGGAATTTAAATTCATGAAAAAAAAAAACCATGTGGCTATGCACATGACTTGTGGGACCATAGTCCACATGTATGAAGAATATGTGTAGTATTGGATGACTTATTAAGTCATCTTCATTATTTTCATCTCTTGGAAATTTCTAGAAAATTGGAGAAAAAAGAAAGCAAAAAAAAAAAAAAAAAAAAAAAAAAAAAAAAGAGTGCACATGACCAATCATGTGCACCCATTTACTATATATATATATATATATATATATATGATATAAGTCATGAAAAGGGAAGACCAATTCTTCATTTCGGCAAGGTCTAGAGTTCAAGAGAAAAGAAAAAAGAAGAAGGAGAGAATGGCCAAGGGGGGCGGCCGAACCAGCCCATAAGATGGATACGTGAAAAAAATATTTTCTTCAAGCTTCTCTACTAATTGGAAGGTCCTCGTCGACGTGGAGTAGTTGTTGGAACAAGGAAACCATTCGTTTTAGCTATGGAAGGTCCTAGCCGAATGGAAGAAGTGGAAAAAAGGTATGGTTCAATCTTAGTTTTCATGTCTTATGGATGACTTGTACATGTTGTGGTATGTAGAAACGAATGAAAATCACAAAATTGGGGTGTTGTTGTTGTGGCCGTGAATTGTGCCATATGTTGTAGGAATAATGAATTAATGTTATTTAGTATTTTGGTTGTCGTCGTTGTGAATTCTATGATGTAAAATGAAGTTCTAATGACCCAAGCGAAGGTTATAATTGTGTGGGCTGAATTGGAAAGTTAAGGTGACCTTAATGTAGCTCTTTGAGTTTATGGAAAATAATGTTGTCAATGTGTGAATTGTCGATATAGTTGATGAACTTGAAAGGAAGAAATGTGTTGTTGATTGTTTTCTCGAACTTAGAGGATTTCGGGTGAAGTAGTAGGTTGGTTGGATTACTTTGAATAATGTGCGGATTGTTTGAAACATTCTTGAATCGTGGATTGAGAGGTTTTGGATTGTTATTTGAATATGCGATCGTTGATATTAGTTTGAATGTATGAAGTTGAATCGAATATATAAATGAATGTCGTCGCATTATGTGAAAGAAGGTTATTAATGTTAGAATGCGTTTTGAATTAATGGTTGATGTTGTTGGAATGTTGTTGGTATGGTTGTTGATGGATTTGGCCGAGTTAAATTCTCGGAGATGTCCAATTTATAGGGGGAAATCTTTGCCCAATTTCGTAGAAAAAGTAATGGCTTGGAATTGGATTCTTCGATGTTTATGACTAATATTCGATATCCATTGACGTTGTGTAGACCTTGGAGAGTCGAGACTCGGGTTGGATTAACTTAGGGAAGCGATCAAGGTATGTAGCTTAACCGCTTCTTTCTTTGGCATATCTTAGTGAAAGTACGTTATGACACGTACTTAGGGTAATTCTACTCACGGCGATCGAGCATGTTTATGATCCCATATTTATTTCTTGATATTCATATTCTTAATGTAGCCAAATTATGGTCTTTATGTTTTTCGCGTGAATGGATTTCAAAAGATTAATAAAAGTTTATTTTCAAAAAAAAGTTTGTTTCTAAACGATTAGAAAACTACGACGTCGTAGCTTTCGCGAGAAAGGCTCGGATAAGCTTCGATTTGTTCGTGGAATGTTCTAAGGTGAATAAAGTTTGTAACTTTTCCGAAATGCGAACTCGGATTGGTTTGACGTATGATTATGATCTATGGTTTGAATATGGTTCCGCTTATGGATTTGTAAATACGTATGATGTATATTATGTTCGAATGGTATTTGATATAACTATTGTCCGATTTTCAAATGACATTCGTGGACTATTCATAAGTCTCTACAGTATGATTTTATATGCATATGGTTTGTGCTACTACCGCTGTGCCGACCTCGTATGTCGCCTGCTGCGTCCGGGCCGGGGCGTGTATTCGTGCGATTCCGTTGCATTATTCTTATCCCTCGCTGGAGGGGCGGGGCACGTGCTATATATATGATATGATGATGATGTGATGATATGGAGATGGTGGCCGGGATGGCATACGAGAGTCCCTTGCTAGCGGGGCGGGACACGTATTCACTTTAGGGTCACTAAGCTGGGGCCGGGTACGAACCATATATATGTATATGTATGTGTGTGTGCGTGATGATGATATGATTTCTTACCGCGTCCCCTTGCTAAAGGGGCGGGGCACGTTATATGAATATGTATATGATGATTTTACCTATCGGGTCCACTAAGCTGGGGGGGACATCTTGTATGGTTACATGATGATTATATGATTTGATATGCATGATAAACGTTTTCAAAGACAAGTTTTATGATTTTTTACGGCCACTCGGTACTTGATATGATCCCGCTTATTGTATTTCATGATTTACATACTCCTTACGTATTACGTGCCCCCCTTTCTTCGGGGGCACGTTTCGTGGCGCGGTACACCCGGATGAGTTGAAGATATTAAACAGAGAAAGATGTTCGGCGGGGTTAGCGACTCCGTTTGCTAGGTCTTGCCCGAGCTGAAACATGATATGGTTTCATGTTCCATGTTAGAGACTTTACGACGATGTCGTGGGTATAAGATATCGATTGTGTGGCGGCTATGTGGGTATATTACGCATTGTATTAAAAAGTTTTTATATATTCTGATTTTCTTTGATTCAAGAAAGGCAAAAAACGCATGTTATTCTTTGAAAAGATTTTCGTTATGTATTTGTGTCTTGAGAGGGCGTGATTACGAGTATTATGTGAGTCGGCGGGTTGTCGCTAAACTTTAAATAAAGGTCGGGTGCCCGTCACGCCCTAACGAAGTGGGGTGTGACAAATTGGTTTCGGAGGCGGTTCGTGCTTGGGGTTGTGCTGTAGTCGTTAATGGGTAGGTCTACATTTATGGTGTGAAGCGCGCCACGTTTTAAAACGAGGCTACGGAGGCATCTAGGATGATGCTGTTCTTTGACATCTTAGATCGTGCTTGGTAGAGCAGTTATAGAAATGAGATTTAGACAACGATCTTTGACTTTAGCGGAAGAAACGGCATCGACGGAAAGCGACTAGCGACGTTGGAGGCTACGAAGCACGCAGGTAAGCAAAAACATGAAAGATATATGTCGGGTAAGATATTAAAGTACGATTGGAATACGAGTCGAAGGTTAAAAAGGAAAGTAAATAAGAAAGTGTGACGGAGTGCCGAATTGAGTTGGGCGCGCGAGTATGCTTATTATTTTTGTACGGTCGATGATGTTGGGAGCCTGTGGTACATGTGTATGATGTGATATGCATATATATGTATGTTGGCCACAGCAGGCATTGTTGGTATTCTTGTGTACGGGTTTTGAGATAGTAACGATTCTGAGAGGAAACTCTCTTGAAATTTTTCCGGGGAATAAAGAAAAATGAGATTTTAGGTTGTGAGATGTACGGAAACGAGGGTCGTGCCAATAGTAATAAAATTTTTTTGACTAAGATACGAGTGCAATGAGCCTCGGGAAATAAGTTAGTTGCGGAATTGGGGAATATTAAAGATAAAGTTGATCGAAGGAAGAGGTTTAAGAAGTATTATCGCATGGGATTGATCACGAATGAGATATAATGTAAATATAACGAGGATTGTTATGAAAATAAAAAGCTTCTAGTGAGAAAGTAGGCTAGCTACGATATGATCTATGTCGGTAGAATTTAACGACGAGTGTGAAACGGAAAAGCGAGCTATGGAACGAATAGGAAAGGTTTATCAAGTTGGTAGGGGAAGTTTGGAATAAGGATTATATAATAATGAAAATGATAGCGAGTATGAGAAAGGAAAGGGTAATCGGAACAAGAAAATAAGAAGGGAGTGAGACAACAGTGTAGTAATAGGCCATGATATGTGTAGTCAAGGATACGAGTATTGTAAGTGATGGGACTATGAAAGACACGGATATAGAAAGGACGAGGAACAAGGTAAAATGGGGGCAGAAATCCAGACCGTAAGGAGTATACAAGTAACAATGATTGAGGTGTATTCCTCGCCATTGAATTGGGTCAAATTAACTATCCTTTACTTTCTTGTCATTTTATTGTCTTTTCGTATCCGTTATTATATCAATTCATATGCTACAACATTGGACAAAAGAGAAGTTATGCCTGCCATGTAAGCTACATAGTTGGTAGATGCAGATTCATCAAGCTTGTGCAACACTTCCTGATACTATTGTGGTGTGAGCAGTCCTCCGCTTCTATGTTGTGATCCACTTGATTCTCTAATATCTCTAGCAGTAGTTGAATTGGCAAAAGGCTTGATTTGAGGAGGAGTTTGCCCACTGTTCTTCTTGCTTTTGAAATCAGTAAGATATCCAACAAGCCTAAGCAATCTTTAGTTTTGTGCCCTTTGTAACCACATTCTCCACAAGCTGGTCCTTGCACTGGTTTTTTGTATCCATAGCCTTGTGCTTTTCATGCTAGCATAGTTAATGGCTCTCTATGTGCATCAACTACTCCTAGAGACCTTTGGCTCTCCTCTTGTGCAATTAATGCATATGCTTCATTTAAGTTACACTAGATCATTTTGCCAACAGATTAGTCCTTATGTTACTATGACTCTCATTTAATCCCATGAGAAATTGCATTAACCTTTGAGACTTAAGATGATCTGTGTATTTCTTAGATTCATCACAACAAGATGGCAATGGAGCCATCACATCCAACTCATCCCACAACACATTCATCTTAGTGTAATAGCAAGTAAATGAATCACTGCCTTGTTTCAGATTAACAATTGCTGAACATAAATGATAAATCCTTGTAAGTTTAGACCTATCAAATCTCTCCCTAAACTCTTCCCAGATTTGTAGCATTAGCAGCATACATAATGCAAGGTATTAGTTCACCAGATACAGTACTACCTATCCATGACAACACAATTGCATCATATTTTCCCCATAATTCTTCTAATTCTCCTTTATACTTACTTTTTTGGCAAGTTCCATTCACAAATCCAAGTTTACCGTTTCCTCTTAGGGCTAATTTCATTGATCTACTCCACAATGTATAATTTCCCGGTCCTGTAAATTTTGTTGGAGTCAAAACAAGTCCAGGAACATCAGATGGTTGCAAGTATAATGGACGATGATGATCGATTGTGATTGCTGCTTCTTCTGCCATGTTTTAGCTTTCTTCAAGCTTTTGATTGTTGTTCTCCAATGCAGTTTATTGACGCAGATAATGATCGTAAGATACCTTCTTTGATACCATGTGAAATTATAACCATGAAGTGAGCTTGAAGCTCATTCATGGTGAACCGAGACTAGAGAGAACTTAACTTGCAAGAGAAGAAAGGAATTGTATTATGATTGATTCAATTGAGTACTTACAAGTGATTAGTGTATATGTAGTGATGAAGTGAGATGCCTGTACAACTGGCAACATACCACACGTGAAGACCATAACAAACTAACCTCCTATAACTAACTTGAACTAACTAGAGTACACTGCCCAATATACATGAGATATTGCCTAGTAAACATCATATTCCAACAAGCTAGTTGTAGAGTCTAAATTGATAAGCTGTGTTCTATTCAATTCTAATCATAAGAGTTCTTTTTTTTTTTTTTTTTTTTTTTTTTTTGTGATTCTCTTTTCCAAACTATCTTGTACCAGCACGCTTCCTCCACATGATTTGCATCTACATATGACACATTATGAAATCACTTAGCCGTTAATTAATTTTAAAATACAAATGAAAGTAATTAATAAGTAGGCGCAGGTATGGAGCTGATAAAATGAATGCTTGTTTTGACTAATTATTTACGAATGACTTGACACAAATTCCATATTTGAAAATAATAAAAACAACAAATGGCATAAAATTTGAATAGTATTCAATTTTTCAAAATTTTGTAGAGATTACAATCTGTAAAGTATCTCTATTTTTTATTTTTTTTTAAAAGAAAACCTCTGTCCTTCTCTTCTAATGTCAATTCAACATATAGCTTTGTAACTTTTATCAATTTCATTTCGACAGCTTGAATGCTTGGTCTTTTGTTTTAATTTCAGCTCATCGAATTGAAAAGGTTTTGCTACAGAAATGGACTCTGTTAATTATTCTCGCTAGCATTTCGATGACTTTGTCGAGCAGGGGCGGATCTACATAGGACCGAGGGGATCCGAACCCCCTTCGGTGGAAAAAACACTGTTTATATATAGTTAGAATTATTTTTCATGTATATATAGTAGATGTTGAGCTTAAAAACTTCGCGTATATTTTTTTTATATTTTGAGCACTTAGTGAAATTAAACACATGTTGTTGTCGAGTGTGTTTGGTGTATGAAATGATTGGCGACTGACTGTAGTGGTTGGCTGCGGTGATGGTTGTCATAAGGCATTGTGATGGTAGAGGTGGTTTGATGGTGGTGGTTGTGATGACAGAGATGATTAGTGGTGCTTAAATTTTAACTTAAGATTTGAACCATTTAAATTCAAACCAACCCTTATTAAATGCAAATAAATGAGTCCTTAATGGACTCTTTCGTCATGGATTCATACGATAGTTGTCAGTGGCTTATCCATGAGTTTGACAGTGCCATTCAGCGGAAGTTTTATTGAAACTTCCCTTAGTCCTTTTTTCCTCTAAAATATGCTGAATGACGGGCTTGTGACACCTTTGGCGATAGGGACACTGTGTTTCTTGTTAAACATCCAAAAAATCGTAGTCGTCAAGTTTAAGCAATATTATAAAAAGACTTAAAACTGCTCACACGAGAAAAAAGGACCAGATGGAAAAACGCAAAAGTAAAAAACTAAGAAAGAACAAAGTAGATATCGATGCTGGACCAATTAGTCATTGCTGATCAGTGCATTTGGACTAAATGTCTCGCTGATTAGTTACACCTTTAGCTGGACGTAGGACCAGTGTATGAATTTGTATCATTGATGCCTTGGGACGTGTTCTCAGGGATCGGATTCGAAGTACTTTCCGCAAAACTCTTTAGTTACTTCATTCGTCTCAATTTATGTGATGTTGTTTGACTGAAAATAAAGTTTAAGAATGAAATATAATTTTTTAGACTTGTGATTTAAAACAAAACATAGATATATGTGGCTATAAATCATCTCATTAAGAGTGAAATAAAAAGTTATACTCCCTCTGTTTCAATTTATATGAACCCATTTGACTGGGCATGACATTTAAGAAAGAGGGAAGACTTTTGAAACTTATGGTTCAAAATAAGCGCCGAAAATTTGTTGTAGTAAACATTCATAAAGTGAATTTGTTTCCAAATTAGGAAAGAGGTCATTCATTTTGCGCGGTGCTAAAAAGAAAATAGGTTGAACAAATTGAAACAGTTATAAAATTTGACTTGGACTAACTATAGAAATGTGATAGGGATCTTAGTAGTTCAGTTGATTGGCTACCTGAACTTCACCTTATTTGTGAGGGTTCGAATCCCCACGTTGTAATCCCTTCCTCATTTCTCATCTCCTAACCCCTATGTAATAAAAAAAAATTCAAAAAAAAACTATAAAAATGTGTCATTTTTTTTTGTGACTGACTAAATGAGTATCAAGAAATTGGGACAATTTTAGATTCTAATACCATGATAAAAATGAACCTTGTGCCTAACCTAATTTTCATGAGACGAGGATTATCCAAAACCATTTAAGAGACCCATTTTTAAATCTCAACCAATATAGAATCAACACCCTACCGGCAGAAAAATAGTAAGAAAAAGTTGGAAGAAGCAGAATAAAAGAATAATGGGTACAGTAGGCTAGTAGTAGCTAGTTTCTCTTTATTACTATTACTTTACTTTACATTACTACTATTTAGAAGAGGGAGTTTGGGGCATTTTTCGTCGTCCGTTTGTGGACCCCCCATTACTACTATTTAGAAGAGGGAAAAATTTTTGGACCCCATATTAATCAACCCCTAAAAAAAAAAAAAAAAATTGTAAAAAAAAAAAAAAAAATTTTTGGGCCCCATATTAAACAACATCGAGTATTAAAAAAAAGTGGAACTCACCACATCCAAAATCGGGAAAAAAAAGTGGGACCCTATTAACAAAATCAAGCAATATTGAAAAAAAAAGTGAATCCCATATTTAAAAAACAAACGTTGTTAAAAAAAATGTGGGCCCCATATTAAACACGATGCGTATTCGTAAACACTAATATAATAAAGATTTAGATACGAACAAACTACAACGTTATATTAATCGTATTTTGAACATACTTATATATATATTGTGGGCATATTAAACAACGTCGAGTATTAAAAAAAAAAGTGAAACTCACCACATCCAAAATCAAAAAAAAATTTTGGGCCCCATATTAATCAAGCCCTAAAAAAAAAATTGTGGGCCCCATATTAAACAACATCGAGTATTAAAAAAAAGTGGAACTCACCACATCCAAAATCAGGAGAAAAAAAAAGTGGACCCCATATTAACAAAATCAAGCAATATTGAAAAAAAAAAAGTGAATCCATATTTAAAAAACAAACGCTATTAAAAAAAAAAATGTGGGCCCCATATTAAACACGATGCGTATTCGTATGCAAACACTAATATAATAAAGATTTAGATACGAAGCACAAACTACAATGTTATATTAATCGTATTTTGAACATACTCTATATATATATTGTGGGCCCCATATTAAACAACATCGAGTATTAAAAAAAAGTGGAACTCACCACATCCAAAATCAAAAAAAAATTTTGGGCCCCATATTAATCAAGCCCTAAAAAAAAAAAAAATTGTGGGCCCCATATTAAACAACATCGAGTATTAAAAAAAAGTGAAACTCACCACATTCAAAATCAGGGGAAAAAAAAAGTGGACCCCATATTAACAAAATCAAGCAATATTGAAAAAAAAAAAGTGAATCCCATATTTAAAAAACAAACGCTGTTAAAAAAAATGTGGGCCCCATATTAAACACGATGCGTATTCGTAGCAAACACTAATATAATAAAGATTTAGATACGTAAGACAAACTACAATGTTATATTAATCGTATTTTGAACATAGTCTATATATATATATTGTGGGCCCATATTAAACAATATCGAGTATTAAAAAAAAGTGGAACTCACCACATCCAAAATCAAAAAAAAATTTTGGGCCCCATATTAATCAAGCCAAAAAAAATAAAATTGTGGCCCCATATTAAACAACATCGAGTATTAAAAAAAAGTGGAACTCACCACATCCAAAATCGGGGGAAAAAAAAGTGGACCCCATATTAACAAAATCAAGCAATATTGAAAAAAAAAGTGAATCTCATATTTAAAGAACAAACGTCGTTAAAAAATATGGGCCCCATATTAAACACGATGCGTATTCGTAGCAAACACTAATATAATAAAGATTTAGATACGAAGCACAAACCGCAATGTTATATTAATCATATTTTGAACATAGTCTATATATATATATGTGGGCCCCATATTAAACAACATCGAGTATTAAAAAAAGTGGAACTCACCACATCCAAAATCGGGGAGAGAAAAAAAAAGTGGACCCCATATTAACAAAATCAAGCAATATTGAAAAAAAAAAAAGTAAATCCCATATTTAAAAAACAAACGCTCGTTAAAAAAAAATGTGGGCCCCATATTAAACACGATGCGTATTCGTAGCAAACACTAATATAATAAAGATTTAGATACGAAGCACAAACTACGAACGTTATATTAATCGTATTTTGAACATACTATATATATATATTGTGGGCCCCATATTAAACAACATCGAGTATTAAAAAAAAAGTGGAACTCTACATCCAAAATCGGGGGGAAAAAAAAAAGTGGACCCCATATTAACAAAATCAAGAATATTGAAAAAAAAAAAGTGAATCCCGTATTTAAAAACAAACGTCGTTAAAAAAATGTGGGCCCCATATTAAACACGATGCGTATTCGTAGCAAACACTAATATAATAAAGATTTAGATACGAAGACAAACTACAATGTTATATTAATCGTATTTTGAACATAGTCTATATATATATTGTGGGCTCCATATTAAACAACATCGAGTATTAAAAAAAAGTGAAACTCACCACATCCAAAATCAAAAAAAAATTTTGGGCCCCATATTAATCAAGCCCTAAAAAAAAAATTGTGGGCTCCATATTAAACAACATCGAGTATTAAAAAAAAGTGGAACTCACCACATCCAAAATCGTGAGAAAAAAAAGTGACCCCATATTAACAAAATCGAGCAATATTGAAAAAAAAGTTAATCCCATATTTAAAAAACAAACGCTATTAAAAAAATGTGGGCCCCGTATATTAAACACGATGCGTATTCGTAAGCAAAACACTAATATAATAAAGATTTAGATACGAAGCACAAACTACAATGTTATATTAATCGTATTTTGAACATAGTCTATATATATTGTGGGCCCCATATTAAACAACATCGAGTATTAAAAAAAAGTGGAACTCACCACATCCAAAATCAAAAAATTTTTTTGGGCCCCATATTAATCAAGCCCTAAAAAAAAAAAATTGTGGGCCCCATATTAAACAACATCGAGTATTAAAAAAAAGTGAAACTCACCACATTCAAAATCGGGAAAAAAAAGGACCCATATTAACAAAATCAAGAATATTGAAAAAAAAAAGTGAATCCCATATTTAAAAAACAAACGCTCGTTAAAAAAAATGTGGGCCCCATATTAAACACGATGCGTATTCGTAGCAAACACTAATATAATAAAGATTTAGATACGAAGTACAAACTACAATGTTATATTAATCGTATTTTGAACATAGTCTATATATATATTGTGGGCCCCATATTAAACAATATCGAGTATTAAAAAAAAGTGGAACTCACCACATCCAAAATCAAAAAAAAATTTTGGGCCCCATATTAATCAAGCCAAAAAAAATAAAATTGTGGGCCCCATATTAAACAACATCGAGTATTAAAAAAAAGTGGAACTCACCACATCCAAAATCAGGGGAAAAAAAAAGTGGACCCCATATTAACAAAATCAAGCAATATTGAAAAAAAAAAAAGTGAATCTCATATTTAAAAAACAAACGCTGTTAAAAAAAATGTGGGCCCCATATTAAACACGATGCGTATTCGTAGCAAACACTAATATAATAAAGATTTAGATACGAAGCACACTATTAATCGTATTTTGAACATAGTCTATATATATATTGTGGGCCCCATATTAAACAACATCGAGTATTAAAAAAAAGTGGAACTCACCACATCCAAAATCAGGAGAAAAAAAAAGTGGACCCCATATTAACAAAATCAAGCAATATTGAAAAAAAAAAAAAGTGAATCCCATATTTAAAAAACAAACGTCGTTAAAAAAAATGTGGGCCCCATATTAAACACGATGCGTATTCGTAGCAAACACTAATATAATAAAGATTTAGATACGAAGCACAAACTACAATGTTATATTAATCGTATTTTGAACATAGTCTATATATATATTGTGGGCCCCATATTAAACAACATCGAGTATTAAAAAAAAGTGGAACTCACCACATCCAAAATCAGGGGAAAAAAAAAAGTGGACCCCATATTAACAAAATCAAGCAATATTGAAAAAAAAAGTGAATCCCATATTTAAAAAACAAACACCTAAAAAAAATGTGGGCCCCATATAAACACGATGCGTATTCGTAGCAAACACTAATATAATAAAGATTTAGATACGAAGCACAAACTAAATGTTATATTAATCGTATTTTGAACATGTTATATATATATATATATATATATATATATATATATATATATATATATATATATATATATATATATATATATATAAATAGTGCAACTAATAATGTCCAAAAGTTGCCCATACTAAATAACACCGAGCAATATAAAAAATAAAAATAAAAAAAAAAAAGAAACTATATAAAGCATGGGTTTAGACTCATGCTTCATCGTCCATTCTCCCTTAAAAAAAAAAGGGGTGGGCCCCATACTAAATAACACCGAGCAATTAAAAAAAAAGGAAGAAAAAAAATTGGAACTCACCATCTCTAAATTCATGGGAAAAAATAAAGCGGATCCCTTATTAATAAAATCAAGCAATATTTTAAAAAAAGAAAATTGAACCCCATTGAACACTTTTTTTAAATCGTCCGTTGGGACCCCCCCGTAAAAAAAAAAAAAAAAATTGTAAAAAAAAAAAAAAAAAAATTTTTAGGGCCCCATATTAATCAAGCCCTAAAAAAAAAATTGTGAAAAAAAAATTGTGGGCCTCATATTAAATTAATTTAATAACTTAAATTAGAATTATCCAAATCAAAATTTGATAAAAAATAATAAGTATTTTACACTTTTAAATTAATCGAATTAAAATTAAAAGTATCAACGATGCTTAAATATTGCTATTGTTTTATCTCAAAGAGAGGAAAATAGTTTCTTTTTAAACAAGTCTTCTCTTTTTAAAAAATATTAATAAATTTGCCGATTTTGTATTCGTAGCAACCATTAATATAATAAAGTTTTAGATACGGAAAGACAAACTACAATGTTATATTAATCGTGCTTTGAACATAACCATTCAATGACAACTATATACACATAGATGCACTATAATCTAAAGTGTTGGGCCCGTGCGCAGCGCACATAGACCGCTAGTTCTTATATAGAAGTGGGAGTTTGAGGGGGAGTTTGAGGGACTAACACTGCAGTAGAAAATTGTACAATAAGCAACTTGAGTTGTACCTTAAACATGTCCCATCTCACACGTGTTAAGTAGAGCACTTCTCCAAAGTAGTCCTTGCCAAATCCTTTTGTTCTTTTATTGACACGTATTTTGACAGTACTCCACCTCTTCCATTTAACTTATTTTCACCATCCATTTACGATTTGAGGGTTGCAATTGCAACTTTTATTTCACATGGACATATGTCATAATATTAAATTTTTTTTTTCATGTACTTCAATTTTAATTCTTCGACATATTTATTTTCTCCGTGCACTTTTACTTGTTCACTTTTGACTTTTCACGTTCTTTAAGAATTAATAAATGAAGTACTCCCTCCGTACCATATTACTTGGCAACATTACTAAACATTTCTAATATTTTTATTATATATCAGTGTCCAAGAGAGGCGAACACAGTAACAACAAATTGTACAAAAAGTTATCTGAGATGTAAACTAAGGCCCAGTTTGTCTATAGATACCAAAAGAAAATTTAACTTTTTTTGGAATTTTGGAGTTGGAGTTGGAGTTGTGTTTGGCCATAATTTTTGAAATTATAGTTTTTGGTGAAATGTAGTTGTAAAAAAGTGAAAAAAGTGAATTTTTTTGAAAAATAAGTTTTTGGTATTCCGAAGTACTACTTCAAGTTGTATTTGAAATTCTTATGGCCAAATGCTGAAAAGTGAAAAAAAAAATCTGAATAAAGTGAATAATTCTTATGGCCAAACGCCTACTAAATTTGGACTTATTTCAATTGTATTTGATTTCTTTTTTTTTTTTTTCCAATTGTGGGTCCACTTTATTTAATAAGTACCACTACTTGGTTTGCCACTTATTCTCTATACACGTGTATTTCACTTTTACGTTATCATATTTCTTTACTTCTGCACTTCGTTTTATTACTTTATTATAGAAAGCACATGAAATTGTACTCTAAGCAGGGACTAACATGTGTACATTTCAGAAGTTTAACATTAATTCTACCTCTTGTGAGTTTACTTTTTAAATCTTCATGTGTCTGCAAAGTCTCAATTGTCCTTTCATTTCTTTCATTTGACATTTAGTCCCTCTGTCTCAATTTAAGTGTCTAAGTTTGACTAGACACGAAGTTTAAGAAATAAAGATAGACTTTTGAATCTTGTGGTTATAAATTTAAAATGTGTATAATATAATAAAATATCCTTTAAATCTTGTGATTATAAACTTGACATGTAGGATATTTGAATTGTCAACTTACTAAATATAAAAAGAGGCGGACATAACCAAAATAAGATAAATTTTAACAACAATTTCGAAATTAAGGGGAAAAATAAGAGGAAAAGAAACAAAATATTGCTTGGTGGTTCATATAGTTGGTACTCTGAATTTGAGATTTTCTTTTAATTTTTCCTGTTTAAATTAGAGTTTTGCTATTAATTTTGATGAGTTTATTCTAAAAATTTCTTTGCTAATTAGATCTAACGCAGTGTCTCAATTGTCCTTTCATTTGGCATATAGTCTCTCCGTCTCAATTTAAGTTTCTAAGTTTAATTAGACACGGAGTTTTAGAAATAAAGATAGATTTTTGAATCTTGTGGTTCTAAATTAAAAATATATATAATATAATAAAATATCCTTTGAATCTTGTGATTATAAACTTGACATGTAGGATATTTGAATTGTCAACTTACTAAATATAAAAAGAGGCGGACATAACAAAAAATAAGAAAAATTTTAACAAAGAATTGAGAAATTAAGGGGAAAAATAAGAGGAAAGAAACGAATATGGAGACTCACTACGGAGAATCCGTCCTTTGCAAAACATACAAACCATGAAGACTAACTAAAATGAGTAACCAAATTAATCATATTGGGCCCCATGCATCACACGGGCATAGTTTGCTAGTAGCTAATGGCTATACATATGTCATACCTTCTCACAATCCGAATTTTGTTGCTTATCGGTGAGCTCATATACTCCAGTTGCAATAAATTAGGCTAATTTAGGATTGTTATATCTTCATTTAGTACGTAAATGTTCTTCTTGACACCAAAATTAAAATAATAGAAACAATTTTCATGGACGTCATATTTAATTTCCTTGTCAATTCTAGATCCCCGACCCCTCCTAAATTGAAAGCTAAATGGTTAAAAAGAAAAGTGAAACGGCCACTCTTCAGTTGAGAAAACGTACACAAAATCATGGTAGTTGTCGTTGAACCATTCAGTCTATAAAATGTGAAAAACAACATTAAAAATTGTGGTGGTGTGACAAGTATTTCTTTATTGATAACTGAAAATCTTAAGTTGATAACTGAAAATCTTAAGTTTAATTCTTGAATCAAGTTACTTTTGTAAGGGTGTTTTACCTCAAAATGATTTTTCGATATAAATATGAATTAATCGAACCTCAACCAGATATGAATATACAATAATAATACTCCTGTATGTCTAGAAGACGACGTTGACTTCTTTTTCTAAATTCCAACTATAAATTTTAGTAAATAAAACAAAAATTTACTTAAAGAAGACTGACTTTAGAATCTTTGGACCCATACATGACAATAGTTAGTGACATCAAAGCTCTGCGTGCTTACATTTTCTCAAGTGACGTTTTAATGCCTAGTAATAAGGGCAAGTGCGGTGACAGAGCCTCAAGCAAGTTTTTATTTAGAAGCTATACCCCAAGTTTTAATTATTAGGTGGCAGGATCCCTTTTAGGGCTAGTGCTAATTAAGTGGATACAAGTTATCAGAGCATCAAAAGAAACAATCAAGTTTTAAGAAATACATTTTCGTCCAATGATTTAAAAATAAATAGAAAATAAAATAAAATTATACCTATTCCAAGCTTTCAAACCAGCCCCCAAATTTTAAAAAATACATTTTTGTCTGAATCAAATTATTAATAATTTCCCCAAAATAGCAAAAATCCCAGCTGCCCCAACTACTTCTTCTTCACGACTGCCACCATTAATTCTCTTCCCCTAGCTCGTTCATGATTGTAAAATTGCTAATATACAGCCCTGCCCCTTCGTCCTGGTCGGATACCTCCATTTTTGTTCCGGTAATTTTCATTCAAATCATCAAAATTGGTCACCAATTTATGAGTTCAATTTCTTGTGCATTAATCACAATAGTTGTAGTCGTCTATACTTGCACCCGGTAAGTTGTAGAATCTGTTGTTGCATTTGTGATTATTTGATTTGTGGTTCTACAGATCTCTACAAATTTTGTTTTAATGAACAATTAATTTTTTTCCAGTTTATTTCCTGTTTAATCAGCTCTACTGTATAAGATTTATTTGATTGAAGTTATTTTAGACGAGCTGTTATTTTATTAGTCTAGTTGAAGTTATTTTAGACGGGTTGTTCCTTTATTAGTCTAGTTTAGTTGTTATGAAAGATGGTATTGTAGTAGGCGGAGAATATTATGGTGAATGGGTGGAGACTTCAGATTGCTGGATTTGGCAATCCAGAACAAAGGTGACAGTACCAATTGAAATTCAAAGGCCATGTACGTATAAGCAGTTGGTTGAAAGTGGTTAGCTGAAATGCTTGCCTATGGACGTGACAATTAGTTATACGATTAGTGTTGCGTCTACTAGGGAAAAAATAGCTCCTGCATTAGACGGATTATCATGTCCGTCTGTATCTTCTTGGCCTATTCTAAGGATAAATGTGGCTGAGAATTCTGTTGGAGGTGCAAATGTCACGGCGGCAACATCACCCCAACCACCACCATCATTATTTGTTGAAGAATCCAGGAATAATCCTTGTCAAGAAAATTATGACGATTTTTCCATTGGTTTCAACAGTTATGGCTCATCAGAGTATGCTACAACACAGCCCAGCCAAAGCCTTATCGATGACACTGTTTTTTTCCGTGGGCAAACATCAATGATCACAAAGGCGTTTGTAAATGCATTGATGCTAGCTTTCATGAAAATAAATCTTCGATTGCGGAAAAGATGTTGAAGTCATACTATGGATACCGGGGAAGCATCTGTATCCAGGAAGAGGAGATATAAATGCTCAATGTGCAAAAAATATGGTCACAAGAAGACGATCTGCCCAAAAGTTTTGTCACGCAATGGAGACTGATTTGTTTTCCTTCAAGTTGTTGTAATAATCTTCTATGTTGTGTTCTGATTTTTTTAGTTTGAACTTCTTAAATTAGTTGTGTTGTGTTGTGTTGTGTTGTGTTGTGTTGTGTTGTGAACTTGGAACTTCTATTGTATTGTCAAGATGTTTAATTAACTATACTATAGTGTTCCTGTTATGTTACATATTTAGAATTGATGATATTAGAACTCCTTTATGGATATTAGAATGCAAATATTCGATATTTAGATTTCAAACTGGATTATAGGCAAACTGATCACTAGACCACCTTTACGGTTATTAGAACTGCAGATATTCAATATTCAGAATTAAAACTGGACCAATTGACGAATTGTAAAGTCTAATTTAGGACTTGACCATGGGAAAAAAATAATTTGTACTGAAAACTGGAAATAATACGAAATAGAAATAGACATTAATATCATTAGCATTAATATGATATGAATGATTACATCTGGGGAAAATAGTAAATATGCTATATAATAAAACACTAATTAGGCATTATGAGGGGGTGAATTTGTAGGGCAGTTGAAGTCTGCATTAGGAGGGGGAGAATCCGGAGGGCTGTTGAATTCTGCAAAAGTCTGTCTTCTTTCCTCGAGAAGTATAGTGAGTATCCTCTCTGTTTTTCTGACGGCCTTGCTTAGTTCTTCAAACCGTCCCTCGTAACCCAATGTTTAGTGTTGCAGCGATTGATTTCATGATTTTGATCTCTTATGTCAGTTTCTAGACCTCCAAAAACCCATAACAAGCGGCTTATCATTCGTCGTACATAACCATATTCTTGTGCATTCGGTACACCATTTGGTAGTCCATTTGGTGCACCGTTTGGTAGTCCATTTGATAAGTCGTTCGCTTGATCCATAGTGATTCTGTCGTCTGGTCATTTGGATAATAAAATTGAATTTTGAATGTCACTGAATTCGTGAAGCAGGGTATTTATATACTCGAAAGGCAAAAAGGCACCTTGAAAGGCGAATAGGCACCTTGAAAGGTGAAAAGGCACCTTCAAGTGAGGTAGCACCTTTTCAGGTGCCTTAGAATATCTATATATGTATCATATAACTAATATTGTAATTAACTATCTAATTTTCCCCTTACAAGGCACCTTTACGTGAATCAACACCTTATCAAGAAAGGTTTCATAGGTGTGTCTTCTAATAGACTGTATTTGAATTCTACTACACCAGAAGGACCACTGTTATTCTACTACACTATCGAAATTTTTCCCTTACAAGACACCTTTACGTGAATCAACACCTTATCAGTAGAGGTTTCATCGGTGTGTTTTCTAATAAACTGTATTTAGATTCTACTACATTATAAAGACCATTGCGATTCTAATACACTATTAGGACCGTTCTAATTTTCCCCTTACAAGGCACCTTTACGTGAATCAGCACCTTATCAGGAGAGGTTTCATAGGTGTGTCTTCTAATAAATTTTATTTGGATTCTACTACACCATAAGGACCATTGCTATTCTAATACGCTATTAGGACCCTTCTAATTTTCCCCTTACAAGGCACCTTTACGTGATTCAGCACCTTATCAGGAGAGGTTTCATAGGTGTGTCTTCTAATAGACCGTATTTGGATTCTACTACACCATAAGGACCATTGCTATTCTAATACACTATCAGGACCCTTCTAATTTTTCCCTTACAAGACACCTTTAAGTGAATTAGCACCTTATCAGGAGAGGTTTCATAGGTGTGTCTTCTAATAGACTGTATTTGGATTCTACTACACCATAAGTAGCTATTCTAATACACTATCAGGACCCTTCTAATTTTCCCCTTACAAGACATCTTTATGTGAATCAACACCTTATCAGGAGAAGTTTCATAGGTGTGTCTTCTAATAGACTGTATTTGGATACTACTACACCATAATGACCATTGCTATTCTAATTTCCCCCCCAAAAAATCCAATCATGTATTAATTATGGTATTTCAAAATAAGCTTAGTCTATGGATAATTATGGTATTTATCTTTTAAATCAATATTTGGGCATTGGTAATAGTTAAAATTACTTAATGAGGTGCTTTGGGACCTGAGAAAGGCGTTTACTCATAGTAATATATGCAATGATTATTTAGAATAGGAGTGCAGGTGAATTTATTGTATCTAGACGAACAGTTTAGTAGAATAGTCAAGATCACAAACACAAAACCCAAAATATTATGCATAAATTGTCTTTTTTAATTCAAATACATGGTTATCAAAATATTAATCTCATGGCATTTTTTTTATGCATGACCAAAAACATCATTATTGTTGAAATATTACAAAAAAAAAAAAAAATCATTATTGGTGAAATATTACAAAGAACACCAATATGAATATCAACATTACAAGTTTGTAAAGAGTAATCCTTAGATAGTGTAATTTTTGAAGTGTAATTTATGTTCATAGTTAATGTGTAATTACACATTATTTCTAATAATTAATACATCAAGTCACCAATATCATGCCGTTAACATATTTTTAGTCACCATTTTAAGTTTTTTCAAATTTAAGTGTTATTGTATACGAGTATTTTATTATATTATAATTATAATAATATGCTACATTAATATCCCAAACCAATTATTAATAGACTCCAACTATTCATTTTCCCATTGTCAAATCAACTCGTAAAACGGAGTAATTTAATGGTTCACTGCACCAATCGACACAATGCTCACTAAAACACAAAATCACACCTCTACACCTTTTCACTCCTATAAATTCAACACCCACACTTCTTCGTCTTCTCACATGCGGTCTTTATAAATATATTTTCATTTTTTCTTCATCTTGATCCAAAATGCCACCAAGGAGAAACCACCTTTGTTCTGATTGTATCAACTTCAGAGCCGATCTGAATCGGCTAACTCAACATATCATAAGGATGCTAAGCGCCAAAAGATGAACATCAGGCGCATTGCTCGCATGCTGAGGGCCCTATGTCTTTTGTGGGGATTGACATGGATGATTCATAACCCCCACCCCCACCCCCCACAAACTCCTCTCCTCATGTTTAAGTTTTAATGTATTTTGAACAAAGTATGTCATGTTTTAAGTTTTTGTCATGTTTAAATATATAAATATTTAAGTGATATTACGTTTTGTTGTTGTTGAGTGTTCTTGTTTGCATATGTTAGGTGAATTTAGAGGAAATTTCTTTAGGCAAATTTATAACTGGTTCATTAGGCAATTTACAAGAATATTTTACCACTAGACTCACCAGAAAAACATCTGTTATAATAACTGGTTCGTTAGGAAAATTTACAGGCAAATTTGTTTCACCACTAGACTCACTAGAAAACATCCGCTATAATAATTGGTTCGTTAGAAAAATTTACAGGCACATTTGTTTCAGCACTACACAAAACATCCGTTATTATAACTGGTTCGTTAGGCAAATTTATAGGAAAATTGTGAAATTTAAAGTATAAAAAAAAAAAACCAATATTTGCAATTAATGAATTAGTTCACTGATAAACAAACTAATTTTGAAATAAAATAAATAAATAAACGATCGATTTTGCAAAAACATGCTTCCGCCTTAGGCAAAATTGTTTCACCACTAGACTCAGTAGACAAAACATCCGTTATAATAACTGATTCGTTAGGTAAATTTACAGGCAAATTTGTTTCACCACTAGACCACTACACAAATTATACGTGATAATAACCGGTTAATGGTGACCAATGAAAATTGTCAAATTAAGTAAAAAACTGAAAACTAATATTTGCAATTAAGGAATTAGTTCACTGATAAAACACTAGATAAAATATCCGTTATAATAACTGGTTTGCTAGGCAAATTTACAGGAATATTTGCACTTATACAAAAAAGTAACTTAAATAATTGTTCCAAAAAGTAAGTAAAACTTAAATAATTGTTCCTAAGATAAACCTAAATAATTGTTCAAACAACTTCTTCATTAGCAGTCTCATAGCCATTTTGACCACCATCTCCAACCTCTTCAATGCCAACCTCACCATTTAGCTTTTCTAAGACATCAGCTATTGTTCAATCGGGTGATCTATCTTTACTAACATTCCCACTAGCAACAGTAGAATCAACAACCTCACCAGCAACATCACCAGGAAGAGCGGAATCAGCAAGAAGACCTAATGGATCATCAGCATGATCAAGCAAAGGACTAGAAGAGCCATCAACATTGGGGATATGATCAGGATCACTCAAAGGAGAACAAGGAAGAGTCTTTCCATTAGGATCATCAGCATGATCAAGTAGAGGACTAGAAGAGCCATCAGCATTGGTGAAATGGGCAGGATAACTCAAAGGAAAACTAGCAAGAGCATTCACTGGGTCAAAATTAACAGAGGTGAGTAACACAGTAATTGACAATAGACCATAAAAGTGTCTACTAACTAACTTGAATGTCACAGATGTTGACATTACCTTTGGGCTTCTTAGCAGTGGAAAATTGCAATGTCTTCCTGATCCTCTTCCTACTGGACCTAACTGAAGAAGAAACGCGTGGTTTAGAACTCCCATTACCCAAATGAGAACCAACAAGAGCATTCACTGTGTCAAAATTAACAAATGTTATTAACTATAGACCATAAAAGTTTCTACTAACTAACTTGAATGTCACAGAAGTTGACATTACCTTTGGTCTTCTTAGTATTGACACATTGCAATGCCTTTCTGATCCTCTTCCTACTGGACTTAACTGAAGGAGAAACACATTTAGAACACCTTCTTAGTTTTCCCTCGAGCAATTTGCGAATGCTAACTAGTTCTTCCTTAATTGATGTCAATCTATTTGCAATGACACTTGGCCCCTGACCACAATGGATGCACGTCTCTTTACCTAGTCCTCCAAGATCTCGATCTTGAACTTGGTCTTCATCATGATCATGTTCGTGCCTAGAACTAGATGCAAGTTCCTTTTTCACGCGAAATTGACGAGTATCCCCAATATCCCTCTTTAGGGCATCAATATTCGGGTCTGGTACTTCATCGTCATAATCTACAAGATTTTTAATGTAGTCCTTCCTCTTCTCCGCATCATCGGGGTGTGGAAAGGTCTCACCACCTCAAGTTAACAAAAACAACAACAGATTAAATCATAATAGACATTCACCAACCTAAGTTCTAATGCATTAATAGGTTTGTATCATTACCGCACGACTGTCAATTGCATTTTTGAAAGGATCAACAGCTTCGGGCTTCTCATCCATTCGCCATCTCAAAATCCTTGCAATCGGCAAAGGACATTGTTTAGATAGGGCAAAAGTTTTTCCAGCAAATGACATAGCTTTTTATGCCCATGCCTATAGTAAATAGGAATAAACAAATAAGTAGAATAAGCAGTAAGATAGCAATCACTAATCTATAATAATATGATCTCCATATTAGTTCATAATAAAATACTTACAACAAAGGCCCAAGGGTAGCCATAAAGAGCATACTGTGGTGGTTGCTTTTGTTCACAAGATAATTTATACAACTTTGGAATGTCCACCTTCTTCAAATATCCAAAGGTCAGCTTGAAGCATTCTTTGCCCCATAGATATTTCTGAAAGAAACTAATACTATCCGTCATGGTTATCCACTCCTTATCAACTTTTTTCGAAATATCGTGAGCCAACAAGACAGTATGGACAAATACAGCCATTACAGTCTTAAACTTCTCTAAATTGATCAATTTATCTTTTTTTTTTTTAAACCAAATTCAACATCTCAATAGTGGTCAACCCCGAGGGTCCGGTAAGCTTTTTTAGTTTATTCCAAAAACCCAAACCTCTTGAGAAAATAACCTTCTTCGTTTCCTTACTGGGAAAAGCTCCGCAATTGTGACCAGTGCAAACTCCCTCAACCCAAAATAACAGGGCACTCCCTCCACTATGAACCACAACTCATGCTTCTTCTCATTCTTTGTAACTTGACAAAGAAGAAAAGAATGAACAAATTCTCCATTGAATCCATTCCATAAAGTTGACAAAGACATTAAGTGGCCAAAACAAGAGTGTTCAAAATATTCGATAAGTTCTTGAGCTTTAATATTTTCTAGCAATTAAAAAAAAACTGACATCCTAGACCTTACTGAGATCTTGCCAGGGAAAGTACCACCAAGTTTAGTCCTCCGTGTGGTCAGTCCATAACTTGCGAGGTCTATGGTCATCTCATCGGCATTGTTTTCTTCTTGTTCTTCATCTTCCTCTTCTTTTTCTTCTTCAACACCATCATCAACAGTTTCTTCTTCCTGAACATCACCATTCTTTTCTTTTTCTACGCGTTTATTAGAATGCTTTTTTTGTTTATTCATGTAATTACGCAACACAAAGTCTTCTTCTTCTTCCTCCTCCACTCTCAACCTCCTTTTCGACTCATTTATTAGAATGTTATTTTTATCCATGTAATTGACTCCATCACCGATTTAACTTTCCCAACATATATTTTACTTGTTGATTCATCTTTCTCGATTTTTTTTTAACACATTTTTCGTCCTATCCATGAATATAATGAAAATTCGAACCCTAAGATACAAACTGTGAACAAAAATAGGAAATATTACAAACCGATATTCCAAAAATAAATTTTTAAAAAAAGGATAAAATTAGGGTTCCATGCCTATATCTTCAAGGTAGAGAAAATCCTAAAATCGTAGTTTTCAAGGAGGTTGAAGAAGGGGATATTCAAGAACTTAGAATTACTGCTAATGTGGATTAGGATTTCCTCAAGTTTTTGTAGTTTCGAGAAACTGGAAGATCAACAATGGGTATGGGGGGAAGATGACGGTGATGATGATCACAATTGGAGCCTAAATTGTAAGTTTTTTGTTAGTTTAAAACTAAATCCCGAAGTTTTTAAAAATACACAAAGGCCTCCGTGTGTTTGCTAATCATGTGATTAGTAATTTCTGGACCAAAAATAAATGAAACAGAAAATGGGGGCCCTGCCACTTAGAAAAAATGTTTTGGGGTCCTGCCACCTAAATCTTCCCAGTAATAATAATGTAATTAAGAAAGGGACATATACTTTTCTTCAGATAACTGATGACGTCCAACAATACTAAAGGATGTTTTTCCAACGAGCAACAAGATACAGACTGCAAAGGCCTCATTTATACTATACATATAACTTAGGAATTTTTAAATATTTTTTACGATCCACTTCGAAATAATATCAGCGGGAAAATACATAAACACCCCCCAACGTATACTCGAATTAATTATGATGCACCCAACCTTTGCGGGCGATCTATTACCCCCCTAGCCTTATTTTTCTGTATTTTTGTACCCCTTTTTGGCTGACGTGGCACTATCAAAATTTGATCCCCAGTTGCACAGTGGAGAGTGTTGCACACTCTCCGCCACATCGGTGCCACGTCGGTGCCACGTTGGCGCTACGTAAAAAATCTTCTAAATTTAATTTTGAATTTTAATTCTTAATAAATAATTATTCCTTACAATAATTAATAAATTTGTAAGATCTTTTATTTTTAAGATAAAAGGAAATTTATATGGGTCCCACTTTAACTTTCAACTTTTCTACTCTTTCTTCATTATTTCTTCTCATCAATGGCACAGAACTGCCATGGACACACACAATCTACCACTCTTTTCCCTTATAGGTTTTCTTTACCCTTTTTCTTATTTTCCCCTATTCTTTCTCAAACTTTATTCTCTCTTTCCTCTTTAGCGTCACCAACACATCAATTTGCATAATTTCAGCGCAGACCATTATTTTCGACGAGGACCATTGTTTCCGACGAGATTCCATTTTTTTCGGCGAACTTTCATTTTTTCTGATCAATCTTGAATCATGTTCATATCTCTCATCCTAACCTTGTTTGTATTGATATTTCTATGAAAATTATAAATTCAACTGATCAAAAATTTCAAGATCCACTTCCATAAAACTTCTATTTCTCCCTGAAATTATAGTATCACCAAATAACGCCGATGTCAAACGAGCAAAGAAGATCAAAATCCGCGTCGGAGCTCACGGCAGTGGTGGAAGTGGGATGAGCTCGTGATAGCTTTTTAGGGAGATGCGGAGGCTTTTGTTTGGTTTTTCTTTAGAGAAAAATATGGTAGAGATGAGAAAAAATGAAGAAGAAAGAGAGGGCGTGGGGTGGGAGTAGGGGTGGCGCTTCTATTATTCTGAATTTTGTAATTAAATAAAGGAAAAAAAGAATAAATTTAACAAAAATGCGCCTCAATTTTTTTTGGTGCCACGTCAGCCAAAAAAGGTACAAAAATACAGAAAAATAAGGCCAGGCGAGTAATAGGTCCCCCACAAAGGTTGGGTGCGTCATAATTAATCCGAAAGATACGTTGAGGGGGGGGGGGGGGGCGGAGGGCGGTGTTTTTGTATTTTCCCTAATATCAGCTATGTTTAGTTTGATAAAAACTTTCAAATTACGTAAGCACTTGTACTATATATGTTTTCTTGTCAAATATTCGAAAACGAAAAAGAAAAAATTAAAGAGATAAAAAGAAAAGTGGAAAAAATGAAGAAAGAGCAAAGTTAGATGCAGGTCCAATTTGTCATTGCTTGACTTAGACGTTTTCTAAGAATCACTCTTTTTACTTTGAATTTAAGATATATACATAGTCAATATAAAAATATTTTTTATACTATAGTTCATTATAAGTCTTTATAAAAATTGATTTTAAGTAATCTTAAAAGTAATGGAAGAAAGGGACATACACTTTTCTTGTTTAACAAAACAATACGTTTTTCCAAAGAGCTAAAGCTAACCTATTTATATTTTACGTGCGACTCAAGACTTTTACCAAGCCAATTCAATATATGATGAGTAAATTCACAAAGAAGCTAGCAAAACAATCTTTTATCAATTAAAATATGAATTAAATTCATCATTACAACGATCATCGGCGAATTTTCATTTCATGAAGTTTGTACGTAATAGTTGGTTCACCAGCAATAATATCAAATACTTTTTCTTTTTTACATGAGGCAACAAAGTATTAGAGTCACTCATCAATTCATCATTCATTCACTTCGCAATTCAATCCTGATCAACTTAGACGAGTTGAGCGCAAACTGATCCAAGCAACATAATTATCCTAAAGAAAAGTGCAACATGTTTTTTAAAAACTAATTATTTCTATCAAAGAATTTGGATAATAACTTGAACAAGCATCGTTCCTTTGGCTTTTCGAAGCATGAGTTTCCGAAAACACCTTTGTAAGGTTTTCTGCGAAAATCTACGTTTGATTTGTTTCTTGTCTTTACGGAACATTTTGCTTTGAGTTCTCGTAACAATTATGCCATTTATTTATTGAACCAACAAACTTTGATTCTAGTTTTGGAAAAGGTTGTAGAAAACTGCATCAGAGACACAAGTATACCTAGAAAAAGCTACGGGAAAAAGGAAAGAAATAATAAAAAATAAGACATGCAGAGCATCCTTAACATGCATTTTCAAACGCATTGCAGAAACCAAAGTCTTTTGCTGTAACTCTTTTGCCTTTTAGGGAAAATTTTCGGTAGCAGTTGAAGTTATCTGCATCCAAGGTCTATAGAGGGCATCTAGGATTTGAAGTTTGTGAGTTCTTATAGCCACTTCAGATTAGCATACAATAAGAACTGAGTTTACAATAAAATATTTATAGATATTTACAGGTTTCTTATTATATATACACGGTATGCACAAAAGCTACTGAGCTCGTGTGAACCCGTAAGACATACTCTATATTTGCCACTGAGGCGTAAATAATACTAACATAATTGAGTCACTTATTAAGTAATTAAAAGTAAATTCTTGATAAACATTAATCTTATAAAAGACAGTAAACTACTATCAGATGTTAAAGCTCCACATATAGGGCAACAAAAAACATTGTCAATTTATATATAACTTTAATTAATCCTTGAGTAAAATCCCAATGACGAGATAATCTTTAAAACTTACACTCTATTTATATCAACCATAAAATTACTGTAATATCTTGACTTTGATATCCTTGTTCGAGGTGCATCTTTTCTTAAAAGTGATGCTTCCTTTCATGAAACGCAATCAATGGGGCACCACCAAACTATTGCATGGAAAATGTAACTGAACTTCTTCACATTTTCCTTGGTACTTATCTCGCGCATAGATTTTAGGAATACCGCGTCTCACGTCATAAATACGAGCAAATTCATTAAAAAGAGTTGGAACGAGTTGAGCATCTGGAAATTGCATGGAACTTTCTTCTCCTACGTTATTTATGTTACAACTTCACACACTGAAGGCAAGTACCTGCAGTAAAAAAAGCAAACATATATCTTTTTGTGCAAAGAATCCTAATGTCTATACAGTCATCCAAATACAGTGATACCATCATGTTTTTAAGCAATGACAGGGACATCTCCCCGGGAAAATTTAAACCTCAGAAGAGGTTGCAGTTAGTTTTTAGAGCCATATATTTTGTGTGTTTCTTGACCAAGAAAAAGATTGCTAGAAACACACTAGTCCTTTCTCAGTTGTTGCGCAATCCATCCTACGTTATCAACATTGAAAGCATCACTGATCATGAGAAAGAACTCTTTCATGGCATCAACAAAGAAGCACTTGCCAAATTGGTCACAGAGAGAGACTTCAATGGCTTCGTTCAATTTGGAGGAGCGCGACGAATCGTAGAAATTCTTGGATCAGACCTGAAAGCCGGTTTAACAATGCATGAGAATGAACTAAAACAAAGAAAGGAAACTTTTGGTTCCAACATTTACGACAAACCACCAGCCAAGAGTTTCTTGAGTTTTGTAGTTGATGCTTTCAAAGACACCACCATTATCATCCTTCTGGTATGTGCCGTTTTCTCCCTTGGCTTTGGGATTAAACAGCATGGGCCTAAGGAAGGATGGTATGATGGCGGGAGTATCATCGTTGCAGTTGTTCTTGTCCTTGCAGTCTCATCTGTCAGTAACTTCAAACAAAGCAGACAGTTTCTGAAGCTTTCAGATGATAGGAAGGATATCAAAGTCGAGGTAGTGAGAGACGGACGTAGACAGGAAGTATCAATCTTTGATATTGTTGTTGGTGATGTTGTCTGCCTCAAAATTGGCGATCAGATATCAGCAGATGGACTCTTTTTGGATGGCCACTCGCTGCAAGTAGATGAGTCCAGCATGACAGGTGAATATAGACGGACAAAATCCAACTGAAAATGACATTTTCAGTATAAACAATAGACATAAATGTGAAAACCCTAAAATAGTAGTATAAATATTAAGCTTTGAACCTATATTCTAACTCAGAACTTTGAACTCATTAAATTTATATTTGGATCTATTTCTGCAGGTGAAAGTGATCACGTTCAAATCAACGAGACACAAAACCCATTTTTGGTATGCGGAACAAAAGTAATGGACGGATATGGACACATGCTTGTCACATCAGTAGGGAAGAATAATGCATGGGGTCAGATGATGTGCACAATAACAGATGACAAGAATGAGCAAACGCCACTGCAACATCGGTTAAATAAGCTTACTAAATATATAGGGAACGTTGGTCTGTTGGTGGCTTTTCTTGTTCTAATCACCTTAATGATCCGTTACTTCACGGGACATTCTGAAAATGACAGTGGTCAGAAGGAGTTCGTAGGAAGCAAAACCAAAGCAGATGATATAATGAATTCCTTGATTCGTATAATTGCTGCAGCAGTAACCATCATAGTGGTTGCAATTCCAGAAGGTTTGCCATTGGCTGTCACACTAACCTTGGCATATTCTATGAGAAGAATGATGCTTGATAATGCAATGGTCCGTAAGCTATCTGCATGTGAGACAATGGGATCAGCAACTACCATATGCACAGACAAAACTGGCACTCTCACCTTAAACCAGATGCAGGTAATATAACTAGGTTCAACCGAACTTATTAATGCCAATACGGAGCATATATATATATATATATATATGCGTTGAAAATGAGTAAACTTTCAACAAATATTAAATTTTAAACCCATAAGTTTAAATTGCAATGAATTTAACAGTAAGAGCTTAAATGCTAAACTGATCAAATTTAAATTATGACTTCGCCTTTGCAGGTAACTGAATTTTGGTTAGGAACAGAAATGATTACAACGAAGACATCACAGATAGCACCTGAAGTTCTTGAATTGCTACAAGAGGCTGCTGGCTTGAATACTACTGGTGATGTTTATACAACACCTTCTGGTCCTCCAGAGATCTCTGGTGGCCCAACTGAGAAAGCGATTCTATCTTGGGCCATGACCAGTTTACTAGTCAACTTTGATGAATTAAAGCAAGAGTATCAGATCCTCCACGTTGAAGTTTTCAATTCACAAAAGAAAAGAAGTGGGGTAATGGTGGCAAAAAAGAGTACAGGAAAAGTTCATGCACATTGGAAAGGTGCTGCTGAGATGATTCTAGCTATGTGCTCCACTTATTATGTCAAAAGTGGAATAGTTTCACCAATAGATCATGAAGAAAGAAAAGAACTTGAGTTGAAAATTAAATATATGGCAAGCAAGAGCTTGCGATGTATTGCATTTGCTTACAAAGAAAGCAATGCAGAAAGTCAAATTCTTGAAGAAACTGAACTAACCTTACTGGGTCTGGTGGGTCTAAAGGACCCATGTCGGCCTGGTGTTAAAGAGGCAGTAGAATCTTGCCGGGCTGCTGGAGTTAGCATCAAAATGATTACTGGGGACAATGTGTTTACAGCCAAAGCAATAGCTTTTGAATGTGGAATACTCCAACCAGGTGAAGACATGAATATTGCAGTTATTGAAGGACCGGCATTCAGGAATTATTCACAAGAAGAGAGAATGGAGATTGTTGAAAAAATACGAGTGATGGCAAGGTCTTCACCGTTTGACAAGCTTTTGATGGTTGAATGCTTGAAGCAGAAAGGCCACGTTGTAGCAGTAACAGGCGATGGAACAAATGATGCTCCTGCACTAAAAGCAGCAGATGTTGGACTTTCCATGGGGATCCAAGGCACAGAAGTCGCAAAGGAGAGCTCCGATATAGTTATCTTGGACGACAATTTCAATACAGTGGTCACGGTCTTGAAGTGGGGTAGGTGCGTGTATAACAACATTCAAAAGTTTATTCAGTTTCAGCTCACAGTAAATGTTGCTGCCCTTGTTATCAACTTTGTCGCTGCTGCTTCATCTGGAGAAGTACCACTGACAGCAGTCCAACTTCTGTGGGTGAATCTCATAATGGATACTCTGGGCGCCTTAGCTTTGGCAACTGAGCGACCCAGTAGTGATCTAATGAACAAGAAACCAGTTGGACGAACTGAACCTCTGATAACTGGTGTGATGTGGAGGAATCTCCTTGCTCAAGCCTTGTACCAAGTAACAGTGCTATTGATCCTGCAGTTCAAAGGAAGTGCCATCTTTCATGTGAATAAGAAGGTAAAAGACACCTTGATCTTCAATACTTTCGTCCTCTGTCAAGTCTTCAATGAGTTCAATGCAAGGAACTTGGAGAAGCAAACATATTCCATGGAATACTGAAGAACAGACTGTTTGTTGGGATAGTGGGAATGACAATATTTCTCCAGGTAATTATGGTTGAATTCCTGAGGAGGTTTGCTGATACTGAAAGGCTGAACTGGACGCAATGGGCTGCATGCATCGGGATTTCGTCATTGTCATGGCCTATTGGTTGGATTATAAAGTGTGTTCCTGTATCCAAAACAAATGAAAACTTCAACACCTAAAGCAGCAGCAAAAGACGGATAAGTAGCGCCTTCTTTTTTTTTCTGGTCCAATCTTCACATTATAATAAGTTAAATACCTTGTCCTCTTTTTTGTTTTTTAATTTAAGCTTTTCGTTCATTTCTAATTTTACTTTCTTGCAACTTAAATTAATCCACATGATGAGTTGCGGTAAAAGTTACAAGACGGCATATGTTGGTAAAACTTCCCAAATCTTCTGTCAAAATAAGACTTACGATTTTTTTTGAAAATGTAACATTGGTATGTATTGACTTGATCAGTGCTTAGTTTGCACTGGAACCATATTTACAGCAAAAACGAGAAAGCTGATCCAAAGCTCTGAAAATCTAACAAGAGCCTAGGATTTCAATTATGGATGATTCAGTCTCCTCAAGGTAAATCTGTTTGCACCAAAAACAAAAAAAGTTTGATGCAATTCAGCTTGATCTTTTGTACATCACTACTACTGTCTTCAAAGCACCTTGAATTTCTCTCTTTCCATATTGTCCACCAAATGCAAGCTGGGACAATCCTCCATCTATCTCTGTCTGAGGCTCCTATTCCTGCCTCCTCCCAAATATGGAGTAGATTAGTAATCCTATTTGGCATTACCCAGACAATGCCCCTAAGATTCACAAAGATCCTCCAAAGTGTAATGCCCCTAAGATTGACAAAGATCCTCCAAAGCTGTATTGTGATCCGACAATGTAAAAATAGATGGCTGACTGTCTCACCCTCTTCACCACACAAGTAACATCTGGAACAAAGAGAGATTTTTCTCTTTTTTAGGTTTTCTTGAGTCCGTACTGCTTCCCTTGCCAACAACCATGTGAAACATGCAACTTTATTCCAATTAACAAACTTTATTCCAATTAACAATTGGCTCTAGGGTCCACAATGTAAACTTTCCTAGGCTCAGAACAGTTTTTCCATGGATAAAATATAGTGGGACCCAGAAAATTCTTGCAATCCAAAGATGACAAGAGTTTCTCAAAGTCAAAAACAAGGAACATGCTAATGCTTTTGGAGCACACTTGATTTTCCACAGTAGGTTTTAGCTTAAAAAAGAGAAATCACATTAGTTGCCTCCATAACTTTATGGAATATGGAAACTAAAAGTAGCTAAAGGTGATTAGCAATTAAAGAGATTTTAGAAAAAGAAAGTTCCATTGAACTATGAAAGACGATCGATAATGTGTTTGCTAAGGAAGTTTGCAATGATAGATAAAAATGTAATATATAGTATTAAGAAGGATGACTGAGATGGAGGGGATGCTACGAGAAAACTAAGTGATAGGATACCTATACATAGGATTTTGCACAAGTGGTGTCGGCTTATTATCAGAACTCTAGCTTGTATGTGGATTTGGGTGGGACTATTATCCAGTTGTACTACTTGTCTCAAATTGATGTTTACTTTGTACTATATCCAAATGGTATCAGTTTAAAAATAGATTATCTTAGACATATATTATTTACATAGATACTGAGTATTTGTGAATTTGTTAGCTAGTGCTGTCGCATGACACCCCTTGTAGAAGTGTGTCTCTGCCACCGTCTATAACGTGAAAGAAATGTTCTATATAATAATTAGGCATAATACATAAATAGGCGACCAAAATCGAGGGAGAAATTATGCCGTACTTTGGGTGTGCAATGATTTATGTAATCAAAACAAAAAATATTAACGTGGCATTGATGTGGCAAATCCAATATTTATGTGTCACGTCGTCGCATGTCATCATTTGTGTTTACTTGTTCAACTTTATATAGAAATTTCTCTCTTGTGCACTCCTTTTCCTTTTATCTCCTTTCCGATTTATGTATTATCCATCTATGTTATCTACAAATAGATGTTAGACCTCCAAGGCCCGACATATTCACAAGATAAATCTCATACGAAGATGAATGTGTGGTTATACAAAAATTAAACAAGAGAAATCATAAGATCTGACCAAGGCATCAGGCACACATGGATGATTAAAAGAAAAAGTTTTAAAATTGTCTAAGATTGTTTTGTCATGTTCAACATATACTTCTAGTTAGGTATATATTATGACGATAAAAATTGTTGAAATGAGACGAGGTAGATTTTAAACTCACACGAACACTTCTTCACCAACAATTCTAGAAAGTAAACATAGTTAGCTTAGAACATTTTTGATTGGTAGATTTAGCTTAGAACATAGCACATTGGAAGCAAAAGATCCATATAAAGTGTTACCAATTAATTTTGGATTAAGCCTTCGTTATTGTTTTTACACTTATATCAGGTCTTTTATCAATCAAGAGTCTATTTAGGTTGTTTAGAGATTTTTATGTTAGCATGACAAAAATAGTGAGATGAAGAGAACATTTAGGTTTAGAGAAATTGGCCCGAACAGAATGGAGCAGATTTTGAGAATTCATACCACCGGGCATAGGAATGTAGTTGATTGACTAATTGTGTATAATAAAAATGGAAATTTGTCTCCTTCAACACATTTATCCATTTCAACTCGAAAGCATAAGAGAAAATGCCACTTTACCACACTGCTTCAATAATCAAAAAGGATTTTCAAATATATTAGTTTCAATTTCATATCTTTCCACAATGTCGCTTGTAATAGCATTCATATAAAACTGGAGAAAAGGCTCAAAACAGTCCATTGTCTTTGGGTGTGGACTCAAAATCATCCATATTCTTTTACCTGGAGCATTAATATTCCATAATATTTGTTAAAATGGTCCACTTTTAGTCACCTCCCTAACTTTCTGTTTAACTTTAACGGATGTGGAGTCATTTGCTCATCACATGAGATATTTTCCTGACAATACCTAACGTGCATCCTTTTTCTTCATGATCATTTTTTTTATCAGCAATAACCTTCCAAAATGAAAATGAAAATCCTCTTGAGAGGAATTGATTTGGCAACACTAAAAGTGAAGAATCATATTAATATCAGGCAATTCTTCGAAAGATTGTTAAGCCAAAAGGTTTTAATACTTGAGAATCCAACTTGTTCAAGAGAGGCTTCATAAAAAATAAAAAAATAAAAATGCAGGCTAAAAGGGAAAACATGTTACACCCCACACTTTCAGAGCATAAGCATGCCACGTACATCACCGTAGTAATGGAGTATCGGAGACGTCCCATGATGTTTTGGAAGGTCCAAGCCATGGGAAGTATGTAACAATGAAGTAAAGGATGAATTACGATCTTGTAAGTCGTAATCGGGAAAGACTATTTTGAAACACAAGAACATGGCCCAAGTATAATAAATGATAAATATCATGCAGGGGGAGTAGTACAACTTTGGAGAAAGGATGGGTAAAGTTTCGTATGAAAACTTTGGTACAAATTAAGGGACGAATATCTCTTAGCATATGAAGTGTTTTGGTGCGAAACAAAAGCCTAAAATGAAGTTCGTCGAGTCTAGTTTCCAACGCAATAAACCGCTCGTCGATACGACATCGGAGTAGAGAATTATGGACGTTACAAATTCAACTGACAAACATGTATATATATTTATTTTTAGCACCTATATAAGGGGCAAAAACCCCATTTTTCTGCACAAAAATTTCCCAAAACATTCCAGAAAATTCAGCCAAGCAAGAGAGCATATTTACCTCACAAAAGTGAGGATTTTGAGTAATTTCAAGTGACGGAATATTAATCGAGGTCCGCGTGTAGTCGCGCTTATAGTATCGTTTTGCGGTGTATTTTGGCTTGGATTCAAGGTGGATATTGGAGATATTATTGTTCTAACAAAGAAAAGGTATGAATCTCTCCTGTATTGGTATTAATTTCATTTACGGAAATAATGTTATCAAATAGTTGTATCACAAGTTGGTTAGTTGAGAAATTTGAAAACATCGTGATCGTTTTAAAATATATTGGTATGGATAATGGTGTTGATGATGTTGGTATTGTTGTTGTTGATTGGTTGTTGATATTATGGTTTCGGGCTAAGCATATAAACGGGGGAGATCTTCACCAACAATTCTAAATGGATTTAAATTAAGGGTTTAAACGAGCGTATGACGAGAGCCTAACAATAGTATGAATGATTGTATATGTAGATTACGAGGCTACGAATGATCTTAAGTGAATTGCAAGACAAGTAAGTTGGAAGTCGAAAGTTATCTTCCGGATATGTTAAGTGTTAGTCCAATTAATTTTAAAGGCATGATTCCTTCGTTACGAATCCAATAGGTTTTTTCCAAATGTCCCTGATCCCTCAGTGAATCCATAAATGTTTTCCAAGAATATTCTTATTCTCAAAAGCTAGAGGTTCATGATTCTAGTTCTTATGATGCTAAAGATAAACGTGTTTTGTGATGACGATGATCCTATTTCTAGAAACTCCTATGTTATAATTCCTTACATATGTTCCATAACCTCAAAAGTTCATGATTCAAAGGCATGACCTTTTTCTTGATAATCCATAAATGTTTTCCAAAATGTCCCTATTTTCCGAGTCAAAGAATTATGATTCTATAAGCTTTTATGACAACAACAACGGATATGTTTTTACAATGTTAATGATTGCTAAAGATGAGAATGTTTCTATACCATGGTTACGACGATGATGATGATTTCATGTTTAAAAGTCCCAACTTATGATTTGTATAAATATGAGAATGTTGAATTATTTTCGTGATTTTCTTGATTTTTATTCATTGTTGTTGATCTCATTTAATATTAGTTCCTTCACTCGATATAGCGATGATGATTGAAAAAATGCGGAGGTTACCACACGTCACTTCAATAATCGTAGCTTTTATTTTCTCGTATATTTATATATATGTATGTATTTTCTCAACATCGCGCCCGATATAGTCGGCTTATAGTAGCATTGCACACCAAACTGGATGTTATGATATTGCTCAAAACAGTCCATTATCTTTGGCTGTGGACTCAATATATATCATCCATATACTATATATATATGACACCGAGCCTTAATGGCCGGGCATGATACTATATATATGACACCGATAATGGCCGGGCATGGTACTATGTATATGTATAAAATATTTTTCTTAAGGCTAAGCATGCATGGCATCCGCCTTTTCCGGAGTCACTCTCCATGTTACCTTTCATATGTATATTATGTTGTATTCGGATTACATACTCGGTACGTTATTTGCTCATCACATGAGATATTTTCCGGACGGCGACAATACCTAACGTGCATCCTTTTTCTTCATCATTATTTTTATTGTCCTTATGATCATTTGTATTCCAAAATGAAAATGAAAATGAAAATACCTTAGATGTTTTGTGAGAGGTTCATATTATGGTATAATATATTGGTGGCCTTGTCGGCCTTATTTTGAGCTCTTGATACTTTACTATTAGCCTTTAATGATATACCAAAAGGTCCACATATGTACATATGTCATGAGAATCGGATATTCTTATGTTGGGAGAGGTTCTTTGAGTTATGGTTTATAATGTTCAAAGTAAAAAAAATTGCAGTTCCCGCTGAAAGGGCCCGTCATACTCCTCGTAGAGGTGTGACAAAACAATTGCTCAATCTCTTTGGGTCTCAAATCTCTCTTAAAGATTCAAACTTTGAGTGCTAATCTCAAAAATTACTCAGCAACCCAAATGAAGAACTCAATTTTACCCCCCTATTTTAGTAGAGTTGAAAATGAGTCTCAAATTTCTGACATTTCAACATCTGAAGGAATCTTGGAAAAGGAAAGTGAGGCCAAATCAGTGGCTTATGACATAAACAGTAATTTATTGGCCTGGGTGTGAAAAATGACTTTTTTTTTGGGTAAACGTTCGACGAAATCCAAAGTTGTTTCTGGTTCTTATGTGATCCCAACTTCTTAAGATCTTCAAATAAAAGTGCAAATAGTTGTTCCTACCAGGAGGCAGCAGCAGCAGTATGTGTCTGTTAAGATCTAACAGAACCTTTGTGTATTCACCTAAAGTGCACCACCTTAACAAACATTATGGACTATTAACTAGGTAAAAGAATGTGGATGATTTTGAGTCCAAACCCTAATATAGTGGACTGTTTGAGCCTTTTCTCTATAAAATTGTATATAGCTGTAAATAAAATTAAGTGTAATAGACTTACTTTAAGCGTGAATAGAGGGGCAACCGTTAGAATGTTAGAACATATTCCTCAAGTAAAATTGCTTCTTCTTTTTTTCAAATCAATTATTCCTTAACTAAAAGCTCATGGTTAAAACTTAAAAGACCCCATAAAACAGTAATCTTTCATATCACTTTGCATGATTTATTGCAAGTCTAGTGAGTCTTGATCCTTAAAAATTTAATGTTCCTTCTGCAATGACTTCACCAAGGAGTTGCAACCCAATTACTAATGTGACTTGCCAAATTATTTCCGTGATTTCCTTATTGCTATCAGACATACCACGTTATCTCCTAGGTATACTCCAGCTAACTCCTTATTATATAACCATTTCAGAAGTGACCTAACACTTGCTTGTACGTCAATATGGATTTTTCTTAACATCAGCTATTACGAACCATTGTCAAAGGAAACAAGAATCAGCTTGTCTGCTCTTCTCTCCCCTCTCATTTAAACAGTAGGTAAGCAGAGGGTGACACACCGCATAGAAAAACGCTTCATACTTGGAGACGGATGTCTAATTTTTAAATCAATGTCTGCAGATTACCAATACTTCCATTATTGCTTCTTCTTCTTTTTAACTAGAAACAGACGCAAATTACTTAGTATAAAAAGATAATTCTAATTTTTTTTTTTTTTTTTTTTTTTTTTGTATAATTCAAATTGAAGCCAGTGGGTGCAGAGGGCAGGGAAGTTGTACATTAGTTATGCCTTTGGAACTGAAATAAGGGGAGGGTTGGAGAAAAAAGGGGACGATGAAATTTTAATTTATTTTTTGAGGTTAGTATAAGCATTTGGTGTGAAATATGAGTGCAGCACAACCCCAAAATCAGAGAATTGCTACTTTCACTAGCCCTAGATTGGCAAATGTTCAGTTTCCTATTAGAAGCTCCCCTTCCCAAAAATTCATCCACACAAATAAACAATTAAAGAAATTGCAGCTATACGATGAGCAGAGCACCACAGTCAAAATACATACACAAACGTGGCGATAAGAATAAAAAAAAAAAGACAGGTATGTTGAATGAGTGGTTGAGAAGAATCTTTCACCTAGGGTTACGAGAGGCGACAATTATATATGACCCCATGCTGCTGGCTCGCTCCAGAGATTGTGGGGACCCAGGAATAGAAAATGTTGAATAGGGGGAACATAGTTTGTACGGAGCGTACTTTGATTGAGATTTAACAATGGAGCGCTGTCGGTCCTAATTCCAGATATCTTCATTTCTCTCTACAACCTCAAGCCGCTTTTTTTCTTTTTCTATTTTCCGGTCCAAAATAGAGAAAAAGCCTACAAATTTGTAACTTTGTCCTGGGATCTAAAAATTCCCTTACCCCCTGTTTGGATGGTTGTTTCTCGTAGTTTATTAATCTTTTTATTTTTATTATTCTTAAAATTATATTGTATGGTGTTATAAAACCGTTATAATCCCATGATTATATAATCATGAAAAATTTTAATTTTTTTAACTAAGAATTTGGTGATTTTTCCGTAGTTTCGTATTTTATTTCCCCATTATACTCTTTATTTTCAAAGTTCCTATTTTATCCGTTATTCTAATTTTATTAATATATATAAACTAGATGTTTAATTTTCCCTCCAACGACTGATGTTAGTTCTGCCTCCAACTCCTTCAAACGTCTGAAGTCAGTTCCTTTGTGAACTCCTTTGCAAAACTTGTATTGAAACAGAGGGATTATAAAGGAACAAAAAATCAGCAGAAACCAAGTTTGAAGCACGTCTCTTTACTGCTTTCATTTTGTTTTTGTTCTTTTTTCCCATACATGTAAATGTAAATGCATCCTACATACAGGGTAACACTCTGAATTGCTATTCAACACCTCAAATCTCAGTCGTACTTACTAATGCTCAGTTGGAACTCAACTATATTAAAGCAGTGAGAAGCCAAAGAAGTTAAAAAATCAGCAGCACATGCATGGATCAAACAGAGAGAAATGAAAGCTTTTTTTTAGAGCTTCATCTAGGGCACGCAAGCTTTTTTTCTTTTTATAAAGTAATTTGAACAAACACTTGCATTCGAGGTTAAAGAGTCAAAGAAAAAAAAAAGAGATGAAAGCAGTTATTTATTGTCTTTATAATTGGGATTATCCTAGTAATTGTTGATATTAGGGTATTTTAGTAAACTTACATATTATTATACAGTAACATACAGTCAAACCAAACAATAAAAATGTTATTAAACCACAATAAACGATACAGTCTATCCAAACATAGCGTTCATTAATACAGTACAATACAATAGTGTTCATTAATACAGTACAATACAATACCATAATGTACATTAATGAACCAGGGGAAACAACCATCCAAACAGAGGCTTAAGGGTATGTTTAACCAAATTTCCAAAATTTTATTTATTTTGAATATATTAAAAAGTATGATTTGGCTGAATTTAAGTAACTTTTAAGTATCATATATTAAAGAAACTATAAGGCATTTAGATAAAAGTGACAAAACTAAAATAAGTGATTGGTGTGTTTCATAATCAACATTTTTTAGTTAAAGAGATTGAAATACTCTTAAAAATTTAACACTAAGAATTAGATTATTAAATTCCTTTTTACACGAACATGTTGTCAAAATAGCAATAATCTTAATATATTTTTATTTAATAACTGAAGGGCTTAATACATATTTTTCCGTCTCAACTTGCAAAATTCACTTTATATAGTAATCTGAAAATGGGACAATTGGGTTTTTGGGCCTTTACAAAAAAAATTTAGTTTTATGACCCTTTTACAAGAAATCTTCATTTTCTACACAAAAGATATGAAAAAAACACATAAAAGATCCGGAAAAAATTATTTTTTCTATTCAAATTGTAAGAGGGCAAGAGATTTCATTTCCTCCTAAAATATGCCCAAATCCCTTCTTCATCTTTTTTTTTTAATGATTACACCTTTTTGCTGAAAAAGTATTGTCCCTTTCTTCCATCTTTCATTTTTTAAAAGCAATATTTCCTTTGCACACACTACTGATACAGTTAGCACAAAGCCACAAATTGATACTTTATGGACCAAGTCAAGCCTTAGGCCTAATAATAGGGTCCACTGTTCGATCACTCCACAGGTAGAAAAAACTATGGAGTAGCTAATATAGTCTCAACTTTGCCTCAGATAAAACACAAGCAGACATATCCTTTATTCAACTATGGCAATTCAAGAAGACAGATCTTTATTCAACTGTGGCATTACAAAAAGAGAGGAATCATATGACACTAAATTTAAGAGGGAAAACGATAAACAATATGCAAAAGAGTCAAGCCTGCACTTGCAATAGCACAGCATTGATCATTTGTTGGTGGTGGTGTAATGGAAAACTTATATGATGTCTTATAAAGAGCCTCGCCAATTCTCTGCCCTGCCACTTCACCAACGGGCACTGCATCAGAAAGTTCCTTTACGTCTTCCTCTGTGAGCTTTACTCTCACAGAACCTATGTTATCGTGAAGATTTTTTATCTTGGTTGTACCTATAATAAGAGAGGAGGCTGACTCAGTATTCACACGTCGTGTCTTTAAGAAATCAAAGCACAATTTGTAACGGCGTCTGATTTCTTGATGCTCTCCATTTTTTGAGGCAGAAAAATTTAAACCGGAAATATTGCACAACTTTCTCTTCTTTTTTGTCTTTTAGATTTTATAATGGCTTACAACCTACAAATCTTCTGGTTAACAAAGTGTCAAGTGAGTGCTACTGCTAGTCTTGCAGATTGAGAAATGGAGTGTATATACACAAAGCTTTCATGCGATAAAGCTTGTCTATCTCTGGATAAATGACAATACTACATTAAACGGCATTACCAAACTTAATAGCAACTAGTTATCAATCATGTCAAGATTAATGAATAACATATCCCCCCTACACCTCTCAGCCTCTCAAATGTTGTACAAAGTCTCTTTTCGTTAATGCGCCTATATTCATCCTTACTCATTCGGCTGTTTCCATTAGCCAAAATCCTGAAAATACAATTCTCACTTCTTCAGCATTTTGATGACATAGTCAGTTAGCAGAGAACCTTGCTTTTCTTACCTATTATAGCTGTTTTCACATTTCTTTCTTTACAACTACTCTACAATCATCTTTGTATTAGTGCAGCTCCGAGAAGAATTTCTTACCAGGAATAGGTACAATATCATGCCCTTGATGAAGGACCCATGAAATAGCAAGTTGAGCAGGAGAGCATCCATGTTTCTTGGCTATTCCTTCCATACGGAAGTATATAGATTTGTTCTTTTCAAAATTCTCTCCAGTAAACCTAGGGTGTGTAGTCTGATAGAGAGTAAATGAATCCAGATTCATAAGAGTGCCAGAAAAAGGGATTCAATGAAAAAATACATTAATAATAATGAAAAGTAGAAAGAATTTAGAAGTAAGATAAACAGTTGTTTGTTTTCTTACCAAAAAGCTGTTAGCGGGCAAGCTTTCAACAACCGCTTTTCCAGCAAAAAGCCCACGTCCAACAGGGCCATATGGAACAATCCCAATTCCAAGCTCCCTAGTAGAATAAAGATAGAATGAGAGTATTGAAAAGTATATTGAAAATTTCTCAGCATCATTATCCATTAACTTTCTATTTAGTGGTTCATAATTTTAATAGGGAGAGAGGAAATAATATATTCTTGTACAAAAGGACAAGAAGAAAAATGATTAATAAATATCTCCCGGGAATGTGCCCTTTTTCCAGTTAGATAGTACTCCAAATTATACTAACTAGTAGAAAGTCCAGTTAGTCTTGTTTTTGATTTCGAGGTTCTTTTCTTCTTTTTCAAAATGTTTAATGGAGTATAGAGAAACCTGCAAACTGGAATTATGTCATCCTCAATGTCACGCGTCCATAGGGAATACTCCTGCTGTACAGCAGTGATAGGATGAACTGCATGTGCTCTCCTTATCGTCTCTGGGTGAGCTTCAGACAGGCCAATATACTTTATTTTACCTTCTTCAACTAATTTTTTAAGTTCTCCCATCTGTCACACACGTCACTACAATAAGGAATAATAGAGATAGAAGTGCTTCATGGGAAAAATAAAAGTGAGATTCTTGATTAGGAATGCAGGCATTGTTGGAGACCCCCCACTCCAAGCAGATGAATATCATGCGGGCTAAGGGACCAAAATTGAACCATAAATAGGTAGAGCACTTACTGTTTCCTCAATGGGCACTGTTGTGTCTATACGGTGCACATAGTAGAGATCAATGTAGTCCACTTCTAGGTGCTTTAAGCTGGCTTCACAGCAGGAACGAACATATTCCGGAGTTCCTTTCACTGTAACCTTAGTTGGTTCGATCTTATAAATACCGAACTTTGTTGCAAGCTGTATTTTTTCCCGAGGCAATTGCTTTAATGCCTGAAACAATGAAATTCTTAGATGGGTTACGGACTACTTAAGAAAAACCAAATAGCTATTTTAACTCCATGGTAGTGGGTCTTCTGGCATTCCATTACCTCATACAGTACATGAGCCAAACAATGAAGAACAGAATTCAGTCCAACATTGCCATTATAAACTTATTTTTTACGAATTAACACTTCCCTTCCATTTTCATTTTCTGCCAACTTAAGATATGCTAGATGGAAAAACAGAACTCTTCAAATCTATATATCCTATAGTGGAACATATGACTCAGTTAATTATTCTAGCAACAAGTTTGTAGCAACTTCTCTTTTCCATATGCAACCAGTTGGTGCTTAAAATACTGAACAGCAAAACAAATTCAGTAGTCTGATAGGACATTTATCTGATGAAGCATGTGAAAAATGGCAACACTTCATCTTATAGCTGGACCAGCCTTTTCCAGGTTATACTAAAGAGAGCCTCATATGTGTCTCATAGAGACTGTAATTACAGAGGAGACCTGTTCACCACTTAGACAAGGCATATTGAATTTTTCAGGAAAAGAAAATGTTTTCTCTGTATTATCATACTACAATTTTAATGTGTACTTCAGATAGTGTAATACTATAGCCTCAACAAGTGATAGCTTCTATGGAAACAAAGTTTTGTAGTTGAATGGGCAATGGCTAACACGTAATAGCAAGGATTGCAATAAGATAATGGGAAACTAAACCTAGTTAAGATGAGGAGATTTCAAGTTTATTTCTCACTCATGCATCTTCCCCCTCCACCCTTCTCTCTTTTCCGTATTGATACTGCTGCAACATGGTGGTTTTACACATCAACTTTATTATTGATGCATACACAAGTTTATTATATATCTTATACGTTCACTGCTTTATTACGTTGAGATGATTTGAGAATAATCAAGCTGGAACCTGAAAAAAAGAAACCATATTGTACTCCACTTTCTTAGTTTTGTTTATATATACAACATTCCATGCCAAGTGTAACGGATGTTTCTGCTAAGAAAATGCATCTTTTGATGACCATGCTTTGTGAGAAACCAATTGTCTGTACTTACCTTCCCAACCAAGTATTCATTCGAATGATCGACGCCATAAGCATCTGATGTGTCAAAAAATGTGACTCCCTTACTAAAAGCCTCCTTGATTATTGCAATCGCTTCCTCCTCGGGAAGAGGAGTATTATAAACTCCAGTAAGCCCCATACAACCAAAGCCTAATTTGGAGACCTAAAAACAAAGATTAAACAAGGTGTCAATGACCATTACTCCAAAATCATATTAAAATACCTTAGGAAAGAAACAATCTCGCAAAAAAGAATTAACAACTAGAAAAATAACTGCATCCATTTCGTAAAGGGTAGAGAGTCTTGCTTCATTCAGAACAAAATTTATCTATTAAAGTCACATAAAAAAGTTCATGAAATTTAGCTTCTGACCCAAAATGTAAGTCAGTCGCAATTCCGTGTAAATAAAATATCTAGCGACAGATCAGTCAGCCAGAAGGGTTCTATGGGTTCACAATCCAATAGCTTTGGTTCGAACCCTGTATATGTGTTAAAAATCAACGTACAAATTTTAGATTCTGAGCCCAGTACATCAAATAGGTTGTGGTAGAATATCTAGCTCAAACCCATAATGTTCAAATCTTGGATTCATCACCTCTGATCCACCTGGACTAGTAGCGGAGATATCTATGGTGAAAGGTGTCAAATTAGGCCTTGGGCCTAACTCACACCCCAAAAGCTAGCTCAAAGGGGGGAAGATTGACCTAGCAGAGCCAAGGTTCTCGTTCGTCACCGATGTGGTATATTCTCTTCAAAAGGGTGTCCAATTGAATCACAATCCTTGGAAAATTGTACTGCATATATAAGTACAAAAACTATATATACATATAACTTGTTGAATCCCCTTTATATTAAGAAAGCTTTTAGTGTAGTTAGAATTTCTAGCTGCACCACTGACTTGGACCAATTAGGATAGCAACTGTTAAGAGCTCTCAGTAGAGATGTTATCGGAAAAAGTCCATCATATCGTCCAAAAAATATATACTCATACCAGGGATCAATGCAATGACAAAATAATGTACAATGTACAGAATAAAGTACTTTTTCATCACCTTGAGAATTCCACAAATTAAAAACACCACCAATGTGTAAAAACCAAAAGAAATAAAAGTAGTCTCTTATTTCCAATACAGAAACACCCAAATTGTGGAAAGAAAGAATGATATAGGGGTTGAAGTTTTACCTCAAGTCCTTGGCTTCCCAACTTTACTCTAGGCATATCAACTGCGTCCCCCATTGCTCGACTGGAAAAAACTCCCTTTTAGTGTTTTCTTCTTTTTTTAGGGGGGCCGTAGTAGATTTGAGTAAATTTGCAACTCATTCTATGCAGATATTTATTTATACTATACTAGTTATGTGAGGCCATCTTTGTACCAAACTCATATAAAAGTAGATATTTTAACTAAAGAATATAATTTGTGTTAAGTACAGTGTACAACAACAACAACCACCACCATATACCCATTGTAATTATATAGTCCCACAAGTGGGTAGTTATATGAAAGCAAAATTCTCATTCCACTCCTTTAATATTTTAACTTCCATTTTGATGAAATTATTTAATTCAAAATCAAATTCGGAACCAGAATTTGACATTATAACTTATGTATCCTAATTTTCTGAAGTTATTTAGTTCTAAATAAATAATCTATACATAGTTAATGAACTTTTAAGACAAATACATAATTTAACTTGTGCAGCGGATTTAGAATCCTCTCTTAATCGAGATTAGGGTTTCGAACATGGATATGGAAAAAAATCTATGGAGGAAGCGCTCCCCCCGAATAGGCGCGATGCGGTCTAATTATCTGGATTAATTGGGCTCAAATGTGGATATCGAGCACCAATCGTAAAAATCAAAGAACGTGAAAAATGAGGTAGGAGGTTCGATAGCTTTTGAAAAGTAGACTTTAAAAACAAAAACAAAAAAATTGACTTAAATAAATAAGATTAGGACCTAAAAGTAATTAATTAAAAAGTTTTAAAAAAATTTGAAAATTATTGTGAGGACTACAAAAGTTCTAAAGGTTCGATAGGCTTTTGAAAAGTAGACTTTAAAAACAAAAAACAAAAAAATTGACTTAAATAAATAAGATTAGGACATAAAAGTAATTAATTAAAAAGTTTTTAAAAAATTGGGAAATTATTGTGAGGACTACAAAAGTCCTCACATTTGCTCTTTAAATTAAATTTCTGGTAATTTTAATTTAAAATTCTGTACGGAAATTATTAGAATAAAATTAATTAATTATAAGAAATCATATCTTCCAAGAACTATTGTTTTGATTCCGTGGGGCTGTTAACTAACTAACCATCGATATTTATTTTTCAAAAATTTAAAATAATAAGAATGTCTAAGTCCGGGCTCAAACTGACGTCCTTTTGTTTGTGGACGCTGCGTCATGGCCGCAGATGGCCAGGGAGACAGACTTGATCTATAGCTTCATTACTCAGGGACAATATAGCGGAGCTCCATTTCATTCGAGCCACGGCTTTTGGTATTTATTCTTTTGTGTACGTATTTATGGGCATGGCGGTCCCCGTCCCGCCTATATGATGTGACATACTCTCCTTGTAGAGGCTCGTAGACACGTGTATATGGTTAGATGTGTTTGGCCTTGTCGGCCTATATTTTGGATATCATTTTGTTAGCCTCGTTGGCTTATGTACATTATTGTGAGGACTACAAAAGTCCTCACATTTGCTCGAGCACCAATCAGAAAATCAAAGAACGTGAAAAATGAGGTAGGAGGTTCGATAGCTTTTGAAAAGTAGACTTTAAAAACAAAAATAAAAAAATTGACTTAAATAAATAAGATTAGGACCTAAAAGTAATTAATTAAACAGTTTTAAAAAAAAATTGAAAATTATTGTGAGGATTACAAAAGTCCCCAGGTTCGATAGCTTTTGAAAAGTAGACTTTAAAAACAAAAAACAAAAAAATTGACTTAAATAAATAAAATTAGGACATAAAAGTAATTAATTAAAAAGTTTTTAAAAAATTGAGAAATTATTGTGAGGACTACAAAAGTCCTCACATTACTATTATATGAGAAATTATTGTGAGGACTACAAAAGTCTTTCACATTTGCTCTTATATATAATAGTAATATAAGCAAGGATCCTAATCTATCTTTTGTCGTCCTCACAGCCGGCCCATAGGGATTGCTCTTATATATAATAGTAATATAAGCAAGGATCCTAATCTATCTTTTGTCGTCCTCACAGCCGGCCCATAGGGACCTACGTTAGTACTATATAAAGTTGCATAGTTGGCTTCTTGTTGCTTTTTACCTTTGCAATTTTCACTTTGCAAATTCTTTTGCATACATGGGCCTTTGTAATTGGTTTATATTGATATTATATTAATTTTTTGTGAATTTCTTTTTTGCTCCTTATTAAATTATTTTTACTTCTTCATCTCAAAATTTTTGTCGTGTTACACTTCTCGAGGACCAATTACATAATTTAAATAATATTTATTTTTAAAAATCACTTTATTGATAAAAGCATTGCAATTTATAGCATTATTCATATAATTTTTTAATATTTAAATTTTAAAATATTGAATTAATCTAATCCAATATAGCTCCGAAGATTAGTTAAATTGCCTTTAAAAAACAAAACATGACAAATATTTTGGGATGGTGGAAATACGTTATTTGTTCTTATACGTTCTGGTTAAATTTAGGCAATTTGGAGCCAAATTTTCTTTTACTGCTAGAGCATTTATTAGGTCTTACTATGTCTTTTATTAAACCTCCAATATGTTGTTTCTTTAGTGAGCTCATATGCGTTTATAAATATATGTCCTAAAATCATGTTTAGGCATAGTTTTAAAATCTTTTACTTTAGTAATGCAAGTTAATTATTATTTATTAATATTTTTGTAAGATCATTAGGTTTATTCGTGTGAAGACTCGAAACTAAGGTTATAAATATTGCAGCGTAAATTTGGAGTTCTTGAAAGAATTTGTTGTGTCAGATGATTCTAGAAGATGAAAACATGAGTTTGTCTAATATGAGTGAAAATAATATACATTATAATTTTTTTAAATGAGTTCACGGTAAACACAAAATGAGTTTGAAGCAGGGTTGAGTTAGAGTGTAGGCTACGAGTTTGGTCGGATTCGGTAGCGCCTTGATTCAAACTTATAAACTTTCTTGCTTCGTGTCTAATTTGAAGTAAATAATTTCATCAAAATGAAAGTTAAAGTTGTTCAAATAATTTCATCAAAACGAAAGTTAAAGATGTTAAAAGGAGTGAAATGCAAGTTTTGCTTTTATATATTGGAAATATATTTATTTTAGATTTTATTATTATACAGTAAAATAGTGTAACACTAATTATATCCTTAATTAAAATATCTACTCTTATATTTTGAATTTGGGCCCAGGCTTAGCACGGGCCTCATGAAACTAGTATATATAGAGAGAGAGAGAGAGAGGCTTTCGTCATTTGCACTTTTATCTTTTTCAATTTGATTTTCTTTTTCTGCTCATTTATACTTTGAGAAAAATTGGTTAATAATGAAAACCAATGGCACCAGAGGTAGCTTTAGAAAATAATAACTAAAATTAAAAAAGTTGTCCAAGCTGGGGTTTGAACTCATGACCTTGAGAATACAAAGATAACCTTTGACGAGTGCTCTACTCAGCCTATTATGACCATGTGTTCACTTAGTTAATATGAGATATATTTTCAGAATTATACACATAATATATCGAAATTAGTCGAGTGATCATGTGTTCACGTGACCCAAAATTTACACGCAAATTCGCCCCTGAATGGCAATACATAAATGTGGTGGAATCAATGAGATCTTATTAGACATTACGCTCTAGCGTAGAGGTCTTGGGTTCGACTTATGAAATAGAAAGATACTGGTAGGTTATATGTTTGTCCTTTTAACAGGCATGGGGAAAATAAATTTAAATTAATCGGATCAACAAATATAAAAATGGTTAATAAACCAAAAATAATGTAGAAGTTGTTGGAGTTGGGATGAATACACCACATATGTTGTTGAGTTAGCCAATCATCTTGTGGTAAATGAAAACTTTTACTCAACAACAGAAACTTCTCTTAGGTGTGAACTGTAGACCCAATTGGAGTCGTACGGTACGAGTACTAAGTTATTCCAGAATTATATTCCTGAATTATAATTTCTGAATTAATTTATCTCACCGGGGAAGTGGATAAAATAATATCAAGCATGATAGGATAAGATGAGATATCCAAGACTAAGTTTAGGTTAAATTTTATACCTTCAACCAAATAAAGTATAAAATTTATTCCAAACTTAATCTTGAATGTCTTATCTTATCCCGCATACCAAACGACCGCTTTGCTCCTAAGCTTAACGATCCTCTAGCAGTCAAGCTGATCCATTGGGCTCGGTCTATAACTGATAAAAGGCCTTGTGTTCGGCCTATCTGTGAAAGCCCGTTTTCATATCTGGCCCAATTCAGGTCATTAGCACAATTATCCTTCAAAGGCACTGGTCTTTAATTTTTGTCCCTCAAAGTGGTGGTCTTTAATTTTTGTCCTTCACTTAATACTATGAAGTTTGGGATTCGAACCCCGGCTCAGTCAAAAATAAATTGCAAGGCAGAGTTTCGTAGAAAAGTTAGGCTATTCGAGCCAAAGTTAGGCCTCAAATAGAGTTTTGCATTCAAAACTCTGCCTTACGATTTTTTTTTTTTTTTTTTGCTGAGCTTGGATTCGAACCCAGAATCTCGGGATATTAGCCATTAGGCGAAGGGCAAAAATTAAAGACCAGTGCCTTTGAAGGGTAATCCGCACAAAAAAATGATTCAGAAGCAACGTAAGTTTTTTTTTTTTTTTTTTTTTTTTTTAAACTTAAACTAGTCAGTCTCGTTAACGATTTTTACGTGTGTTTTCTTATGCATATCTTACTTGTATCCTGAATCGTTTATTTTATATATTTCGTAATCATTTTTAGACAATGTGCACACAATATCAGTAGTCATGAATGTAAAAATATTTTCCAGTAGTCCCTATATAATCCTGAATGTCTAAATTTTTTATTTCTAGCCACAAATTTTTTTGGCTTCTTTTATACCACATGATTCAAAAGTCTTTCTTAAACTTTGTGTCCAGTCAAACATCATCACATAAATTAGGACAGAGGGAGTAAAATGAAAAAGTTAAGGAGGCTAACTAAAAATAGGACATACAAAAAAACGTAACTATTTACGTTAAAAAAAAAAAAAAAAAAAGGACAAAAAGAAGGAACATAATTTCGTAATAAGTAAACTTGACATTGTCAAAATTCTATATTCACTTGTCTATAGACAGAAGGGTTCTTCCATCTCCGTCCTCAAAAGAATCAAAGTAATACAATAGAAAGAATCATAAATAGCAGGGACTAGGACGGTAGCTGCTTTAGAAAATGAAGACAAAATAAAATATGAAGAAATAAGTAAGAGACAAAAAATAAAACCTAAGGGGGAAAACGCAAAAAGAAGAACGAAGATGCATACCATTATCTCTTGTCCAAGTAAGATTTTTTTGTATAACCAAATTGTTTGTTCTTAAATTAAAGGGGGAAGAACACGTGCCCTCTCAAATCAAAATAATTACCCGTCAATATCTCCATTACTTTCGTATCCCCGGAAAGAATCAAAACTATTTATCCGAGATGCCCCAAAATTATGATACCAACATGGTATATAAATATACTAAGACAGTATTGTGAAAGACTGCTTCAATCCTTCTCTTAGTCCTCCATGATACATCATGGTATATAAATATACTGAGATGGTATTATGGATGATCATGTTCATTCATTCAAAACGACACATTTTCTAAAAAAAACCTCTATGATACCATCATCTTATATACATTAACTGTGATGGTATCATGGAGGACTACTTTAGTCCTTCAATGAAACACTCATCAGGACCATGGCATCATCGTGATATATAAATATACTGAGATAGTATCATGGAGGACTGCTTCAGTCTTTCTTTTATATATATATATATAGTCCTCCACGATACCACTATGATATATAAATATATTGCGATGATATCATGGATGAAGGGTTTTGGGCGAGGGGCTAAATCGGGTAAATAGTTTTGGCCGGTTGAGTAAGAAGCGAATTAGTTTAGGAGGGGCATGAAGCGGGTAATTATTTTGTATCTTAGGGGTATTTGGTGTTGTTTTCCCTAAATTAAAAGGAGTTCAACCAACATTTAGCAACTTGTTTTTTTGTTTCTGAGCAATAAATATTCATAAGAAAAATGATCCGGAAATTATGAAAACGGATTCAATATTACTTTGTGCATTGTAAAATATACATGATGATAAAACTTTTCGATTTCAGAATAACCATAAATTGGAAGAGAATCATCAAATTCATTCACATTTTTCTATTCTTTAATTTCTTGATTTCTTGATTCCTTTATTTTTATTTTTATTTTTTATTTCTTTTGCCCTTTCATTGTGATTTTCTTTAATAATACGTACACTTTCATTCTGTATCCTTTTTAAAATTATATTTGAATAGTTACGTACTGAAACACTTCCAAGAGCAGGCCAACTAGCTACTAAAGCCGGCAATGACATCACTTTCATTCTTACAGGAAAGACAAAAGGAAATACTCCTGTTAAACTAACAGTTGAAAGCCATTTGCCCATTTCTTAGACAGTCACTGTCCTATCATATTCTTAATCCTAAATTATTCCTAATAGGTGACAATTAAAAAGAACAACTAAAGAAAAAAATTAGCACTCCTCGTAAAACCCTTCTTCAGCATAACATTAGACACCCATTGAACTTCAAGTTTTCCTGCTAGTTGTTGCTCCATTACAGCAACAATCAAGCCTCGGTTCCAAGCGAGCTGAGGTACAATATATGATCTCACCGCTAACATTGCTTCATTTAAACTCATCTCATTCTTTGTTGCTCCAGTATTAATTGGAACACGAGCAGCTCTTACAAGGGACACTGTGTCTAATGGAACTTCCCTCAAATCTAGCACCAGATGAGGCAAGTCCGGAATGGATGAACAAAGGTGACAACGCGTGGCAGCTCACAACTGCCACTCTAGTCGGGCTCCAGTGTGTGCCCGGCTTAGTCATCCTCTATGGTGGCATGGTAAAGAAGAAATGGGCAGTTAACTCATCATTCATGGCATTCTATGCATTTGCTTCCGTTCTCATATGTTGGGTAGGATGGAGCTACCGAATGTCATTTGGTGACAAGCTTGTGGCCTTCTGGGGAAAACCGTCTGTCGCCTTGGACGAGAAGTACCTTCTCAAACAAGCGTTTTTGGGATACTTCCCCACGGCTACTATGGTGTTTTTCCAATTCGTTTTCGCGGCCATTACGCCAATCTTGATAGCTGGTGCACTTCTTGGAAGGATGAATTTTATAGCTTGGATGTTGTTCGTGCCTTTGTGGCATACTTTTTCGTACACTATTGGTGCATTTAGCATTTGGTGCCCAGACGGGTGGCTGTCCAAGTTAGGAGTGATTGATTTTGCAGGAGGCTACGTTATTCATCTCTCTTCTGGTGTTGCTGGATTTACTGCAGCTTATTGGGTAAGTTTTTTAACACAAGACCCTCTTTCCAGTTCCCTCTATATAACCATTAATTAACCATGAAAAAAAATTGAAAAGACTTCCATAACATGTCAAAGTACACTGATCGTACAAGAAAATTGCTACACTGTTCGTGTGTGAAACTTAAATCCACGGTAGAGTTTAACTTATATAAACTTTAAGTGTAACTATCCATAAAAAGTGGTATTAGTAAACTAAAAAATAAGACAAGTTACTATAACAAATTAAACTACAATGATCGTGCAGTTCTTTACGTTATCAGGGATATATAAGTTATATCCTAGAATAAAACTATCTTTAAACTGGAATATTACTTTCAACTCTCCCTTTAGGTTATTCAGAATCTTACTTTGAGGTGATCTTCTTGTCCTGATCAAAACTTGTAACATCGCATGGCAATATTAATGTTATAACGGAAAAGGCTCAAATATGCCATCCAACTATCGGAAATGGTTCATTTATGCCACTCGTCAATAGTTTGGCTCATTTATGCCATCGAACTATAGGAAATGGCTCATTTATGCCATCGAACTATAGGAAATGGCTCATTTATGCCACTCATCAATATTTTGACTCATTTATGCCATCACTCGTTACCAAATGACTCATCCATGCCATTTTTTATTAATGCCGATTTTATAATACCGATATGACACGTGGCCTCAAATTAGAGGTCTACATCGTTCAATTAAACCACCCCAATTTTAAATACCAAATTAATAAAAAATCCGACTCATACACCTTACCCACTCGGAACCATAATCTAGTTGGAGGCCACGTGTCATATATGATATTGTAAAATCGGCTTTAATGAAATATGGCATGGATGAGTCATTTTTATTAACGGGCGATGGCATAAATGAGTCAAACTATGAGTGGCATAAATGAGCCATTTCCTATAGTTCGATGGCATAAATGAGCCATTTCCTATAGTTCGATGGCATAAATGAGCCAAACTATTGACGAGTGGCATAAATGAGCCATTTCCGATAGTTGGATGGCATATTTGAGCCTTTTCCGATGTTATAATAACAGGTAGGGCCTAGGCTGGACAAAGATAGAGAGACGTTTCCACCAAACAACATTCTGATGATGCTGGCCGGCGCCGGCCTGTTATGGATGGGTTGGACCGGGTTCAACGGTGGAGCCCCTTATACCGCCAGCACCGATGCCTCCTTAGCCATCTTGAACACACATGTCTGCACTGCCACCAGCCTCCTAACTTGGCTGGTCCTAGACATGGCTGTCTTTGGCAAACCCTCTGTGATCGGCGCTGTTAATGGCATGATCACCGGCCTTGTTTGCATCACTCCTGGTGCCGGTAAGTTCTCATTTTTGTTCACTGACAGTGTATAAATTTTTTACATCAGATGAAGTTGACTTGCAACAAGAAGTAACTCTACATAGCAAGTCTGATATGCTAACCTAGGAAATTGAGTAACAACCTGGTAGTGCTTAATTTCAGGAGTTGTTCAAAGTTGGGCGGCCATCTTGATGGGCTTAATTTCAGGAAGTGTACCATGGTACACAATGACAATCCTTCACAAGAAGATCAAGCTCTTAAGGTACATAGACGACACCTTCGCCGTCTTCCATACACATGCCCTAGCCGGAATTTTAGGCGGTGTCCTCACTGGATTTTTCGCAGTGCCAAAGCTCTGTCGGCTGTTTTACCTAGTACCTGAATGGGAAAGGTACATCGGCTTAGCCTATGGTTTGCAGACAGGCCGAACATCAGCTGGGCTACGGCAAATGGGAGCTCAACTAGCTGGAATCGGATTCATAGTATGTCTAAATATTGTCATGACCAGCTTGATCTGTCTGTTCATTAAGTTGATTGTGCCTCTTAGGTTGGAGGAAGAGGTGTTGCAAATTGGAGATGATGCTATCCACGGAGAAGAAGCATATGTATTATGGGATGATGAAGAGAAATATGAAAATACCCAGACTAATTCTGCATATGATGCTGATGAGTATCCATCAGTTGTTTCAAAGACTCTGACTGAACTCCAAATGGTATGAAAAATATTCTCTATGCGTAGGTTGCACTATACTTTGCAACAATATTATGTCTTCGCTGGTCCTAGATATGTTTGTAAAGAAGGTCTTGCTTTCTAACGGAAAGATGAGACTCAACTCGCTATTATTCAGTAGAACTAAAATTGGTACCGCCAATTATATATGTTATTTTTCTTTGAAATATTGCAAGGACCAAATTAGTCTTCATACTTTCGGAGCACGGAATAACAGAAGAAATGAGGCAGCAATGGAGAAATCATCCACAACCATAAGATTGTACTCACTTTTGATCAATCATGAAAACAAAATATGAAGTACGAATACATTCCTCAAAATAAAACAAGTTCGAACAGACAAAAGGGCCTTTGTTAGACTCCATTCTAGAGAAATACTGTCCAATTAAAGAGATATGGAAACTTTCACCAAGCATTCACATCTCACTCTTGTAAACTACTAAAAGAGTTCCCTTGATCTCAAGTTATGGCAACTGGAAATTAATTCCACATCTTTTTCAACTACAATTTTCACCACGTAACAGAGTGTTAACAGCCATCATAAAAATAGAAAAACCTACAAAGACATAAGCACAAAAGGAAGAAAATAGATTTACTTGCGCTTCTTGGAGTTTACAGGGAGCTGCTCGGGAATTTCACCATCATCTTCTGAAGAAAATTCCTCTGGTTCATCAGGGACCTCATTTGGAACATTATGCTTCGTGATGTAGTCCTTCAGTATAATCATGCTTTGCTCTTTCATAGAGATCAATTGTTCAGACATAATCCCTTTACATACCTCAACAGCGTACGTTTCTGATCCAAGGCGAAATGTTGCTTTAACTTGGGGAGGGGATAATGCATCTGGCATTTGAGCATCCATTATCATATTCAGTGCTCCTGCATCAATTCAGTCCTCACCTCAATACAGATTATTTAGTGTCACTGATTAAAAAAAATAAATAAAAAAAAAGATTATTTTGTGTGATGTGAAAGTTAACCTTCGAGCGTACACCCCATAGAACACTCAACGAAGATAGATATTCAAGCATGTGAATGATTACCTCAGATGAAACACTTGAGAGCTGAATCCATCTAAATGGAGCATTCTTCTTGGATCAAACAAGTAAGATATAAAGATATGCAAAACGGGAAACACACCACAAAGATCGTTAAAAGGAGAAGTACGTGTTTCACATTCTTAGTGACACTGATGCCAAATCCCTCCTCGTGGTCCAGTCTTTCACACACTGGCCAAACCCCAACATGGGTGGTCTTACATTACAAATGAAGGAAGAGGAAAAGGCAGAATATATTCCTTCACTATGAAGGATAATTATTTCTGGAGAGGCCTGAAGGAGCAGGGCTTGGGTAGGTCGAAGGTCCCAGACAAGAGGATTTCACGTACCTCAATGGAACAAGAGCTTCTTTTTTTCTTCTTTTTGGTTCTGTAAACTAAAGGAACAAGAAGAACCATTTCCCAGCTTCTAAAAGTACAATATCGTTTCCCCTTTTCTGCTCCTTTAATAATACGCAAGGCTCTGTATTAACACAAGTCATAATCAAAGGGAACACCAAACTATCCTCTTCCCCATAAACTACAACTAAAACAACCTATATACTGAATAGAATTTCTTCAAACATGCACATCAAGATTTGCTTCTCCTGCCCATATAAAAATATATTCCAAACAGTGTTACGAGAAACGTCTTTCGGAAACAGCCTCTCTACCTCGCAAGGTAGAGGTAAGGTCTGCGTACACTCTACCCTCCCCAGACCCCACTTATGGGATTACACTGGGTATGTTGTTGTTTGTTGTTTAGTGTTAGGAGAAACATAATTAAGAGGGACTGGGAAACTTTCTGTTCCCCTCTCTGCACAATTGACAAGCAATGCACATTCTGAATGAGGAAAAAAAAAAAGTACTGGAATCTACATACTGGAAAGATACAACAAAAAGTACTACAGAAAACAAATGCATATGAAATCTGCTTCTTTATTATATATCGCATTTGCAGCAGCACAGTGCCACTACTTGATAAAAGCCTAAGACAGAAATTTCACTATAGCATCAAGAGGCGCTTATACTCCAACTAGTACATTCTGTTCAATTACTTCTAGAACCGTGTGTTACTAGAGCAACCAATGAAATGAACCTAGGCGTTCTTGAAACTACTTAGGATCTTCCCCTGGATATATCATCAAAGAGTTTGTGGTGCTTAATTTTACCTTAACAATCTTTTCCCTTCATTGTTAACCATTTCTTCTCATTAGACCAACAATTATAAAACCAGAAACTCACCAATTAATCTAAAACTTCCGTGTTCCCATTACTAATGTCAATCACAACAATCCTATTCATGTATCTGTATAAAAAAACCTAATTCAATTTTCCAGCCTACACAGTAGCTCAGTATCACTATATTTCTTCCTCAAGATGGGACAAAATATACATTTGATACAACTTCAAACAATAATGACGTACCAGGGTTATTGTAAACTATGTTATATGAACTCACATACAGGTAAGTAACAGGTATGAATATGGTTAAGTAACCACTCAACTATCATTGTGTTCAATATGTGTATTTTGCAGGATTAGCAAGAAGTACTCATACCAAAGTCATATACATGGAAAATTTATTACTGACTGCACCAAATCAAATTCCACTGAATATTTACAATACCACAGACATCAACAAGTAGTTATCCATGTTGCAGAAAAAAAAAAATCAAATTATTCCCAGTTTCCCTAAGCCAAAAAAAACTAGAACTGAACTCAGTAACAGACAAGATAGGTATAGGGAAGCTCAATATTATACATCTTCAAAGAAAAAGGAAAATAGTCAGTCAAATTCGTCAAGGAAACATTAATTGAGATTATTAATCGCCTGTAGTGGGGCAATTTTTGCTTACGGATTGGAAGAAAACTCAGTAAAATTTACCTGGTTGAGCGTAGCGTTGTTGGGAGCTACAGAGGCGGCAGAGGAGAGTGATATGCAGCTGCAATTTCAGGTTTTGTGGGGGTGGGGGGGGGGGTGTGGTTTTGAGGATATTTAGGTGCGTTTAGGCATCAAAATTATTCACTTTTTTTGGATTTTTTTTTTTTACTTTTCTTACTTTTAGGCGTTTAGCCATAAATAATTCGAATGTAACTTGAAGTTATATTTCGGAATACTAAAAACTTAAAAAATTTATTTTTCACAAAATTTTCACTCTTTTCACTTTTTTATAACTATATTTCACCAAAAACTATGATCAAACACAACTCCAACTCCAACTTCAAAAATTCCAAAAAAAGTGAATTTATTTTTTGTATTTATGGCCAAACGGCATATTACTATGATTTTCTCTATTATGGCATCAAATATTAGTACTCACTACTTTTATATTACAAAAATGAGTATTTTGTGATATTTATTTGAGAAGGTAAAATATTCAAGGATATAACTTGTATTTAGTTCTATGTCTTTTTTAGAATATAGAAGCAATCTGAAAATAATATATAAGAGTTTGAAAAAATCATTTTCTTCTATCTAAATTATAAGTGATTCAAATTTCGGCCCATGTGCAAGGAGCTCAAGTTGACTCACTTAATATTTGCAAATGATATTATGATCTTCCGCAAAGGAAATATAAGGTTTATTCAAAAGGTACTTGAGGCTTTGGAGCACTTCAGTAATACTACAGGGTTGATGGCCGATGTGGAGAAATCTAATATTTTATTAGCAGGTTTACTGATGAGATGCAGGTAGAAATATGGGCTTTGACATGCTACTCAATAGGTTCCTTACCTATTAGACATCTTGGTTTGCCTTTATCATCTGAGAAGTCGAGTAAGATGGAATGCCAACCAACTAGCAGAAAAGATTACTCGTAGGATGCTTCAGCTAGGCATTTATCCTATGCAGAGAGATTACAAGTTGTAACTGCTATATATAACTTTTGGAGTGCTCTCTTTATACTCCCTCAGAGTATACCCAAAGCAGTGAATAGTATGCACGGACTATTTCTGGGGAAGCACATAGGAGGACAACTTTGGTAGCTGATAAGTCGTGGATTTTAAGGCTTTTTAGATCCAGTACTTATACTTTTTGAGTAGTCTTTTCAAGTGTTTGTTCATGTTTTCGTGTGTTTTCAAGTTTTGTGAATCGAGGACAAAAGAGGGACAACATGGAACAAAAAGAGCAAAAGAGCAGAAAGTTGCGGCAAATATGCAGCACCGTAAGTTGGATTTGCGGCCGCATCTTTTGCCCAGAGAAATGACAGTAAGCTGAGCAAAGATCATCAACTTGCGATGAGAATGCGGCACCACAACTTCGGAGTTGCGGCCGCATTTTGGAGGCCCGACCACCCAGTGAGCCAAGCTACGTGCCTGAATTTGCGAAGCAGATGCGGCACCACAAACTCCAATTTCGGCTGCATCTTCAGAAGGATTGAAAAGAATTGGTGAGTGTTCAGCAGTCGCAAACTCAAGTTGCGACCGCAAACTTGGGTCGCAAGTCGTAAACTTGTCCGAAATTTGACTTTTTGTCCTCCCTCTATAAATACTTGTACCTAGTGCTCTGTGCACATTATTGAATATTCCCCACTTTTCACTTTCAGTTGTCTTTTAGCATAGAGAGAGCTTTAAATATCATTTATTGTGGAAGCTTTTTAGAAGATTCTCCATCTTTTTGTCATCTTCTCCATTAGCATTATTGTAAGCTCATGAATATTCTCTTTGCTACTACTTTCTATTTAATGAATATGAGTAGCTAAACCATTTAGCTAAGGTTGTGGGATCAAATGTGTTAGTTATGTGATCGGGTTTTGTATTCATTCTCCATTTATGTGTAAAGATGTTTTTCTATTTACTCTTCAACCTTTAATGTCATTTAATAGTGAACAACATTATTTGTGCCTAGTTGTTTTTCCTTTGCTGGAGAAAGAAAGGGAAAATTAAGAAAAGAGTAAATAGCAAGGATTTAATGCTTATAAACCTCATCTAATAACTTAAGCTAGAGATAGGAAAGTTACTTGAGATAAAATGGGTGTTCATATTTTCCAAATTCTAAGGCTTGAGAAAGCTTAGTAATGATATTTATCAATTTGGTTGAGAAACTTTTGATAAACTTATGTATCCCATATTTAATTGAATTCACACATATAAAGGAGTTGGATCAATACCCAGTTGCATTACTTTCCATTGGAACCACAACCTTAGTGTCTTTAGTAATTGTTAATAAAAAATCAAGCATTCTCTTACCAATGATCATGACAAATATTAAAACCAAACTTTTTGTACATTCCCGTCTCTAGAAATATAGACTATTAGTCAAGCGTTACACTTAACGAGTTTATTTCTTCATTGTATTCTCTGTGGGATTCGACCCCAACCTCGTTGGGTTCTATATTTGATAACGACTGCTTACTCCTATTTTAAAGGTGTAATTTTAGCGTATCAATAGCATGTGAGAAGATCTGTGTTCCTAAAATGTTTGGGGATCTCAATGTCAAAGGGTGCAAGAAATGGAATCAAGCTTCAGTGGGCAAGCTAATGTGGCAAGTTTCAGAAAAACAAGATATTCTTTCGATGAAATGGGTGGATGGTGTGTACATAAATGATCATGGCAACATATGAGATCACTTACCACCAAATAATTGTAGTTGGTATTGGAGGAAGCTGACCTCTCTAAAAACCGTTATGGCTGCTTGGTATTAAAACGGAAAATAGAGGCTAACTGCAAATGATACTTATTCTGTTACTAGTAGCTACAGTGCTTTGATCGGGGCTCAAGTCAGACTCAGTGTAGCAGAACTCATTTAGACTAAAGTCATGCAACCTAAGCATTGGTTTGTTATTTGGTTAGCAAATCAGAACAAATTTCCCACAAAGGCTAGGACGCTGAGATTGAATATGCAGATGGATGAGACTACGTCCTGCCTATGCTCTGCAGGGGTGTTGGAACTGATAAGCATCTGTTTGCAGAGTGTGATTGGATATCTATTGTAAGATATGGTTTGTCCCAGTAGATTGGTGTGGATATGGTACAGAGGGATGTGCGTAACAACCTATTATGATGGAAGAGCAGGAAACGAAAGCAGATGAAGAAGGAAGTCACAGTGGCAATATGAGGTGGTATGATTTATCGCACATGGAAGGCAAGGAACTAGAAGATATTTAGGAATACATTTGTCAATACAACCTTTAGGTTAGGGCTATATTAGAATACTGAAGAATACAAGAAGAGCAGATAGATTTTAATACTTGTTCCAAATATTGAGTAATAGATAGTTTTACTATTTGTTTGTTCCAAGAAATGTAAATAGGGAGGACCATTTTCTTCTTTTAGTTGCTTGAGGCTTAACTGATCCCAAAATCCCTTCAAAAGGTGGTTGAGACACTAGATGCTCTTTGGTTGTAAAGCCTTCTATTTTGTTGCAGTGGTAATATTTACAGTTATTACCACAAAATTCAAGATTTTGTGGCAATAAGGTCTACTGATACTGTACAAATGCCTCATATTTTGTCATCCACACCAATATTTGTACATGTACGTCCATCATGTTATTACTAATTTATACTTTGTTGTTGAGCTCCTTAGAGTAATGAATTTTCTACGATACTTGTAGATATTCTTCAGGTACTAGCAGTACTTCAGGAGCATGCTTGATTTTTTAGCTCTAAAATAATCTCTTTATTGTAAATTCTTTCTGTCACGACCCAACCGGAGGGCCGCGACGAGCACCCGGTGCTAGCCCACTCGGGCACCCTTTAACATACTTATACATCACATCTAGGTGAGCCACATAGTCAAATCATGCTTTTCATTCATCATCATTCTAATCTCATTGGGCAATAACACATCTATATCATCATTAACATTATGCCCATATAAGTGTACATAAGCCGACAAGGCAATCAAAATAATATCCCAAAATATAGGCCGACAAGGTCGAACATATCTAACCATATACACATGCCTACGAGCCTCTAAGAAGAATATGTCATATCATAACATATGGGCGGGACAGGACCCCGCCGTGCCCATGAATATGTACACAAAAGAATCTATACCAAAAGCTGCAGCTCCGAATGAAATGGAGCTCCACTATGTAGTCCCCCGAGAAAATACGGTGGATCAAGTCCGTCTCCCCAGCCACTGCGGGCATGACGCAGCGTCCACAAACAAAAGGACGTTAGTACGAAGAATGTACTGAGTATGTAAAGCATGATCAATATCAATATGAAAGCATCACAGACAACATATGAAATAACATAGGATGGGAGATAATAGCATCATCGTCATAGCACTTACTTGCCTTTCATAGGGACGTTCCATTTCTATTGCGTATTTGTGTACATACATCCATATCCGTACTCATTTACCTTTTGTGGCCATTTTCGTCTTCGTATTCATATTTCCTTTTATACTCATGCTCGTATCATATACATTACATATACCTAGCCCTTACTTGGCACTTACATAGTCTTAACATATTCGTACTCATATTGATGTCATATACATAGCATATTCGTACTCATATTGATGTCATATACATAGCATAATCGTACTCATATTGATGTCATATACATAGCATAATCGTACTCATATTAATGTCATATACATAGCATACCCGACCACGAAGGTTCGGTGTTTCACATAGCTAGCCCTACCAAGGCTCAGTGTCATACCTGGCCCTACCAAGGCTCAGGGTTGTTCGTACCCAATCGCAGGTGGTGCGCGCGCATCGTCGTGTATATATATATATATATATATATATACACACATATATACATATTCACTATATTCTACCCGGCCATATAAGCTCGGGGTTCACAATAGCCTCTCATGGGCACACATACATATAAGATCATATTTAGCTTTAGCCTTTTTACTATCGTCGTTCATTACATTCTATCCTTAGAGGATTTCTCGTCGCATAAGAAACTTAGTACAATCGTATCATATTGGGCATCATAAGCTTCGTAGCTTCTAGAGATAAGATCATTGGAGAATATCGTAGACTCGTAGAGGAATACATATATATTTGGCCAAAGAACCATGCCTTATGAAAGAAGGGTTAGCCTTACATACCTTTCCGTTCAACTATTCTACACTTGCTCGTACTTCTTCAATGCTCACGTTTCTACCTTCATTAAAGTGCATACTAACATTAGATAATGGATGGCTTAGCACTCATGACTAATTCTAGAGAAAATCGGACAAAGATCTCCTTTATTTATACGACTTCCCTCATATCATATATCAACTCCCAAACATCAATAATAACATTCACAATATCATCACAATAGCCTTTAGTCAACTACATTTTCCTTACTTCACAACTCACTTCAATTCATCCATATTCATGGTCATATCTCGACAATACGTTTATTCACATACAATGTCGGTTTCCATACTCTCAATATCATTTATAACATGATTATATTCATAAAGCATCAAGAATCATAACTCGTTCCAAACATTTACTCAAAAGTGATACTATTCACACATTCATGACCCATTTCCTATTTCCTTATATAATCCAAGTGTTTCAACTTCCAAATACTTTAAACAACATGGAAACATCATAAAACTTACCTTAGATGGTGTAGGATTGAACCTTGGTTGCATATACCTCACTTGAGCAAAACCCTAGATTTTCCTTCACTTGAATTCCTTGTTTTTGATGAACTTTAATGGGTTTCCTCACTTTGATTCGCTTGGTTTGATGATAAGAGCCTTTGATTTCCCTTGGATTCTTGTTCATGAAATATAAGTGATGCTCTAGAGGCTTTAGAGAGAAGTGGAGGAGTGTTGGAAATGAAATAATAAAGTTGGAATCACATTTAAAGATTTAGAACATTTCATCCCGTCGGGAGTTCCACAGACTATTCCACGGTCCGTGGAACATAATGCTGGCCGTGGCCGTGAACCGGTCGGTTCACGATCGCCAGCCCACCTTCTCTGGCGGGCAGTCCACGGACCCATCCACGGTCCGTGGAATATTGTATGGGCCGTGGAACATGGTCGTGGAACTCACGGTTCCACCGAAGTTGATCCCGTCGTCTCGTTTGATCTCCAATCCTTATGTAACCTTTTTAGCACTTGTTTATCACTTCATTAACAACCTAAGGGGCGTTATAACTCTTCCCCAACACATCATAAAGTTGTCATCAACTTGCTACTCATAAATCCTTTCCGATACTTATCGCATACATGGCCTTCTCTTGGCAACTTTCTCGTCTAACATCGAATGTCTTTAAAATCTTATTTAGAATCATCTTATACTTCGTACTCTTCATTAGCCTATTCACTGTGCATCAACAAAAAAAATTCTGAGGTGTAACACTTTCGAACCTTAATCTCCTTTCTTTCTGGCATATGTAGAGTTTATGATCAGTTAATAACGTCTGAAAAAAGAATATTGTGAAGACATGAACATGAAAATGATTGCTATTTTCACTCCTTGGATTAAAACTTTTTTTTTTTTGGGTGAAACCTTGGATCACATCCTCAATTGTCTAGCTTTCATATGATGATGTTATAGCCCTAATTTCTTTTTCCCACACCCTCCAGTCCCAAGTATTAGTTATTTTTGCAAAGTGGGTTTGTCTTAAAATATGTGGCATTTAAGAGTGTGTTTGGTAGAGAAAAACTCGAAAATGTTTTTCAATTTTCTCATGCTTGGTTGGTCAAAATGTCTTGGAAAACATTTTCTCTAAGAAAATAAGTTTCTTGAAAAAAAGGAAAATGATTTTCTAAACAGAAGTGGAGAAAACAAGTTCCACAAGTAATATTGCAAGTTTTGCCTCCTCCCTGCCCACCCAACACCCCTACCTCTATCCCTCGACCTTCCCACTCCCCACCCATACACCACCCCGCCCCCACCACTAACTATCCCTACACCCCCACTAGCCCCACCCCACGCCACAACTTAACCATCCCCACTACCTCCCTCCCCATCCCCTACCCCTATCACCACCTGCCCCCAACCTCTACCTTTTCAACTTTGCAAAACTAGCCACTTTGTGAAAGTAATAACTTTCAAAAATATCAACTTTACAAAAGTAGCCGCTTTTAAAAATATAACGTACGAAAAGTAGGTACTTTTCAAAAATAGACGTTTTGCAAAAGTAGTCACTTAAGAAAATAGCCACTTTGTGAAAGTAGATACTTTTTAAAAATAGTCACTTTTTGAAAGTAGCCAATTTTCATAAATAGTCATTTTGTAAAAGTAGTTACTTTTAAAAACTAACTACTTCGCAAAAGTAGCAATTCTTTAAAATAGCCTCTTGGTGAAAGTATTAAAATAACCATATTTGCAATGTTCCCTTTCTAAGATAGTGGCCAATTTTGTAAAGTATCCATTTTTTTAAAGTGACACAAAAATGGTTACTTTTGTAAAGTGGCCATTTTTTGAAAAATGACAAAAAAAAGTTGCTATTTTTGTATTTTTGCATTTTCGGTTGTTCCGCAAGAAATATGTTTTTGCAAAAATAACCATTTTTCACTTTTCAAAAAATGGCCAATTTACAAAAAATCCAATTTTTGTGTCACTTTTAAAAAATGGCTAGTTTACAAACATTGTCACTTTTTTAGGCTGTCTTTCAAAGTGCAAAGTAGTCTTTTTTTTTTTTTTTTTTTTTTTTTTTTTTTTATGTCTTAGAAAAAGGTCACTTGCAAAGGTATCCACATATTTGGTTATCTTATAACACTAGCCACTTTGTGAAAGTAAGATCTTTGTCAAAATGCGGGGTGGGGGTAGTAGGGAAGGTTGGAAGAGGAAGGGGGGGGGGAGGTGCGTGTGGTTAGGGGGTTGGATTGGTATTTCCTCCAAAACCAAATACCAAAAAAAGTTTTCCACATCCAACCAAACACAAGAAAATAAGTAGGAAAATCACTTGTTTTCTAAAAAATCATTTTCTAGAAAAACATTTTCCATCATACCAAACACACCCTAAGAAAAACTAGTCTTTGTATACGCGTGTGGCACGAGTAGCCTATTGCAGTGAGTCAATATTTTTCAAGAAAAAATTGCATAAATATTATGTTAAAAATTGTGTTTGAGTTAAAACATTTAAAGTTGTAAGTTCCTCAAATTGATAAATGTTTCCATATAACTAACTCAACAAAAGATGGAACTGTCCCATAAAAAAATTCAGAAAGGACACTAAAGCAAGCAAGTGAGAGACTTTACTATTGAAAGATTCATTCATGACATATTTATTCCAAATAATGTACTGGAATTAGAATTGGAACTATGTAAAAATTCATTTGGTCTTGAAGTTTCATTATTCAAGTAGAATTAGTACTTAGATAATTCTAGTATTAGCTAACTCCAAATTTGTAAACATTAAAAAAATAATTAAATAAGAAATTTGCGTAAGTGAAATCTACCTTTAAAGGGTAAAAAAAAATCAATCAATATGTTGTATTGAAATTTCTTGCTTTTATAATAGTAATACAGGGATAGATGCTAATTGATTTCATGAAGACAAAATTAGATGATAGAATTATTCAGACAAATTATTTATGTAGAGAGTTGAGTTTTCCTCTCTATTAATTAGTGTTTCATTGCCGTTCTCTTTTAAAGTTATCTTACCTCTTGACAGATTAGTAGAGGTTGCAAATTGGACAGTACACAATTTGATTTTGGAAGATATTAAAAGTTGTACTCGTAGAGTAGTCATTTATCTTATTGAGCGACTGAAGCAGCGCATCGTGCTATAATTGTAAACCCTCTTCAACTCTAGATATTCTAAAATCTTTTCTCAAACCTGCTCTCATTTCGAGTCAAGAAAACAATGGGTCGAATTAATTATATGATCTCTACGTCTTGTATGTTTAAAATACCAATTCATGAGCAAAGCGTTTGCCAATGTAACCAATGTTATAAGGAAGGATTGACGCAATGAATCTATATATAATATAAAGCTGAGCATAAACAAGGTGATGTGACACCTCTCTTTGGCCTCCATTGATATTTATCTTTTTTCTCAATTTTTTGACATTTTTCTCAGATAGTTCAAAAAAAATATTTGCTCAAAAGAAAAACACTCTATCAATTTGTCTATAATTGTCCATATTTCATTACCTAATTAATGTATAATTAGTGAAAGAATCTGTTACTTTGCTCTGCTTCATTTCTCCATTTTTCTCTTTTGTGATATATGAAGGTGGAGTTTGTCAAGATCCATTCATTTCCATTGAAGTTACATTAGTTACAAATGAAAAACGCAAATTTCAAGTGACCCATCAGTAAACAACTAAAAGAAGATTTTCTCTTATTTCTAAGCATTATCATTCCGGGAAGAAATGAAATGGTTGGCAACCTCCTACAGAAAGGCTCCTCGATAATTTTAATAATACCTTGATCAGTTTTATCTCAAAGGAAGTGATTACAGTTTTTTGTACTTACAATTGCAAAATATTGAATTGCTTATCATACTGTTGTATAATCTATCTATCTATATATATATATATATATATATATATATATATATATATATATATATATATATATATATATATATATATATCTATATATATAGGGTCTATAGACGTTATCTGAGTTCATCCATCCAAGGGCATTTGTAGAGCTTATACACGTGTTTTCTTTTTCCTGAAATTTTGATTTAAAAAAAAAAATTGGATTTTCTATATCAAATTCATGCCATGCTAAGAAGATATATATGTGATATATCTAATCGAATTGATCGACTGATATTATATATATATATCCAAAATCCCGAACAAAGTTCATTTCTTATATTTTACCTCATTATATTCATCTCTTATTTGATTTTCTTTTTCGAATTCAGGAAATGGATGTATGATGTTTGACCGACAAAAGAAATGAAAAGAAAATTTCAACTTTATACTTCCGGCTATTCTCACTTCAACTCATAGTTTCAGTTTGATTCGAGAATTCTATCCCCTACAAGGAGGTTGAAGGTCACACGAAGGTATTCTCGATATTAAATTGATTGGTTTTGATGCATATGATCGATAGTAAGGATTCATTATTAATTTGCATTTCATGCGTTAATCTGCTAACAAAAGCCAAACGAGAAGATAAATAAATATCAACATTCCTATTAAGTTAGTTACATAAAGCTTATTATTATTGTTTTTATTGAGATCTCAAGTTCCTCTTTTTGTTTTTACTTCTGTATGTTACTGAAGTATTTGAGGAGTCAAGTCAACTGTGAGAACGAAATGACGGCGTTCTCTTATTTTTAAGTTGTTATTCTTTTCTTTGTTCCTTTTTTCCGTTTTGGTGTTAGGCCTTTGTTTCGACACTGTGTACTGCATATTCTCATTTAACCGCCTTTCTTAAATTATTGTTGGTTAGTAGATATTAGTATGTCTGGAATTTATATGTATATCATACATGAAATTTCATTGAAGATGAATATTTTTAAATCAATATATGTGGAATACGAATGGTGATGTTGAATGTGCAGGTAGCCAGTAGCCAGATACCGCACTAGAAAGAAGACAAATTTGTAGAAGTTTGTAAGGCATAAGACTATCCTCCGAATGAATTATGAGGTTTTCAAGAAAATTTAATAGGTTTCTAAATAGTGATATTACTCATTACTGAAAGTAAAATTGTTTTTATATTATGTTATTCTTTTTCTCCTTTTCGTTTCTGTAATTGCAAATTATTGGTTCATTTTTGTGTTTTGGAAGTTATGTATTTTTTTGTTTTGGTATACTCACAGAGAGAGAAGTCTGAGGATAACGATCACATGTTATTTTCTTATTCCTTTTCTCTCCACATTTCCTTTCTTTTAAGTAAATCCATCATTTTCTATTTATTAGCATGTTTGTTTTAATTTTTATGCATTTATATTGTAAAATTATCTTTTCTTGGAAGAAATAAATAATTTAACCTAAATCTAGACATAATGTATATACCTTTATTTACTTATCTACAATTAAAAAAAATTATATTCGATTTTTCAGAAAATTTATTTTACCTCGCGCGGACTTTTTATTATTAGTTGTCTTTATAAATTAGTGAAAATTAATCAGACAACAAGCAATCTCAAGTGCATACACATCAATCATTAAAATTCCAAGAAGAAGTTGAAAAAAGGAATCTCAAGTAGTACGACATAGTTTAAGCACGTCAATCAGTGCCAATGTTAAACTTTGCTAGATCGGTGGTCATAAATTTCGATATCCACCACTGTCCTGGGCTCTCGGCCATAAAAGCCAATCACTAATATTGGCATAAATAAAGTCTCTTTTGCTTGCTTTCCTTAAAAAAGCTTTTCAAATATTCTTTGAATGGACAAAAGAAATATTCAAGAAACAGTTGCAATCTTCTTCTTCTTCTCCTCTCTCTCTCTCTCTTGTATTTTTTTAATGAGAACTACATTAAATAAAATAGTAATTGCACCAATTCACGTCGCTATTCTTAGGATGAAAAATTGAAACAGAGGGAGTATCAGCTTTAAAAGACTACATGAGTAATGTGACCTTTTATTTAGCCTAGCTAACTGAGACGGATCCATTATTTATATTTAATGGGTTCTTAAGATTCTCAGTATTAAACTTATTGTATCGTTAAATATATGGATTCAAATTGCATATTTATTGAAACTTTAGAAGATTTTTATATATATACACACAGGACTCGGCGAAAGTTATGGTTCAAATCAATTCATGACGAATATTCTGTTGTACTAAAGCACACAGCAGGTCAACATGCCAGGTCAACATGCCTGCTTTGCACTTTAAGGGTATTTTCGTAACTTCGGGTAAAATAGAGTTATATGACTGGTCAAAAATAAATCTTACCGTAGCTGCAGCGTAATTTCTCGAGTTCCTCGACTAAATTGTCCCTTTGCTGATGTCAGCATCCGCAATCTTACATTTTTACACATACTAACTCTCCAGCCCACACATGCCCAGCTTTTTGTTGAACTTTTGCATGCTTTGGCCAATTGGCCCTTCTATTTGTGTCAGCAGCTATTACTATTCTTTCTCACCAAGGGGTCATTACTAAGAAGGGTACTGAACCAAAATGCCCTAAAAAAAAACAATTTCGACCAAAATACCCCAACAAAAAAAAATGTTACGAAAATGCCTTTAGCGCAAAGAAATTCTTGCGCTAAAGTGTTAACGAGACGTCTCCAGTTAACTCCTATAGCGATAATTTGCTAGCTATAGTGTTTTTCTTTTTTAATTTCCGCTCTTTTAGTTAACCCTTCTTCGTTACACTTTTTAACGTACTTTGACCATAGATTAATCATGCCGGGACCCCCCCGAAATTTCAATATTTTATATAGAACCCTACTTATTTTTGTGCGTTTAATTAGGTAGGATCAACACATCAAGGATACACAAAAGTTCGGATGACCGTTTTAGAGGTTGAAAAGTGCTCGAACGCCATTTTCGTTCAAGGATCGGTGACATTAGCTTGAAGTTCTTTACGAATACTTAAATTTGTTCATTAATAATTAATCAAAAGTTAGTCAAAATGGCGGCGTTCATGCAAAAAAAAAAAAAAAAAAACTTAATTAAATTGCATCATTCATAACCTTGAGTAGATGAAAATACGTAACACACTAATTCATTCATTAATAAGAAACCCATGATATGTTAAAAATACAACCACAACATTCTTGAAAAAAACTTAATACTTAATTTAATACATCAATTAATGCTCTTGAGTTGATCTTCCGCCACCACCGCGAGATGTGCCACCACCACTAGAGGTACTTCCACCACTAAAGTTTCCTCCACCCCGAGATGTAGTTTGACCACTATGCCATAAGGGACACTTGCGCTTATCATGACCAACATAATTGCAAAATGAGCATTTTCGAGTGTATCTCCCCTGGAACATCCATTTCATTATGAATACGTGAGTATGCATTCTTTACGAATTTACGGATAAATGCTTTATTTGCAACCATTGAAAATGGATCTGGTGGCCAATAATTCTCACTACCAAGTGGATAGAACCTTCCAGCATACGTTTTTGCATAATTTTCAACCGTATACTCCTCAGCCATGTAAGAGGAGGCGTTCTTTCCCATTGTGATAAAACACTTGAAGGCGTGAGAACATGGCATGTGACATGATTGCCACTTGCCGCATATGCACGTTCTTGGAATCTCACAAATTGTGTGAACGTTACCTCCTTTACCTTGGTGCACACTTGTTGTGAGTTCAAATATGCGCTGCTGGGGTTGTACTCCATCCGATCATGTTTTTTGAGCCTTATATTTGTGGTACTCGAATAGTTTTAACGGTTTTGGCATCCATCTTAGACATACATTGCATGTGCTTTGGCCTCTTTTGATCTAACGACGAACGGCTCCACTGACACCTTAAATGTCATTCTCACCATTGCGGTGATGGGCGGTCCGTGCGGTTTCAACAAGCCGTTGAATGACTCGGAGCTTGTTGTCGGCATACCCATCGTCTACCTTCGTCACTTGTGTAATGTCCATTTGTCTTTATCAATTGCATTTAACCGGTGGAAGGCTTCCTCGTTCGCCCGCCTAATAATGTCCGTTTGCGGGTTAAACTTCTTCTCTGATGCTCTGTTGCGGCCGCCCATCCAATTGCAAAGTGTTGGGATTCGATATGCCTTTTGGAAGTTTGCCTTTAAATGCCTTAAACAATAACGATGGTAGACAAGGGTGGTTGCCACCCACGCAAATTGAACATATTGTGCAATATGCCGGCATTTCTATACGATATCACACATATTCCCGTACGATCCTTAATAACGTGTTGCCTTAAGTAGTCCAAAAACATACCCCAATACTAATGCTCTCGTGCAATTTGCAAAAGCTAGAGGAAATATAGCTCCATTTGCATCCATTCAAGCTATTATTACTTTATGTCATACTTCCCGCATACATGTGTTCCATATTGATATTACAGGCCGACAATGAGCAAACCCATCAATGCATGGTTTGAAGGCCCAAAATACAAAATCGAAAATATTACCTAGCACACCGAGGGCCGATTTGAGCTTCCATTCAACAACGGTACCATGATTGAAGTGTTGTAGAGCCGCCATGTATCTCGGCAACGTCTTGAAAGAGCCACTCCCAATTGCGGTAGACTATTTCATGTGCACGCCTACGCCCAAGATACGCCTTATCGTGGTGAGCTTTTGTTATATACTTTCAAGACGGCTCTAATACGATCTTTAATAGGGTACCCAAAAATTTGAAATATCAAAGATATAACAACGAGGAACATTATATTAACACAAAAAATAAAAGAAACTTAGGCGAAGGGATACCTTGGGTTTTCTCTAATGTCGCCAACTAATACACGCGCGAATCAAATTAGTATCTAGATTGCAATGATCATCCGGGAGGTCACCCATATCACAAGTGTGCTTTGTGTAGAACTTTGAAATAGTCCACATCTTTTTCGGCGGTTTCCTTACCACGGAGCATCCGTTCGCTGACCTTGATACTTTCGGCTTGCAATTGTAATCGCCAAAGTTTTCGTGTGGAATCGTCAACTTTAAACTCCTCGTCCCCGGATGCAATAAATCTTAACGACCACTGCAATGTTTTTTTCGAGATGAAAATCATCCTTTTTCAATATGAGCCTTTTGTTTTACGGATCCAATCTGGCTCTTTCCACAAATTTTGCGAATATGATCATCATCCCTAGTAAAGACAAAGGCATCGCGATCTTGAAGATGATCAAGATATGGGATCTCATTGGAATGCCACCGAATCGGGTCGACTTTTGCTCGTTGAAATTGGCTTTGCGGCCGAACCGGAGTCGATCAAGGCTTGTTCAAATGGTTCTTGTGGAATTCAGCTTCCTCCTCGTGTCTTGGGATCGTTCATCATGTCTTGCAATGGGGCTTCTACTTGATGTTGACGATTAGTTCCAACCTCAATCTCATCGTCACTTTCTCATCGTCACTTTCATCGCATTAGGTATTTCTCACTATCATTTGGTGATGTCACTATATAATTGGATAATCTGACCACCATAGCACGCCTTTGCCTATAATTTGGTGCAACCACCACATTCTCCTACACAAGAAATTAGGGTGTTTTAACTACTACACATCAAATAACACTATTGATGTTAAAAAAAAGACGTCGATAGTAATAATCAATGCCGAAACTTGAGGAAGGACCATCGCTTTGAGTTGTTGGATAGGTGAGGATGTTCCAACTGATTCATCCATCTAATTGAGGAGACCGTCCGATATGATCCATATCGCGTGTATAACCCCTAAATAATATAATCAACGCATTAGTAGCATTCAAGTGCCATTACACATAATAATAATAATAATAATAATAATAATAATAATAATAATAATAATAATAATAATAATAACAATAACAATACTAATAATAATAATAATAATAATAATAACAACAACAATAACAATACTAATAATAATAATAATAATAATAATAATAACAACAATAACAATACTAATAATAATAATAATAATAATAATAATAATAATAATAATAATAATAACAATACTACTACTAATAATAATAACAATACTACTACTACTACTACTACTAATAATAATAATAATAACAATAATAATAATAATAATAATAATAACAATTTGTAATCACTTATTATAATAATAATAATAATAACAACAATAACAATACTAATAATAATAATAATAATAATAACAATAACAATACTAATAATAATAATAATAATAATAACAATACTACTACTACTACTACTACTACTAATAATAATAATAATAATAATAATAATAATAATAATAATAATACTAAAAAGAATGAATATTTACCACTGCCCGTCAAATTGATGACTTAAACTATCCAGAGGCATTTGGCTAGTCAAAATGCTTTGATAGGTACTCATGTCAGGGTAATTGTGTTGATAAGTAGGTTCCGCTTGAGTGACTTCGGCCTGAATTATAGACGGGGCTTCCGAGGAGCCCTACCCATGAATTCAAGTCGATTAATGGGGACCTTCTCTATATACATTTCAAGGACGTTTAAAGTTATGCATTTCCTATAATCATAAGGCGCCTTCAAAAAATCGATCAACGATTCATCGTCTTGAATGTACCACCGACCATAACTAGTTACACCTTGCGGCGTAAATGACGTTGGATATTTTCCAATTATATTTAGATCAAAATCACTTTTACTAATTTGTAATCTATTATACAAGGCTTGAAGTAGTTTTGAGAATTTTAAGTCAAGTGGAAACTTAACATGGTATTTTGGGGAAGAATCATAGCGCAAATTATTTTCCTCGAATATAATTTGTCCGTCCCGAAATAAAGAAACTTTAATTCTTGGAACATACGCATACTTTGAATAATTTAGGAGGAATACAAAACGCAAAAACTAGATGAAACTTTGAATTTTTAACTTTTTTTGCGTTATGCGAACTCGGTATTTATAACCAACCAACGCATGCATGCAATTACAGTGTTACGTCTAATCAAATAAGTGTGGACGTGATGCATAACGCATTATTTTACAGCGTTATGCAACTTTTCAACGAAGATAGCGCAAAAAATCATGCGTTATGACGGTATAGCGCGGTAAAATAATGCGCTATGACGCTATAAATAATAAATTACTTGCGTTATACCATATAACGCATAATTTTCTTTGCGCTTATCTGATCTCCATTGTCACCTCACCTATCAAACGGAGAAAAACGTCATGATTCGAATCAAACTTTATATAACGTAATTTGACGAATAGTTGTTACCAACCACACAACATTTCACACAAATTGAGTTACTATGTCATTTTTTGATCAATTTAGAGATATTAACCGTGTTATATCATTCACTCCGGCAAACATATTTGAAGCATGGGTAGGACACAGGAACTAGATGATGATGATTTTCATTACTCAAATAACCCTAACGATAGATTCAATCGAGAATACAATAATAAAATGACAGAGGAGTGGGATTGGCGTGTTAGGGAGGCTGCGACCGGAGCACAAGTTAGCGTCGTAGGGCTTAAACGCCCAAAAAAACGTGCTATGTCAATGCCTCGCGGAACTCCACAAGAGTTTAATTTGGCTCTAAATCGTTTTCGCGAAGAGAACAATCGGATGCAAATACGTTACCATAGGGTAGAATATGGTATATATGGTAGCACAAGATTTAGATCCAAGTGGGATTCGGACTGTGAAATGTCCGATGAAGACTAACATTTTTCTTACAATAAGGTAAGTAGGTAGGGTCATAAAGACCCTTCCCCCCCCTCCCCCCAGGTACTTGGGGTTTGCAACTATATAAGTAGCCCTTTCTTTGTTATTAGACAACACCATATTCAATGTCGAGTAGTAGAAACTCGGCTTGGTCTTTACTCTTCCAAAAGAACCAAATAGCGATGACGATGAGAGTTCAAATCATGACGAGTTTTCGAGCGATACTAGTGATTTCAAACTAGATGAGCTAAATCCCCACCTTCTTATAGAACGTAATGATGATTTACGATGTGAAATATTCGGATCCGCGGGAATATTATTGCGGTTTACGCCGAGAATGGTCACATCGGCTTGCCGAATCAGAACGTCTTGTTCGTGACTTGAAAAATCTCAACGCTCCAATACCAACGAGGTACTCCTTAACCATGCCTCAAGTAGGTGCAGAAACTTGCGAGCTTGCCGTGCAAAGGATTAGAAAAGAAAACAACAGAATGGCTTGGCAAGACGATGTAGATTTTACATGCTAAAGTTGGTCAAGAACAAGCATCATCAACCGGTAGAGAACTAATCGCTACCGAAAAAAGATGTGTCTTAAGAAACCGCCAATATTTTTACGAGGACGATATTGAGGACTTGTACTCTGATGATGATTAAGAATGTTGGGATTTTAGTTTTAAGTTTAATATATCGTTATGCTCTTAGGTATTAAATTAAGTATTAAGTTTTTTTCAAGAATGTTGTGGTTGTATTTTTAACATATCATGGGTTTCTTATTAATGAATGAATTAGTGTGTTACGTATTTTCATCTACTCAAGGTTATGAATGATGCAATTTAATTAAGTTTTTTTTTTTTTTTTTTTGCATGAACGCTGCCATTTTGACTAACTTTTGATTAATTATTAATGAACAAATTTAAGTATTCGTAAAGAACTTCAAGCTAATGTCACCGATCCTTGAACGAAAATGGCGTTCGAGCACTTTTCAACCTCTAAAACGGTCATCCGAACTTTTGTGTATCCTTGATGTGTTGATCCTACCTAATTAAACGCACAAAAATAAGTAGGGTTCTATATAAAATATTGAAATTTCGGGGTCCCGAAGCATGATTAATCTATGGTCAAAGTACGTTAAAAAGTGTAACGAAAGAAGGGTTAACCAAAAGAGCAGGGAAATTAAAAAAAAGAAAAAACACTATAGCGCGGAAAGTACTGCGCTATAGGAGTTAACGAGACGTCTCCGTTAACACTTTAAGCGCTTGATAATTTACTGCGCTAAAGGCATTTTCGTAACATTTTTTTTTGTTGGGGTATTTTGGTCGAAATTGTTTTTTTTGAGGGCATTTTGGTTCAGTACCCTTACTAAGAATCATTGCCTAGTCCAAAAAGGATTAATTATCTATAAAATAAAGTAATATAGATCAATTTTTTCACTTTTCTTATAATCACCTACAAATTTAATCTTAGAAAATTAAAAATTAAAAATTCGACTGCCATTTGTTATGTTCAGTTTATATTCAATTTCTGAGGAATGTTGAAAGTATTTGAAATACTATGGAATATATAAGAATATATTATTACATTTAAAGTAGTAGAATGCATCTTATTTTTTTGAGGGATAATGCATCACTTTAGAGTTTAATGTTCTAGAAACTTTGTAAATTTACTCTGAGTTGAATCTTTTTATCTCATTAGCAAAGTTAATTTAGTTTTCTAAACATATCTTGTAATTTTATATAACTTCTTGTTTATTTGTATAATGTTGAGTTTTGACTTGTGAATTTAAATTTTATTTTATTTATTTTATAGGTAATTAGATTATAGAATTACAACATTGTTGGTAGTATGTCCGTCCTAATTAATGTGGCATCATATTTGACTAGACACAAGTTTAAGAAAAAGAACACTTGACATTTGTGGTTTAAAAGGTATCATAAATACTTGTGTGACTATAAATCATCTTATTAAGGATAAAATGAGAAGTTTGAAGTTAAAATTATTTCTACATATCAAAAAGTGAAATTCATTTTGAGATAAAGAAAGTATTTCTTGGAATAAAAGTATTTTGAGTTCATTCAGTATCTTATTCATTTTAGCCAAATTTTCATTCAATTAATCATTAAGCTCTATTTGGGGGTTAAAACTTATCATAATATATATTCTATTAGAGAAAAAGAAATAAGAAAAAGAGATAGTATTAAATAAGCGGGGAACATCCAGGGGAAAAAAACACATTTTTTTTTTTTTGATATATTACTTACTTTTACGGTTTAAGATTTCGAGTTTAAAGTAAAAAAACAACGGAATAATATAATCACAAATTGAAAATTTAGAAAATTGGTCTATGTCGAAGTAGAGATGGTTCCAATGTTAGTTTTATTGATTAGGACAAAAGTATATTTACATTCCTATTGAGTGCACGCAACATAAAAGTTAAATTGAAATAAGCAAAAATAAAATTGACTTTAATTTTTTCTTTTTTCATTAGCAATCGAAACATAAATGAATCATATTGAAATTGAAATAGTTGGGCCTGTGTGCAGTACGGGCGTCTTCATCTAGTGCTACAAATAAACCCGAGCTATTTGTAAATCTTAATACTAGTATGTTGAAATCTATATATAATATAAAAATTTTAGTAAACGAGGTGATGTGCGCTCTCTATAAGCATTCTATTGGTATTTGTCTTTTTTGTCAATTTTTTGACCTTTTTTCTTATATTTCTCTCAAACTATATGCTGAAAAATACACTCACCCTATAAGATCAATAAATGTCTACACTAATTGCTCAATAAAAAGGGATAAACGTTGAAGACTTTCAGTGTTCAACGATCACAAAAACAAACTGTCTCCTTCAGTATTTTTTTTTTTTTTTGAAAAACGGTCTCCTTTATTTTTTCCCCACAACAATTTTTCTTCCTCTTCTTTTGTAAGTGCTTTATTAATGATAAAAACTGTTATAGGTTAAGAAAATTCAACAGGCACCGTTCTATATCCTCCATTAACTCTCTTTATTTTATTAAATGTGCTATGATTTAAAAAACTGTAAAATCATTCTTTAATTCTCTTAATCATGCTGAATTCCAACAGTTTACCCTCATTCTTAACTCTACAATTTCATTATTACCCGTGTATATATGTAACATCCCCAAGACCAGAATTTTTGCTTCTATTTCCTTTTTGTTTTTACTATCTCGTGGGTATTGTTTTGCATAGAATTTTGCAGGATTGAGATGGGTTCATTTCACTGAAGAAGCTCAAGCTAGCAGCAACGTCTAGCCTCTTTTTTATTTTTTTGGGTAAGCTTTATTTTTATTTATTGTTAGAGATTCAGATTTATTCTTGGGTACATTATACTTCCACAGTACTGCTCATTATGCTTAATGGTCTAAAACCTGTCAACTTTCCTATTTCAAAAAACCATCTTCATGTGAGGATGAGTCTAAAGACATCTTCATATAAGGATGAAACTCTATTTTTAGTTTCACATAGGACCATAATTTATCAGTTTCTTTATTGTTTATAGTCTTCAGTTTACTCCATGCAAACTAATTGTTATAGCATTAAATTATTGGTTTGTATATTCTAGGTAAATTTCTTTGATCAGTGTACTCTAATGTTAAACCAACACCGACTTTTAGGTAAAAAAACTTTACTGCTGAATTAATTAGTGAGTTCTATACCGTTTTCGCCTAAAAACCTTTAATGTATATCATAAGATTTAGTGGAAAGTAAATAAAAAATTATTTATTATGTCTCTCTTATTTACTTTTTTTATTGTGTTTGGCATTAATTCAAGCTAAAAGCCTAAAATTGTCAAAGTTTGTCTTAAGTCTACATTTGTGAGATGATTCTTCTTCTTTCTTCCCAGATTAGATTGTGTTGGATATTTTTCCTTTTTGTCTTTATGAGTTTCGTGAGTAGGAAAGAGGGAGAAATGAGAGAAAAGAAAAAATATAAAACAAAAAAAAACAATGAGAGAAAAGAGGGAGAAGAAACAAAAGGTAGAGGCTAGGGAAGAAGCAATGGCTATTTATACCTTTTTGATTACATCACATTTTGCAGTTTTGTCCTCTTAATTTATCCAAAAGATTAAAATTTTGGTTATTCTTTATTCTTATATTTAAGATGTTTTCGCAGTAATTGTCAAAATTCTCTCATTTTTTTCATTTATGTTCTTTGAAAAATACCATCTTTATTACTCACACCTCTTTATTTTTTACTTTTAATAATGTTCATAACTCCCATGATTTTCAGGTCCATAAATGCCGAATAATTAGTTTAGAAGTTTAAGACATGCATGACCTTATCGTATTCCTTTAGATTTGTCTATATAAATTCTTATGTTTTATTTTATGAGACTCCTATCAAATTAAAAGGTTGTCCTTTTCATTCCATAATTGAATTAGTAACATTGTTGTATTTATTACAGTATTATATTTATGTTTTGGTTTGGCTTCTAAAAAGGCTCTTGATGATGAGTGGCTTGCGGGAGTGGATGTCGACAAAAGCTATGACAATTATGCTTTGATTCCCAAATTGTCTTCTATTTATAATGATTAAAGCTGCAGGAATAATGTGTTTATTGTATTATTTTCTTCTTTTTTTAGATTTCATATACTCTCTATGATGCGTCTTTAGTTAGGGTTTTATATGAAATTTTTAATTAATGTAGTTTATTTTGGTTTAAATTAGTAACTTATGACTTTTTCGGAAGTCTGTTAACTACTAACTTAGTTTTAATATGTAAAATTGACCGCTTAAATAGATTAATTTTAAATATTGAAATACGCCCTTTATTTAGTGTTCCTAATTATCTGTATAATTATGTGTAAAGCAACATTAGTGGAGGGAGAATAAGGTAATTTAAAAACTTTTACACACACACACATACACACACACATATATAAATATATATGAAGAAGAATCATAGACCTTTTATTTAATAATTTGTGAAATAGTTTATGTGATTTGCTTTAAACTCAATGTAGATGTAAATTGCCAGAACATAGCGTATAACGTCTACTTTCAGTTTTAAAGAAGATGATAACATGTGAATTCTAAACGTCTAGAGCATATCTTTTTCTCTGTATGGAATCAAACTATTAAGTGGGGTATTTCAAGATATATAGAAACGGCTAAGTACAACAATTCTTTTGTCTTGTATTTTTTATTTTAAACTTTTATATATAAGGAGTAACTCTCAAAAAATATTTAAAACCCCTAACTTTATATATAGATATTAACTGTATATTAAAAATAACATTATCATTATTATATAAAAAGAACATAAATTCTCTAAAAACTTCAACTTTTAAGAAATCAAAGAAATAATTGATTAAGAAAGAGTCAATTGTACAATTTTTCGTGGACAACTTCTAACATGTAATATTGCTTGAAGTATGAAAATTGTCACCATATTATATATAGTAAATTATTGGTATTTTTATGAGCGCGCGAAGCGCGGATAAATTCACTAGTTTAATTATATGTTTGATTATTAATCATATTCTTTGTTTGGTTGCATCGTGAAATGCGAATCGACTTACTATGAAATGAAAATAAGAAAACAAGTGTCCATATGAATAAAGAGAGAGAGAGAGTACACAAAAGCATCTAATGAATGTAATAAGAGGCTTAATGCAGATGCAACTGCTCTCTGAACTTGTTCTTTTTTTCTATTTTGACACTTTAATTAAGTGTTATTTTTATTGAATCCCTGAACTTGTTCTCAAGTATGTCTATCAAATACAATCTGATTTACATAGTATTCTATCTTCAATGTAGCAACATGCTAATATATATTCTAATTTAATTATGTCATTTTTTAGCTAAGATTAGCAGCAATTGAGAGGGAGAAAAAGAGTAAGCTCTTAATTAAGCTGGCAGTGAAAGAGCAGAACCAGCAAAAACTGACACATCCATGAACTAAAGAATAGCTTACCACACGTTTAAAATATTACTTTACCTTCATTACCACAATTTATTTTTTTCTTATAATAAAAATCAAATTTAGGGGATTTGATAGACACACTTGAAGACTAGTTCAGGGGTTCAATAGGAATAACACTTTGTTGAGGTGTCAAAATGAAAAAATAAAAAAAAATTTAAGGGGCTGCATATGCATTAAGCCTTAATAAAATAACGGTAACAAAAATAACCACTTTAATGTTGGTGATTATTTATATTCCAACTTGCCATTTTCCAAGTGGTACTTGATCACGACTCCGGAGCCAAAAGGGTATAAAAATACACGGTATAAACCAAAAGGGGACGGCCAAAAATTTACATACCAAAAGGGGTATAACGTGGATCAGCCCACGTTATACTCCAATTTTTTTTTTTAATTCGTCAGAATCTTGAGCCGGAATTTTTTTTTTTTTTACTAAAACGTGGATCCCTCCACGTTTTACAAATATAATTTATACAACTCCGATCCCTCCCCGACTCTCATTCAGTGTTGCCCTAAATAATATCATCTTCTCTTCCGCCTCTTCCTCCATCTTCAACTTACAGAGAATTTTGATCTCCTTCTCCTCCATTTATTTTCTTTTAAAACCTTGCGGTTATAAATAATTTTTGGAGCAACTTGTTCATCCTTATCTTTTGTTGCTATCTAAATTAAGGTATTTTTTCTAGCTCATATAATTATATATTTCTAGTAGATGTAGAATATTTGTTTGTCTTATATATCTTAATTGTTATTTTTTATTTGTGTTATTTTAATACGTATAAGATATATGTTTGTCTTATTTGTGTCATTTTAATTTGAACTTAAGATATGATTGTTAGAAGCATTATTATATAAAAAGTCTGATTTGTTTAGTAGCACTTTTGAAGAAATTTGTTGTTATGATACTGTTATTTTTGTGGATTGGTATATAAAATTTGGCTGATTTGGTGACACTCTTATCCTGATAATACATGTGTTTCCTTTTCAATGGTCGACTGAATACTTGTTTTCTCCAATTAAAAATTAGTGCGCTTAGATATTTACATAAGAGCTTTAGGAAGATCTACTCCTAAGTGGCTAACATTATCAACGGTCCAACATTATTTTTGTGGATTGTTATACCTTTAATGTGATATTTATATAGTCAGAAAAGTGAAATTTAATTGATGCATCAGTAGCCCAAAATAAAGATACTTAAAATGTCATGATAATGCTTTATTATATGGGACCTAAGTCTAAGTGGGTAGATAATTATTTTGTCTATACCTCATACTCCAATTAATGTGGTCCACTATCAGTGATTTCTAAATAAGGCGAATGGAAGTCGACTTTATCTAGCCAGTGCATATTTGTTCTGCTAAAATTGGAATAATAATTTTTTTTAATAGTAAATTACTCCAAATAGCTTGCTCGACTTAATTTTTTATATTTTTATCTAAGGTACGGAGCTTCCACGGTATGCGTACATCCGGGCAGGCGGTATGATGTGTTAACACTGCAGGAGAAGCATCGATCATAGGCTGTGTGGGATGGTGCCTTGAAAGGACCGACCGGATGCCTATTTCCACGCCGCGCGGATACCGAATTTTGGAAGCACGTGAAGCGTCATCCTTTGCATCCTCGCATCCTCGACTACTTTGGCCTGTGGATTTGTGGGAGTAGTAGAGGTAGGATGTGTATCATATGATTGGGCTCATCACCGCACTTATGAGAGATGGCGGCCCCGAGACGCACACATTTCATCCGTGTACGCAGGGAGGCGACCATCACATTACAAGATATTGAGATCATGTTTGGCATGGTTGTCACGGTAATCCTTGAATGATGTTAATGCTAGAAATATAGATATTGTTGGGTGGCAATAATTAATCTATGAGCTTATTGGTTGGGCACCCGGTCTGGATTGTTTTATTGGTGTTAGTAGGTTAGAACTAAATAAATTAGTTGAATATGTTAGAGGCTTAGATGACATTACGTATCGTACCCCGTAAATTGTTGTGCAACAACGGTTAGGCTACTTGCTACAGCTTTGTGGCGGCACGATATTTCCGATAAGTCCTATGACTTACTTAATTTAGACTATTTGCTCGACATGCGTGGACCTTAGAGCAATGAGTATGTGCTTCGTGAGCGTCGCATTGTCATATTTGTATATTTGTTTATGCCGCGCTTCGTCAAGAAAGCCAAGGATGCAGCGGATTCATTTCTTATTGTGTGTACGTGACCTTAATTTTATTTGGTTGTCCTATTTGGTAGTTGTAAGGTTTTTATGTATTTATTTTAAATTTTTAATATAGGTTTGGGTTTGGGAGCCGACTATACCGACGCAGCACCACCTGGTGGCCCTTTCAAACACACGCCTCGCACGAAAGTGGACTCATCGTAAAGCTCGCGAAAACGAGGCACGTGTTGTGCTACCCATATGTAGGGATGTATTGGACAACCTAACATGGTCGCATTTTATCATAATTATGGTTGTTAATGGCATTTTTGATATAATCGTTACGCTTATGTGTAATTTATTTATTTTATTATTATGTAATTTTATGTTCTTTTTATCGTAGTTTGTGCATACCTTATTCGTAAACCATCATTAATGGACTCTCGAGGCTGTCGTTTGCGTGGCTAAGATATTTGGATGGCGCAGTTCCTTATTTGTGAGATCTATTGAGAGTGGCACATGTTGCACCGCGTTCTCGCATACGCTCGGTAGGAAGCAACATATTCCTAGACCATGTGCCGAGATTGATCCTTCTCATTACAAACGTGACAAACGGTATGCTATACCGCAGAGGTTCAACAAAATTTTGCACACACTATATTTGTGGAAAATCGTCGAGAAAGTGTAATGCCCGCATGAAACCGAAGATCCGTAGTCATTATCGCAGTATTTTTATTGGTATCGACGTCACTCGCGCACTTTTATAGGAAATCCTCGCGCATAATGTGCTCAGAGGATACCAACACATGGAAGGCAGTACGAGGCAATCGGTACGTACATTACATTCCATTAGATGTTCGATGTCTTTATAGTGTCTTAGACCACTATCAAATCTTGTTATTTAATTTTTTTTTTTTTTTTTTTTTTTTTTTTAGGCTTTAGGACATCAAGAATCGTACAAAGTCGCTCGAGACTATCCAAGATCCAACCAAGTCTAATGACGTAAAGGAAGTAGCACAGATGTTTAGCCGCATTAGTACAGGGTCCTTGGCTGCTGCCTCTTGGGGACGATGTTGAGTTTCGCTCCCAATTATACACCACCGGCGAGAGTATGTCGAGCCGCCCACCGAGCAAGGCCTCGCCGAACGTCCTAATGTACCAAGACCTCGCGATGCGTGGCAGAGGACGCCAATCAGGTAACAGACGTGGTCGAGGTCCCGGGATCACCACTGTTGATGACGAAGAAGTTCGTTTTGATCAAGATATGCCTGTGTCAACGATGCCATAGTACTCGATGACGCATATTACCCAATAACGGATTTGCATGTCCAAGCTCATCGACGTTCGCTCCCGAGGTCCAATCACCAATGCAGAATCGAAGTGAGGGGCCTTTTCAAGCATTCGCATCGTCCGAGCCTATTAGCTTCGGCAGCTATGGCCCAACAACATTGTGTTCGGGACAAAGTATTTGCTGGGACGATCGAGGGGCCTTTACCGCATTCACCGGACAGAGCTCTTCAATTAGAGGAGACTTAGTTTTACCGACGTGAGTATTCTAACCACTCAAATAGCTTGTATCTTGTTTAATTTTATTAATGTAATGGCTACCTTACGTGTCTATATTATTTATTTTGCATAGTCTCCCATGGCATTTGATCTGGATCGTCTCACATTCCCGTGCCGACGTACGTACATTAGAGCCACAAGTTAGCTTTTAATTCAAAGTATTTGGTGACTTGTGGTTGTTACGCGGTGTTTTGTCTTCGTTGTTTTGGTTGTTTGTGTTGGTATATGGTTTTGGAGGAAGTCCTTATTACAGGGAGATGTCAGTTCGATTTTATGTAGACAATCAAAGTAATTGTCAAGAAAATTTATCTCGATTTAATCCAATCATACAAAAATAACTTCTATTTTATTTTTTATGGCATTTACAGATGCGGGTGTAAATACAAGAGGAGGTTCACCAACGTAGATCAAAACGAGAGCGGCGGCAAACTCAATGTGGCACGGGGAGGAAAAAGGGACACTGTAAACATTAAATTTTTATTTAATTATTGAATTTATCTCAAATCTCAATAGTTATGTAATCTTTGAAGAATATATATTGTGTGTTGAATAAAGGTTAGATTTGAATACTTGCCAACGTTTTACAATAAATAAAGGTTAGATTTGAATGCTTGATAATGTTTTACAAGAAAACAATTGCATTCTTGATGTTACGATAACATGGCGTATTTAACGACCGCATGGGCATGTGCGAACGTTTACGTGCATATAACAATTTTCATGCATCGCTTAATGCTAAATCGAACGTTTTAAACAAAACGAATTGTTAAGAAAGAAACATTTTGTTGTAAAACGTTGGCAGTTAACGTTTTTGCAACAAAATGAATTGTTGCAAAACATTGGCAATTCATTTTGTTTCAAAGAATTGCTTTGTTGCAAAACGTTGGCCTCGACGTTTTGTAACAATTCATTTTATTGAACTTGGCCGGCCAACGCAGCAATAATTGATTCGAAATTTTTTTTTTACGCTCAGAGAATCCTCAAGTAATAAAATCACGCATGCAGCTGTAAAAGCAAAATAGTATTGGCAATTTGTAAAATTTTTGTTGTTAAGGCGCACGTATGCAAAATCAAATCCTATGCAATCGTCAAATCAAGCATGCATTTGTAAAATCAAACAAAGAAATATATTTTTTCAACATAAGCATTATCACAATCAAAGGTCCGTGAATCATTTGTTTTATATACCACTTCTCTCTTTGCATTCACCAATAATTTTTACATTTGTATTCTCGTATTGGATTCTCCACTTCTTCCTTGCATTCTCCACTTTTCTTAAACATTTGTATTCGTTGAAAATAATATGGCGGAAAATTATGTAAGAGTTAACTTATATTGGAGTGGTGAAGTTGTGTACGAAGATGGTTCAAACAGATATAACCGCCGTGCGAAGCCGTACAAAGGTTTCCAATTTCTCAAATACGATCGTCTACAACGTGTTTTCGAAGCAAAATGGCTATAATCGATCCTAATCTTTCGCTGGTTATCACCGGACGATATCCAACATCAATTACGGCTAGATTTCATTTTTACGAGGAAACTCTCATTTCGGACGATGACTCATCGTTATTTCTTCGAAGTCCCGCTATATTTAGCAATCAAAGATAGCGACTTGACATGTATGCAACTCGTTGAACGCTCTACTAATATTGAAGCACCCAATCGACGATGAGTTTGATATTCGGATACCACGTATCTTCCCGCTTGCGAATATTGGGCTTCAAAGAGGTACACTTCAACAACAAACAATGATAGGAGTTGGTAACCAATCACATAACTTTGGTTGGACTACGCAGAGTCGTGATATTCCCGGACCGATTAGTGCTCCGCATTCAAGTGAATTAGGTGGGCGGAAGTATAGTTCGATATCGCCCTACTCAAGTAGAGTCATTTACGCAGTTGCAAATATAACGATGTTTTTTTCGCTTAAACTAGGAGACTTCTAACTAGTTGTTTCGATTTGAACCCCTTGAATTTTTCTATGTTTGTAGGTGTAACGATTTTGAAGAAAATCCCGTATTAACTCACCACACAAATTGTTAGCAATAATGATGTAGCTAATGATCACTCCGGTGAGTCGATAGTGATATCCCATTAGATCACACAAAAAATGTACGATGATCACTCATCCGATGATAATGGTCATTTTTATGAAGACATTATCGTCGTTGACGGTAACGTTAGCTACCATTCTAATGCGATTCCGTATTTGGATAAACACAGAAGAAGGCCCGATGATTTTGTTTTCATGAGAGATGACAGCTTCGATCGCACTTTGGGATTGTAAAAACCCGAATTTATCGCATCAGGTTTGTATGGTGGCGATGAATATTCTTTTTATTTGTTGGCCCATTTTTACGAGGTTGATAATTTTTCTTGTATTATGCAATTAGGTATGTTATTTCGGTATCAAGAAGGAAATGAAAGGCTTAAGCCGAGACAATATTGTCCGAAAGAAAGAGTTCATTTGTGATCACCCAAAGGTAAATTTTTGAGGGTTATTTGCAAGCGTCAAATGTTGGGATGAGTGGATGATCCGTTTTAGAGAAATTTCAAGTGGTATGTGGAAGGCAAAACCGATCTCCACCAGCTTGTCTCACTGATGATTACGTAAAGGATCATTTCAATTTGAACAGCTTTACCAATTGTTACTACGTCGATACCATATATTATGGTCGATCCATACATCAAGCATTAAGTCACCAGAAAAAAATAAAAGGATTGCATTTGTTTACTCCTAGTTATAGAAAAGCACAAAAGGGGGAGTAAGAAAGCTATTGAAATGGTATTTGGTGATTTTGAAACCTCTTTCAAGACATTGCCCCGATACATGGCTGCCTTAAAATATTTCAATCCGGGACCGTTGTTGAGCGGGAGCACGAATCAACTACAATGCAAGGTGAACACATCATCAAGTTTCTTTCCGGGCTTATAAACCAAGCATCGATGGATTCAAAAGTTGCGTGCCCGTCATCTCACAGACGGTACTCATCCGTATGGTAAGTATGAGATGAAACCGCTAATTGTCGTTGAATTGATGCGAACAATAACATTTTTCCACTTGCATATGCTATTGTTGCACGTGAGCAGAGCTTTGAGTCTTGGACGTGGTTCCTTGTGTTGTTGTGGAGACATATTGTTCGTGAGAGAGACAAGGAATTGGACTTATTTCGACCGTCATCGTGCATCTTGCAATGTGTCCAAACACATGATTGGTTACAACCATCATCCATACACCATAGGTTTTGCGTTCGGCATTTGAAAAGCAATCTCAATAAAAAGTTCCTCAACAAAGGACCTTGAGAACCTAATGTGGTTGGCGGCGCAAGAGCACCAGAAGAAGAAATATAAAATGAGGATGGAACAAATCAAAACAATGTCACCTCCGCCGTATCCGTGGTTAAAATCTCTTTTCGAGGAGAAATGGACATTGCATAAGGACAACGGTCATAGGTGGGGGGCTATGACAACGAATGTCTCCAGTCTTACAACGGTTTATCAAGAAAGCTCGTGGACTCGCCACATCGCCATGGTCCGTTATACGTTTAAAAATTTTATTGATCGATTTGTTGATTGTGTAAGCACCTCACGTATCCGTTGATTGCGGATAAAAAGTTTTGGCCGCGCGTCGTTGTAAAGAAGTTTGATGAATACCGGGAGAGGTCCCTAAAGCATACCGATTTGCAAAGAATACAATGCAATCGAAGGGGTTCGAGATTCGACATTTGCACACGGGGGTAAGGCAAAATATCCATAAAGTTCTCCGCCGAAGGGAAAAAGTGTTCGCGTGGGAAATGGAGAAACTACCATATGCCATGTTCACATGCAATTAAATTTTGTGATATCCGCGAATTCAACCAAAGGACTATGTTAGCAAGTACGCTGTGTTTTACAAGCAAACGTACAAGAAATTTTTCACCGTCGGGGTGACGAGGCATATCACCACCTTCTCCTTCGCGCTTAATTGCAAACACCGAATACGAGCGAACTTCGGTGAACGCGGACTACAACTAGAAGGAGGAATGAAATGGATATAGCTCCCGCTCGTAGACAGACAGATATCAACATCATAATCTTTTAACAATTTAACCATCGTCGTTGCCGTAAATTCAACTCTTTTTGCTTCGAAGATATACCGAAGGCTCTTGTGATCTGTATAAATATCTACATGAACACCATATAAATAATGTCTCCATATCTTTAATGCATGAATCACTACTAGCTAATTCAAGATCATGAGTTGAGCGGATAATTCTTTTTCATGTTTTCTTAATTATCTTGAAGCATATGCGATCACCTTGCCATGTTGCATCAACACACAGCCTAACCCAACGCCTGAAGCATCACAATAAATAACATAGCCTTCCAATCCCTCTGGAAGTGTCAAAGATCGGCGGTCAACTGTCTTTAGCTCTGGAAACTATGCTCACAAGCACCGTCCATTGAAACTTCGCCGATTTCTCGGTCAACTTTGTGTTAGGGGCAGAAATTAAAAGAAAACCTTCCACAAATCTTCCGTAATACCTCGCTAAGCCCAGAAGCTACGTACTCCGTAAGAGTTGTGCCTTGGCCAAGTCTTTACAAATTTCAATCTTTTGGCTATCTACCCGAATACCATCTACCGAAACAATGTGCCCCAAGAAATGTCACCGAGTTCAACCAACTCACACTTAGAAAATTTTGCAAATAACTCGAGTCCGAAGAACCGAGACAAGACGCAAATGATCCGCATGTTCTCCGCTCGATCTAGAATACACCAAGATGTCATCGATGAACACAATCACGAACAAATCTAGAAAGTAGCCCGAACACATCATTCATTAAATCCATAAACACCGCCGTGCATTAGTTAGTCCAAATGACATTACTCGGAACTCAAAATGGCCATATCTTGTTCGGAAAGCCGTCTTAGGATATCTTTCTCCTAACTCTCACTTGATGATATCCGGATCTCAAATCTATCTGGAAAACCATTTGGCACCTTGTAACCGATCAAATAAGTCATCAATCCTTGGGAAGAGGATATTTATTCTTGATTGTCACCTTGTTCAATTGTCGATAATCAATGCACATTCTCAATAGCCATCTTTCTTTTCGACAAACAATACGGTGTTTCCCCACGGGGATGAACTAGGCCTAATGAAGCCTTTCGAGCAAGTCTTTCAACCGGCTTCTTCAACTCTTTCACTCGGAGCCATTCTATAATGAGGAATAGATATAGGTTTGGTGTCTCGCAACACATCAATAGCAAAATCAATCTCCCGCTTCGGAGGAAGGCTCCTCGGAAGCTCTTCCGGAATACATCCGAAATTCATTCACTACAGAACCGACCGAAAAGTCGGCGGTTCGCTTTCTGACATCTGGACCCGCACTAGATGATAAATGCAACCTTTTTTAATCATTTTCTCAGTTTTGATAGGAAATAAAACCTACCCTTTGGTGATGCCGTATTTCCTTTTCATTCTAAAAACTGCCTCCTTTAAATTGGAAATGAACCATTTTCATTCTACAATCGACATTGAAGCAAGAAGCCAACCAATTCATGCCCATAATAACATCAAAATCCAACATTTTTAACTCATGCAAGTCAATCATAGTACGGCGATCACAAATCACAATTACACAATTTCTATACACTCGGCTAGCTATTATTACCGATTTACCAACAAAGCAGCCGACACCTCAAAAGGCTTAATCGACTCCTCGGCTCGATTCTTAAACCGACCCGCAATATATGGAGTAACATATGACAATGTGGAGCCGGGATCTATCAAAGCATATACATCATGAGAAAGTACCGATAATATACCCGTGACAACATCTGGGAGAGAAGACTCAAGATCTCTTGCCGTCCAACAAAGATAAATACGGCGCCGAGGACCGCTAGAATGGGGCTCTCCCCTCTCTCTACCACGGCCGACCGGCGCGTGGAAAACTAGCCCCATAGGGCGTATAGATGCCGAAGATCCGCCACCGACCCCGAAGGTCGGGTCCTACCGCCACTAACCGGCGGACAATCTCGCATAATACGGCCCGGCCGACCACATGAATAGCAATCCTCCGAGCCCAATCGCATCGACCCCAATGTAACTTCCCCACAATGGGAGCATCGTGGTGGGTGGCCTCGCCCGACCCGAATCACCCTAAACCGAGATCCCGAAAGCTCACTCGGCCGGACGGGTGTATCTATCCGTTACACCTCGGAAATTTCTTTAGCGTACGTTGAATAGACTCACGAGGGACATGATGAACATTAGGTTTAGATGAGCGAGAGATAGTAATCGATCGACCTAATTAAGATTTCCAAAGACATCCGAGTTAAGAAAAGGAAGTTGTTAAAGATAGCGAGTTGCAAAGTCGAGAGTATCGGATAAAGAGTACGGCATTGAGTTAATGGCGTATGAATGATGCCCCAAGGGAGAGTTATAACGTCCCGTAGAATGGTATTGAAGTAGTGAACAAGTGTTAAGAAGGTTCCACAAGGATCGGGGAGATCAAACGAGTCGTCGCAAAACTTTAAAATCGGGGAACATACGCCCAAACGGCCCTTAAAAAAACGACGAGTCCACCCAAACCACCCCGAAGACATAACCGACCGATATCGGGCCAACATACGGCCGGATTTTATAACCTAGTTGTCCCAATTTTCCT